>NC_138912.1:2596293-2673793 GCF_965231255.1 Vanellus vanellus | reverse complement strand
CCCCCAGATGAGGCACAGCAGAAAAGCACTCCTGCATGTGTCTCTGCCCAGCTTTTATACAAGGGTATTTAATTCTAGCCCGAAACAAAGGCAGTTGTGGCGCCCTGCCTCTTCAACGTGGCTGGGAAAAATAGACTGTCAAGGGGAGTTTACTTCCTTTGTTAATAAAAAAGAAGAAATAGAGTTTATGGATCTTTTCCTGAATATGAATATTAAATAGACTAGTTGTGGGAACCCTGATTTTAATTTCCTATGTCTTTATTTGGAATTCTACTCCCTCTTGGAAAGGTGTCTACTTAAATATAGGGGAAAAGGGAATTTAATGAATTACAAAAAGGGTTATTTTACATGGAAAATGTGTATTCCTGGCTATTTCCATTTAAAGAACATGACATTAGTGTGGAAATTGCCCCTTATGAACAGGTCATTAATGTCAACTCTACTAAAACTGACATCACCTGCTACTATTTTAATTGTGTGTTTTACTAATGCTAACCATTTTCCTGACAATAGAACCCCCATAAGCTTAATGAATCTTTGCAGAATACATAAACCAAGGTCAATATGTAAGAAATGCTTCAAATGTTAAGAAACTCCGCAAAGCTGAAAGAAAACTTTATTATTCTTTTACATTCATAAGAATAAGAGCAAAAATAGAAATTGTACGCAAATATGTTTTCCAGACCATAGTATATAAAAAGCTTTGATGCTTTTGGGAAATCTTTTCGATTAGCTACTATTTTATATGAAGAAAAGGACTTATTTAACCGGGTTAAATTTCCAAGATTTATTCTTTACTTTCCAATACAAGTGGCATATTAAAAAAAATAAAAATCCCGAATACTTCCTTAGTGTCATGTGCAACAGTCACATTTTTTTCCCATGGTTTGGGGGATGGGGGCGGGTGAGGGGGGGGGAGAGAGAAAATGAAATCCAGATTTGTAATTCCTAACAGGAGAAATTCGATCCTTTCCAATGTTTAAGTAATATTTCCTGTAAAACATACGAGGCCATCTGCAGAGCTGTTTCCAGACACATTTTGAAGTGGCAAGGGCAACTGAAAGAGACCTGAATGGAGGCTGGCATTTCACCTCTGGGAGATGGAGCATTAAAGGTTTCTAAAAGCTGGTTCTACAATTTTACAAAGTATTCAACCACTGCATAGTTCATAATTTGTTTAATTTACCTACCTTTTATAGGTATGGGGAGGGGGAAATCCGCTCTGTAAGAGACAGTATAAAAACCAAGACAGCTGTAAAACGCTAATGTACAGCTATCAAGAATGCTTCATGATTTTAGTTGATTGAAATTGTATTTTATTCTTTACAGGCCCTGTGCAAAGATTATAGGGAAATATTCACCTAGAAAAACTGTACAGAGTGAAACATATTTGGGTAGACAACAGAAACACCGAACCCTTTTTGCTATTTAAGTCTATTATGGAATTTTGTTTTATTGTTGATCTCCAGGGTCACCTTATGAATTCGTGTTAGTAAAATGTTACGGCCTCACTATAATATTCACTTTGTGGAAGGGCCTGCATTTACCAAATCTCATCCGAGATCGAATATAAATGAGAAACTTGCATCTCTCTTCAAGGAATGTATTTTACACTGTTTTCTCCCCCTTTTGAATTACAGACAGACTCTAAAATTGAATTCTTTTTCTTATGCCAGGATTCGGTAAAATGACTGAACAGTTAGGCTTACCTTTGATATATGTCTTAAATTTAAAATTTGCATCGTTCAAATAGTTAACTTCAGGGCCAGATTCTGCCCTCAGATGTGCATATTTGGAAACCCCATTAACTTCCCTGGAAAATAATGTTATACTGTTTGGATGCACTCGAATGAGATACATTGCAGTGCTACCGTCTGTCATTCCCCTGTAAAACTCAGTATTTGCTGCAATTTTTATTTTGCTGCCTGGTGTAGCCCTTTCTATTTTGTCAGTACCAACCGCTCCGCTGGATATTTGTACCTGTTGTCTCACGTCTCTGGCTGTGCTGTTAAGATTAAATAAGACGAGTAGGATATAGCTGGTAACGCCTACGAAATTTGAAAATTGTCATCCGGTTTTGTGACCAGTTTAAGCGTGTTTGCAAAACAATTTCTGCAGCTCGAAGGGCTTTGGTCAGAAGCAGGGTGCACCTGGGGAGCGACAGCCGTGGGTGCCTGCCCCACAGGCTCCCTCCTTGGAGCCCTGTATCTCCAGCAGCTTTCATCAAAAATATGTTGAACAAAAAGCATTCTAAGAATGGAAAAAATCATTGCATCAGTTGCTCTAGTGTTCATTTACTGATAAAATGAAGCTTGTTTCAGTTTCCACGCGGTGCTTCTGGCTCCACTTTTCACCTGTGGGATGGAAGAGCCCTCTACTGTCAATTTTCTTGGCTTCACACAACTACTTCTAGACCTTCTCTATATAGACACCCGAGACAAGAGGATCCCACCAGGAGCCCGGTGCTTCTGCTTATCAAGTGGTTTTAATCCTGTTGGTTAATTTGAAGATTGAAGAGATCTTCAGCCTCACATGAAGCACCGCTGTGAGTTGTTACAGCCTCTCCCTGGCACCCCGTGTGCTGCCGTGGGTCAAAAACCTCACCACCCTGCAAATGGACTTACTTCCAGCCCTCCCTTAACTTGCTCTATTTTCTCTTGTTCGAGCAGAAGTTATGACATCAAATTTCAAAGTTAACACAAAGTAAGTGGTATGATAAATATCATGGAATCACAGAATGGTTTAGGTTGGAAGGGACCTTAAAGATCATCTAGTTCCAACCCTGGGCCATGGGCAGGGACACCTTCCACGAGACAATATGAAACTGTTTTCCAGATGCGGGTTTTTTTCGCGGTATCCTGCCCATCCCACCAGCTGCTGTCGGCACGCGGTGCCACGGCATCTCGACTCTGCGCTCTGATCCCATATGAAGTCAGAAAGAGCCTTCAAAACTGTCACTTCCATTTCCTACCACAAGCAAAACACTTCCTACAAGGAAAGCACACATTACAGCTGAATTATAAATGAGGACTGGTATTTTTGCGAGGTACAAATCGGAGGCATTCTCCATATTGTTAGAATACCAATTTTATTTTCCTGGTGTGTAGTACCCGGTACAGTGCAGCGTCCCCGGAGATGCGTGCATTCTCCGGAGATTACTTCAGCATTGCATTACTGCTATCACATATCCATTATATATACTCTTTCAGACAAGTGGAAATGTTTTCACAAAAACAATCTGGAATCTTGGCTTAAAACCCAAGCTTGCTGTCAAGGCAAACAGAGTAGCCTCAAAGAGGACTTATTTTTATTTTGTTCAGACAAGTATGTTGTTTCTGGATTATAATAAGGAAAAATATAGCAGCTATCAGTCTTCAGTTTATTTGACAAGCTTCCTCTGACAAACCTAGAGGAATAAGCCCTGGCCCTGCAAACTCCTTCTCATTCAGGTATTCCCTTTGGCTCCAGCACTTTTATTAGTGTGATTAAGGGCCACACACATGTTTACAGGACAGGAGTCATAGGATGGGATGATACATTTGCTCGGTCGTTACTTATTTTGCAAAGTTTTAAAAGCCTTCACTGTTTTCAGCGCTTGTCTCTCTCAGCCAGCGCTCTAAGAGCTTGTCCCATCACCTATCAAACAAGGTCAATGAGCAGGTTATAATCAAATGCCAAATAAACAAATGCGAACCCGAAATCAAGTGATTTACTGTCCATTTTCATTAAGTTCTTCCCAAGGAAGCAAACACTTTATGCAGCACAAGGGACCTTTGGAAAGGGTCAGCCGCCGCGCTGAAGCAAGACGTGGTGTGATGGTTTTCACCCAAATGGGGCTTAACGATAGCGAGCGTGAAGGGAAGGCTGCCTTGTTTGGGGAAAAGTGCGCTGTAAACAGAGCGGCATCTCTTCACCTTGCAGGGAATTCTCCTTTGTAAAGCGCGTGGAGTTTTAATATTCATGTGTTTACATTACTCTGAATTTTCTAGTCTTTAGACTAGAATTTTCCCTGTACTATCAGCTAAAAAAAGTCTTGGGACACAGTAGTTTCTAGCTTCACTTTAAATCTCAGATGATTTTAAAATTGAAATTTTGATTTGTTTAAGAATTCCAGTGCGAAGCTGGATTGCTCTCAGGCAGCAGGACACCTTCACCTGGTGAGGTCTCGCCTCGATGGAAAATAAAGACCCACACAAAGGACAGGTAATCTTTTAATATAGCTGTGCCTGATGGCTTCCCGTGGGGCGGTGGGACTGCAGTCTCTGTCCCCAGGGATGGGTTATGGACATGTCTGAGGAGAATATTTGGGCTGGGGGATGTTACACCGGGCTGCTGTAGAGCAGCGTGTCATAGCCGGTGCCTGGGAAGCGCGCAGGAGCTCTCCTTACCGATTCTTGCTTAAACTTGTGGGTTTAGCCCATTAAATCCAGGAGAGTGTTATTCTGGTGAGGTTCTGAAATGCCACCTTATTCTTCTGCAGGCTCCTGGTCTCCTCCCCGCTGGTTGTATGTACGGTGCTCTGTGATGAGAGGTCTGGAGCACAGGTCTTGTGAGGAGCGGCTGAGGGACCGGGGGGTGTTGAGGCTGGAGAAAAGGAGGCTGAGGGGAGACCTTCTCGGTCTCTGCAGCTCCCTGAAAGGAGGAGGTAGCGAGGGGGGGTCGGTCTCTTCTCCCAAGTAACATTCATTGGGACAAGAGGAAATGGACTCCGGTTGCGCTAGGGGAAGTTTAGGATGGATATTAGGGAAAAATTCTTCACCAAACGGGTTGTCAGACATTGGCAGAGGCTGCCCAGGGCAGTGGTGGAGTCGCCATCCCTGGAGGGATTTTCAAGCTGGGCAGACGTGGTGCTGAGGGACATGGGTTAGTGGTAATTTGGCAGTGCTAGGTTAACGGTTGGACTTGATGATCTTAAAGGTCTCCTCCAACTAAAACAATTCTATGATTCTGTGAAAGCTCTTTAAGTTGGTAGCAAGGAGTGGAGCGGGGCTGGAGCTGCGTATTCGAATGCAATGGGAAATGCAGATAAGCCACGTGTGGCAGCAGCTCAGCGCCATGTACTGCTACCCTGTTACACGTCGGGAGGACGCTCCAGGGTTTGGCTGTATAAATCCGTTTGGCACTGTACTGGAGCACTACTTGGGAAAGGCATGTCACTTGGAGAACGCAAAATATTGAGCAACTTGAATTGTTTTTCCATGAAGCTTATCCCTTGATAGCACTTTCCTTTCCTGTATCTCCTTAACACAGCATAATTTAAATGTTTTCTAGGCAGAGTTATGCTTATAATGCTTCTTTTCCAACATAATATTGGCTGTGATGCGGGTGCACTGGCGAGAAGTCACGGTTTGCTTCTTTGCCATTTTGTGAGTCTCCTAGTTCAAAATAAGGATGTCTAAGTTAACCTATTCTGAAATCTTGCAAATAGTTTTTACAAACAAATGGTTTGTCCGGGCTTTTTCTATATTTGTTTTATAAATTGTTCCATTCCCATATTTCAGAAAATTTCCCAAATGAGACTGAGCAATAAAAAAAAAATAAAAAAAAATTCTCTCTCTTTTTTCCTAAAGGTTGCATAAATATTTCACATGTATCTCCCTTTAATTAGATTATAACATTGTAAAGTGGCAAAGAGTTTTCTCTTTCCCCAAATTAGACATGAGAACCGCAAACAAATTAATTTGTGTCTCAGGGTTTTGACTGGGCCTCTTGGCCTGCTCTAGCACTAACACAGGCACTCGTGACCCTCTGGATTTCAAACGCCTGAGGGTAAAAAGCAATTATAAAAACATGACTCTCCCAGATCAGCTTTCGAATCTGCCTTGTCTCTGTTTTATTGATGGGAGATTGAAGGAAGATTCAAATCAGCTATCCTTCAATTCTTTACCAGCAGCAAAATACAGAAATCATTAGCTTTTTCTGTGTAAATGACTTTGTCCTGCTTTATTATTCAAAAGTGGCTAGGCATTTGACTTAAAAAGGCCATGTTGAATATTTATTTCTAGTTTTGGTACTTGTAAATAGTACGTTGCTTTGCACCTGATTTTCTTTTTCAGAATAATTTTTCATAGCAATTAGAGCAGGAACTAATTAATATGGGTATTTTTTAATAGCTAAAGAACGCACGCTGACTTAAATTAGAATGATTTCGCTCTCATAGGTGTACTGTTGTTGTTAGGAAACCCTACTGCACCACCCTTTCCAAAAAATTCAAGGAAAATAATTAAATATCTGGTTGATTTTACTTCTCTGTGTGTTTAGTGTTGTTTACTGAAGTAAGAGAGGGATGAAAACAAAATACCCTCTTTAAATCCCAGCGTAATCAGGTACGCTCATGCTGGCCAGTCCAATCGGTTCCCAAAAACGGGTAAAGGGAAGAGGAGTGTTTGGATTAGGGTTTCTAAGGAGCATAGAGAGAGGGGTTGGGAAACGCTCCAGGAGCAGCCAGGCTCGGGGGACATGGGCTGAGGAGGGATTGTTGTTTTTAGTGAGTCTGAATGGATCGGTGTGTCAACACTAAGAGGGTGCGCTGCCTGAGGATGCAGGATGAGCATCCTCGGAGCTGGGTACCCAGCAAGAATGGTCCTGTGCTATTGGAACCGTAACGGCACTTGAAAGCATCAGATGAGGTTTGAGCAGCTCCAGAAGGGAAAGTGTGATGTGAGGGTGTGCTTTGCTTGGCAGAGGCTGCTTGCGAAGCCTGGACTAAAGAAAATCCCTCTTTTTCACCCAACCCGATGTGAGATGTAGGCGGTGGCGCCCGAGCGTGGGAGGGAGGCTTTGTGCCCGCGCCAGGCTGGAGCAGGCTCTTCTTATTTCTCTTTCTATTTGGAATAACATGCCGGTTGGACTTTGATTTCGGTCCAAGTGAGGGCACAGTCCACGCTGTGAGTGGGTCACGTTTCAGAGGCGTCAGATAAACATGAAGGACTCCAGGCGTAAAGGTGGAGCTTAACAGTTTGTGTTCAAGTGAGCACAGCCTCCGGCCAATCTGTCGCCTTGCTCAATCCTCCTGGGTTGGTCCAGCAGATAAAAATGCCGTGTAGCTCAGACGAGGGCTTGCTTAAATGACACAAGGCAGACATTCAATTTTAAGGAGCTGGAGCTTTATTTTTGGAATCCTAGAATGTGTACGGAATTTAAAAAGCCTAAAGCTATAATGTTTTACTGCTCCTTTGATAAAATTTATATTTAATCATATCTTAAAAACTGTTCTCATTCTGCCACTTGATGTTACCAACCAAGCGGAACCCATCAATGCAACACTATCTATCAGCCGTTCTTTTATTTCATTCTCCTACAACTCCTTTTTAATGGTACATACGTTAATGAATTACGGTGGAGTTCCTGTGAAGTACAAATGAAAATTGTGCTCCTGCCAAAGGTGGGACTGTTACCCACGGGTTTTTCATGACCTGGTTGGAACCAGAATGCTGAATCTGACCCATTTACATTACAAAACCTCCAACTCGGTGACCATTCTCTGTGCCCTTCCTTTTGCAGCTGAGTTTTTTAACAGTTGTGATGAGCGGACTTTCTCCGTTGTCTTCAGTTCTTCATCTAAGGCTTTTCATTAACAGGTGGTTTTTAGGAAACCTTTCTAGAAGAGGCGGGAGCATTGTGTGTGATAATTGACAGCCCGGGCTGATGAGGATGAGCAACGCATTGGTACCTCGGCTGAATTTTCAGTGATGCCCATTTGCTGCTGGCAGTTGCAAGATTACATAGGGATTTGTGCATTGAGATACCTGTCTCTTTATCAAATTTGTCTCTTTAAAAAGGTAGTTAGACTAATTAAAGCCTCTGCTAAACTCTCCCCGCAGCTACACCTGTTAGCTCTGCTGTTGTAACGTTGTTGGATGTGTGTGTCTGGGGATAGACGTTGGCCTTCGTTGATATGTTGTTCATGTTACTTGTGGCAAGAATGAGTTAAATGTATTTCTCTCCATCTTTTTTTTTTTTTTTTTTTCAGAACTGAAACATGTCCAGCAAAGTTGGTGGTCTCCATAAGAAATTCAAACTCTCTGCTGACCAAGTGAAAACACACATGTGCGTGTATCAGGCATATACATAATCTTGGCTGAAAATCAGCGTCAGTGACAATTTCACTCAGTGAAATCTTAATTTTGATCCCCACTCTTAAAAGTCATGTTTGTCTCCGGAATTTTACTTAGAAGACCTTTTAGCCTTTTAGTACCAGACTGACTTCTCAAGTTGTTAATAATTCTCCATTACAATATGAAGACACTCCATTTTTATTCCCATATAAATTTGAATTAAAATTCACATTTATTCACAACCACGTGCCAGAAGGTTTGGGTTTTTTGTTTTGTTCCTTTCCCTTTTTCTCAGAAGTATCCAGCATGGACCACCGCTGCTAAAAAGACACCGGACTAAACGGATCATTGCCAATCGCCCGTGCCAATATCATTCCTTTAAATAGAAATGATTTGTTCTTACTCTTGATAAACACATAAGTAAAAGTCTAGTCTTTTCATTTCTGTCTCTTTTCCTGGAGGACTGGGGGATCTCCCACAGCTGTCTGATCTTTTCCTCTGTGTTTTGCAGACGGGGGAGATGCACGCGAGGCTCAGCTCCACGTCCTCTGAAGAAGCAACATGAAAGTCAGCACTTGACTGCACTGAATTTTACAGGGTTTTTCTCCCAAGTATGATATTGATATCTTTTTATGATATTGATATCTTTTAAGTGAATGGAGTAATTGAGGAATCTTTCTCTAAATTATTGACTGGGTGTCTAGAGAAGACATGAATGAAAAATATTGTTATCCCTGATAAAGGTTTAGGTGAATTGTGTTAATCTTGTGGCTTCTGATGTGACCCTTTCCAGTATTATTTAGGGTGAACCTTTCTGTGCTAAGCCCGTGGGGAGGCTGTGTGTGTGGGAGAGAAAGGATAGCCTCAAAGTTTGGTGCTGGGCACCTGAGATGAGATTTTCCACATTCCTAAATAATTTTTCTACGAAATCAGGAAAGAGAAGGAGGAGGAGGGAGTTGAATTAAAAACATAACAACTTGGCGTTGCCTTGCCTTCCTGTTTGTGGTCTCTTAGTATTTTGCAATAACAATTACGGCATTTTAGGCAGAAAAGTTTGGGGGTGAGCAATTGGAGGAGAGCCCCATTAACACCAGCAGGAGCAGAGAGCCCCGGGAAGGTCCCTGCCGGGCCAACAGCGCCGGCGTGTCGGCTCGGGGACATTTCTGGTCTGCGTGTACCCAGCGGGATGCATGTGCAGCTCGGAGCTGCTGCGAGAGGCTAAAAGCATCTCAGCTCACTTCCAGGCTTATTTTTTGGACAGCCTGAATTTGTTCCAGAGGAAAAAAAAAAAAAAAAAAAAAGGTAAGGGAAAACATATAAATAGTTCTGTATTTATAGGAAAAGTTTAGAAGGAAGGAAGACACTGTGACAGGTTTTCTTCTTCCTGTAATGTCTCTTTGCCTCATTTCAGTAAAAGGAGGAGTCTTTAAATATCTGCTTTTCCGTATATGTAAAATTACTGCGATACAAATTTGATCACATTTGCAAGGATTAAAGGATTTGATCTGCAGAATGCATTCTGTTCCTAAGCATGACAAATGGAGGCAATTTACAGATGGCTTCTGAATTTTTTTCTGCAATTATTTTCCTGTTCTGTTTTGTTTGTTTGGTTGGTTGGTTTTTTTTTTTTTGGTTTGGTTTGGTTTGGGTTTTTTTTCCCCCTCTTGTGTGCCACTAGAGATCAGCATATTTTTAGGTATTTAAGCAATCATAATGTCAACATAGGGGCTTAAAAAAGGATACTGCATAACTATAGAGTAGCCAAATTATTCATGACGGGTAAAACAAAATGAATAAAGTCAGGCCTGAAGGCACAGAGAAAGCAAATTTTTGCATCCAGCCTCCCTATTCCCTTGTTTTTTTCTGAGGTTTTGGGCATCTCTGTATTTCCATTATGTTGGGGGTTTTTTCCCCGCAAACCCTACTTTGTATGGTATGGCATAAAAATTATTATGTACCTTACACACACTCCTAAACTTATTACTGGTTTAATGCATTAGTGATTTTGTATACACTTCTTCAAAGCCAAAAAAAGTGGCAGGGTCTCCTCAAAGTTCCAGGTTGTTATATGAAATTAAAATAAATATAGATTTTTACATTTTATCAATTTCTGGGTCTGTGAAACCTGTCCACTTGTTCACTTTTACAAACTGACTAAGCTTTCTGTTTCGTATCTGCGAAGACTCGGGAGATTTGCGGACAAGATGCCTACCTTTGAAGAAGTTCTCTCTCCTCTAACACACACTTGTTTGCTGACTCCACTGGTCAGTCTTCAAGGTCATTAATGTTTGGGAATTGTCAGTCAAAGAAGTGCTAATAATTTTCCTCCTCTGTCTCTTTATGCTCCGATTTTGGTCCCACCTGGGCTCAGGCAGCAATTCCCCCACATCTGTGTTTTACAAATCTCAGCCACACTGTGTCCTTGTCCAAGGCTTTTACATCGGCACGAACGAGACGTGATAAATGAGCGGTTGCACGCTGTAATAATTGTGTTTTTCTTCTGAGGACGTTACAGAAAAGCCGATTTTGTCAGCACGTCCTAAAGTGGGTTTCCTGCTTAAAAACAACTGGACCAGCAGCAGAGCTGAGAGATTGCTGCTGCTGTGGAATAGAGAGTGTTTTGAGATGAAACAAATACATCAGAAATTTTTAAGTTAGTGGTAACTTCTTGAATTTAATATTTTTGTTGTTTCTTGAAAGCACCCCGATCCCAAGACCAAAGCATAGATGTCTTTTAAATCATTGTCAGACTTTTCTCATATGTCCACGGTACTAATTCACTGGGAACGTTAAGTAACAAGAGCTCCGTTCATTTGATTTAAGATTTTCTCAAAGAGATTATGATCCAAATCATGAATCCACAGTTTCCCTGCAAATAAAGTCTTTGGAGTTTCAGTGATCATTGAGAAGAACAAAGGTAAGCCAGGAATAAACCCCAAAATTTTATCATTTAGTTATGGAGAAGAATCTTTATGCCCTCTGCTTTTTTTACCTAATTGAAGAAAAAGTTAATTTCAAATGAAGGCTATGCAATGCCCATTTGGATAAAAGAGTTTCCTACAATAACAGAGGAATTTGTTCAAAAGTAATAGTTGTAAGTTGTTTAGACTCCTTATAAAAAAAAAAGCAAATAAAATATTGATTGTTTGATGCTAACAAAAAGGGAGAAAATAGAGAAAAGAGGGAGAGGGAATCCCAGAGCAAGTCTTTTTGCATAGCTCCTTTTGCTCAGTTCTTGGTGTAATTAGAGGAACACCTTGCAGCATGGGGAAAACTGTGTGGTTAAGTGAACAGAGCTCGGTGGCCCCAAAGCCCAAGCCCCATCTCAAGAGCAGGGATGGGACGGGACCGAGGGAGAGAGCGCGTGCACAGGAGGGGGAAGAGGGGATTTCCTGGGTGACGGAAAGCTTTGGCAAACATCTCTTCAGCAGCTAGACAGTTGCTTGTAACTCTGGCTTCTCTTTAACTGAAATTTTTGTGGCAGAAGGGGAAAAAAACAACACCCTTCATTAGCCTTGTAAATCCTGGCCTCGAAAACCCCGGGGAGCTTGCTCCCAAGAAAAGGAATCCTTTGCACAATAACTGCACGTTTTTAATCAGTCCTCTTGATCCCTGCTCTTGCTTATTCCCAAGAATCTGCCAAGTCTGTTGAACTTCCTCATAGTGACCCTCCCATTTAATTCATGGGCCATTTTGTATTTACAGAGAGGTCAATAAAAGCTTTCCAGAGCTGCAAACCTCTCTGTAATGGTTGTCCTGAGCAATACAGCCTGAAGAGCCCCAACAGGAAATTGGTAAAGCAGCAGCCAATTTCCTTTTGCTTTTTTACTGCCTTTTGGTCTTCCTGCTCTGCTCATATCCCCACTGCTGAATTATTCTAGAAATGGTGGGATATTTCCAGCACCACATATGGAGGAGAGGTCATATCATTCACGGAATTTTATGCAAGGTTAATCAAACATCAGATTTATTTAGTTAATAATAGTCATTGGGTTAAAGCGCAAGGCCAATGATGAAATTTGATTTCTGCTCTGATTTTGTTATTGTCACCCCGTGTGACTTTGGACCAACTAATTTACTGATCTTTTGTTACCCTTGTTTAAGATGCGGGCAATGCCTACGTATCTTCCAGGCTGAGGTTTATCAGTGCTTTGACATTTTTGGGTGCAATGCGATGCGATAACAGCCCTGAACTTCTGCTGTCTGCTCCCACATCTGAACATGGAAAAGAATACATTTTTTTTGAGGAGCGAGGGGATGACATTATGAAATATTTTAGTTTAATAAAGCTGCTTGACAAAGGCTGCAACTACACTGGCAATAACTCATTGGAACAGAACTGTAAAGTGAAATTGTTGTTACTGAGTAACAGATGTCCACAATAAATGCGTTTCCAGGTTGTTCCCTTCAGTTGATGGCAAGTCTGGTCCTCCTGACTGCAGACCCATTACTGGCTAGAACACCTTTTCTGGTTTTGTTTCGCCCAAAAGAGACCCATCTCGTGTGCTTCATGACAGCTGTGTGATGCTAACCACATCAGGGAAGTGGGGACACCTGGGAGATGGCCTTCAAAAGCATGCTCCCAACCTGAACTCAATCAATGGTGGGGGTGCACAAAGGGACTTTCCTATGCCTGTGCTCAGTGGCACCGCAGCCGCCACACCCACCGTCCCAGGAGAAGAGCGCAGAGCACTAATTTAGATGCCTGGGCTGCCTGCGCGGTGCCTGGGGAGTGTTTAGCATCTTGGAAAGCCCTAGTTACCCGTGACAGCAAAGGTCCTGAGCGCCCAGGCTAATCAATGGGAAATGCTGATGTTAGAGGCACCTAATCCCACACCTCCCTGAGCCTTACTCGCGTCTTGCCACCTTGGTCCTTTGTTTAAGGTAGCTAGTTACAGGCAATCTCCCCCAAAATAAACAGAATAGAAGAAGAAGAGAAGACTAGGCAGATGGCAGCGGTTGTGTGTTCTTTTCTATGACAATAAAATGATCACAGCACAAAGTTTTGGTCTCTGCTCTTGTAACTTTTCTGTATTTTCTTCAATGACTGCTTAATGTAAAATAAATAAGAAAGCCCTTGAACTTGTTCAGGGTCTCCTTTCTCTCAAGGAAGTGCCCTAATTGCTTGTAGGCTAGTATATCTAGCTGTAAGGATGTCGTTATTTTCTGAAAAGTAGAACATTGCCAGCACAAGGCACATGCTTACAACCCAAATCGCGTGAAAAAAAAAATCTCTCAGGAAGTTAGAGGGAAATTAGACTCTGCTTCTAAAGAGGGCCTACAAGACAGCTGAGGAGGGACTTTCACAAGGGCATGTAGTGATAGGATGAGGGGAAACAGCTTCAAACTGGGAGAGGGGAGATTTAGATGAGATCTGAGGAAGAAATGTTTCCCTGTGCGGGCGGTGAGCCCCCGGCGCAGGGTGCCCCGAGAAGCTGTGGCTGCCCCATCCCTGGAGGTGTTCAAGGCCGGGTTGGACGGGGCTGGGAGCGACCTGGGCTGGGGGGAGGTGGCCCTGCCCAGGGCAGGGGGTGACACTGGATGGTCTTCAAGGTCCCTTCCAACCTCAACCATTCTGTGATTCTATGATTCTTCCCTGGCTGGTGTGAACCCTTCTGACATTGAGCCTTTGTGTACCAGGAGGGGTTCCCCCCCAGCTGTGTTTGGAAAGGAGAAACCTGCCATTTTGTATTTTCCAGCTGACCGTGCCATAAATGCCTCCCAGGTACAGCTGCATGGATGGGGGCTTCTAGTCTGGGATACCTTGACAAATTGTAGGGCCTTAGTGTGGGTGTAAAGCTGTATTTGAAACTAGAAATGACCAAAACTAGTATTTTAAGAGTTGAAGACTGCAGGAGCAGTTCAGGATTAGGCAGGTGGGCAGGAACTTTGAATTCTAAGATTTAGATTTGGTCACTGCAATGATCCCAAGTGCTGCATCTCTATCCATGTTATGTGCTATTCATCAAGATGATGTCCTTGCCATTGCTTAAGACACAGACATTGCTGTAGATCCCAGTGTCAGCAAGAAAGGTGACACTGATAACATTTCCTTAGCCATAGTACATTGTTTTCTCAGTATTGTCAGTTTCTTTGTCTTTAAACCACCACATTTTCCATATATTATATGGGAATAAGAATTATTCTAAATTGAGATTATTAAGAAAAAAAAACTGGTGGAGAAGTAGCATTTGTATTAATTTTGAATCACGTACGGATATAATTCAGGCTCACGTATGAAGTTTTCCTGCAGCACTCAAGGCCGCTAGTCCTTTGATTCTGACTTTTGAAGCCTGAGAAGAAAACACAAATCTGAATAATCGTGCTTGTGATTCCCTGAATTTATTCACTTATGGAAAGAAATGAAGCACAATCAAGTCTCTCATGTGGAGAAGATTGCAGTCATAAACTCTAAAATGATTGGATTACCTGTCTTGTCTCGTATTATCTTTTGTGCTAGTTACGTATTGTTTCAAAGCTACAAAAATAACAGCTCTTCTGTCTGAAATATTTTTCTTAGTTTGCCTCTTGGTCATAAAAAGTAATGTGATACTTTTTTTTCTTGTAAGGTTTCTTGTAGGTTTTAGCTCTTCTTTAAGTCCTCAGTCTTAAGTTTGATTTTTGTCAGTTAACCTCACACCTCAAATACAGAATTTCTCTCCAGGCTACCACTTTGATTCTTCTAGTCAATCCCAAACTTAGCAAAACTATGGATGTGCATATTCTTTTTTTCATAATTATCAATTTTATTTATTTATTTTTCCTTCTCCCCTTCAGGATCTTTCTGGCAAGGATTGCACTCTCCTGGGTTTTGAGGCTGCAGGAATTACAATTCATTCAGAGTTCAAGCCTTTTTTTAAGACAATGTCCTCAGGGTTATGAGGTATGTTAAATGGCAGAAGACAAACTAGTGTTCTGGGTCTCCTGTTCAGCTGCTTTGTATCAGGTGTGTTGTGGAATGTCTACTCCCGTCTCACTTAGACATCCAGACCTCGACTTCTCAGAAGTCACTCCTGTAACCAGGTGGAGTTTTGTGGGATTTCCCTTGGACTTTGGCCATGTTGAAGCATCAGGGCCTCACATGCAACCAGAAACATGGTGTAGGATTATCATGACTCGGGGTCAGGTCCATTATTTATTCACTCAGTCTTTAAGGAATTGACTGGAGCGTGACTCAGCCCACTACTAATCCTGAGCCTAAGCGAGGTTGATCGCTGTGTAAAGGAACACACGGGACCTCCTCACAGCTCTGGTTCTTGACATTGCATACGTGGGTATTAGTGGTCTCTAACAATGCTACAGGGAGAATTATTTTTTTGCTATTTTTTTTTTTTTTTCCCCATATGGGCTCCTTGTAGCCGACAGACTTTGCAGAAGCACTTGAGAACTGGAAAGAAGAACAGTCTCTACCAGGTCAGCAGCTTGCTTACCTCATGGATTGTCAGGGGGCCATACCAAGACTTTGTCAGGTTTTAGGAGGCCCCACCACCCCTATCTCACACCACACATATCTCCCTACATCAGCACAGGAGCGTTTGTGCAGGAGATGTCGAGCTGAGCCTGGCAGTGATGTCCCCCAGATGTGAAGTCCCGGCTCCCAGGAGCACCCACAGCCCCCGGTCGGGGAGCCCCTGGTGCTGCTCGGTTCCTGGCAGCGGAGTTAGGGTGTAGTGAGCTCCATGTCTCAGCTTTCCAGGCTGGAGGGTCCTTTCCCCATTTCTTTTTAAGGAAACATTCTGATATGATATTTTCTCCCTTTGTGGGAAATGTCAACATTTATGAAATGGGAGCAAACTGTTTAAATTTTTTATAGACTGAAAAGATTAAGCTTTGGCCAGCTCTAGTCAAAATTTCCCTGGTTCCCCGTAAGCAAATGAATTTGAGTGAAAAAGCGTAGTTGTCTGTAGCACTGCATGAAGAAAGCCATCAACTTGCTCCCTGCAGTCCTACCTTGTTACTTGAGTATGCATAGGAATCCGAGGTGTATCTTTATAGGTCTGTATTTCCACGACCTCCAGTATTCTCTCCCTCATTTGCTATTTTATTTTGTTACCTGGATACAGCTATGAGTCTAGTGGCACTTTAAAAAACTATTGCTTGTATATGCTCCAATTGCAGTTCTGATGAAGGAGATGAGATAAACCGGTGTTCTCATCTATGCATCTCAGACACAATAAGGACAGATAAAGAAATGCAAAGAGCATTGCAAAACACTATTTATTACTATTTTCAGTGGTGGTGAGTACTCCAAATGAATCCCTGTACAGCTGAACTTTCACACAGTCGGTGCTGTCGGGACATCAGCAGACCGTAGTCATTCAGTTCACTGCCGTATCTGAATCCCTCATAAAAAAGAACACCCAGACTTATGGTGGAATTTGTTTTAATCAAATATTTGTGTCTCATATCGGGGCTTTAAAATAATCACTGTCCAGTGGTAAGTGATACAACATGGCGTACTGAAAAACATTTCCAAATTCGTTGGAATGTGATTACCGAGGAGTTCATTTTCTACATGGTCTTAAAATACAGCCATGTAGTAAAAAAAACCCTTTATTTCATTGTCTGGCTATTCCGCCAAGTCCCTTCCTTCCTGGAATGTTTATTAAATTTAGTTTAATGTGGTCTGTAAATATATATATACACACACATACATATATTTAAATATATTCTTCTATTACTTCAGAAGGCTGGGTGGGCTGCCAATCGCATCCTAGTTTGGGGGGAATTGGTACTTGTGCTAGAATTTTAGCTACATGCTAAGGTGTGACAAAACAAGTTTGCTCTCCCTGTGAGAGGTTTGCCCTCCCTGTTGATGACTGAATCTAGATTATGTAGCTTGTGCTGATCCAAACACACTGATCTCTCTCTTTTTTATTTTTTTCCCCATTATTTTTGTTTGGATTTTTTTTTTTTTTTAACAAGAGCACACAATATTGACTTGGCAATTCCAATGCAGCTGTCTGGCAGCGTTAATCAATGATCTCTGCTTGCTCACAATGTACTACCAGCGTTAGATCATGGTGACAAGAGCAGAACAATCCTGGTGCAGCCTTGGCGTAAATGATCACTCTCCAAGTCACTGGCCATGCATTTGGAGCAAATATTGTTTTCTGTGTGTTAGAAAAAAAAACAAAACTCTTCTCTTCTCTTCTCTTCTCTTCTCTTCTCTTCTCTTCTCTTCTCTTCTCTTCTCTTCTCTTCTCTTCTCTTCTCTTCTCTTCTCTTCTCTTCTCTTCTCTTCTCTTCTCTTCTCTCCTCTCTTCTCCTCTCCTCTCCTCTCCTCTCCTCTCCTCTCCTCTCCTCTCCTCTCCTCTCCTCTCCTCTCCTCTCCTCTCCTCTCCTCTCCTCTCTCCTACCTCTTCTTTCTCCTACCTCTTCTTTCACAAACTTGTTCATATCTCTGAAAACTGCACCCATCGAGATACTCTTTTGCCTTCCATAGTTCAATAATCAAATCTCTATTGTTTCAGCATTCTTAATGGTGGTTCTGCAAGATCCTTGCTTGTTACGTCTGAAAATTGAATAAAAAATTCCTTTGTGCTGACAGCTTCATTGTAGTCAGTGTTCAAAATATCAAAGGATGAATGCTAAATGTTCATAATATGAAGTGTCAAGAGTGCAATCTGGGATAATAGAATACATGTCTTGCAAACTTGCACTTTAATATGGCAAACTACTTGGTCAGCAAGCAAATTAATTCATTTATGATTTGATATTATTGCAAGCAGTGGGTCAGCTTTTGCAGGCAGCTCTGCCTGCTGTTGAATTTTGCTGCCATGCAGTATCTTCTGTGTTTGTAGATGCCTACCAGAAAATGAGCCTGTGGTCTCAGTTTAAGGGTATGATTTCAGTGGCTTCCCTTATACATATCCGTTCACTCTGGGTTTTTGTAAGCTTTTTTTTTCCCAATCCGTGTTCGTTGTTCAAAGGGACTAAAAAACATTTGCTGTAATTATCTGGTTATCCTTTTTAAATACCAATTGTTGTACTGTATGAATTGATTGGGCAGATGTTTAAACCACGAACAGATGAATACAGTGAAATGTTGTCAATGGCGTGTTGTCTCCCACAGTTCCACAAAGAAACTTGAACATATTTTCTGGCAGAGCTGCTCATTTTCCCAGGGCAGATATTTGCAAGCCTACCTCCGTAGTTTGTGAATATCAAAATGAATGGTAAATATTAACCTCTGAGAGCTAGAATAATGTGAAAAATTACAAAAGTAAATGTTAGCAGAAATATCTGTTACACAGGCAGAGAGAGAGACAGCATTGAAAGGATTTATGTTATTTTTTGAGTCTTGGCTCACACACGAAAGTTGTGAATCTTTCGATTGAAAGGAAAGTAAGGTTCAGTTTTTCAAAAGCAGCCTTGAAGGTTTGTTTTTCAGAGTTCAGTGACCTGATTGAAAGAACAGCGCTCTGTAAAAACAATTATGGAAGAGGAAAAAAAGAAAATATTTCACATACTGTAAAAGTTACAACTGCAACAGATTTTCATTCTCTTGTAAAAAAAAAAAACAAAACAAACCACCAAACAAGAAAAACAACCCAAAACAAATGGATTAACAGATTTTATTACTCTCTTTCTTAAAGAAAAAAAGGAAATTTGGTAACTGTTGAGTTGGTTGACTGCATCCTCTTTGATTGATACTACTTGTGAAGAGTAGCCATCTGTAACTTATTTCATGTGTTGATAACGTCCCATAGATGGGTATTTGAGGTCCTTAGTAATAGCAGAATGGGGTTAAATAAGCGATTGCCAAAACCAAGGCTGTAGGTGGAATAGTTTGGAAGTATTTACATAACAGTTTAAGCAGAGATGCAACATCAAACCATATTTTTTTGGAGATGAAGTCCTGACTTTTGGGTGTGGTGTGCATCTGATTTGGACATATCCCAGAGAAATGCCTGTTGCATCACTGCCATGTTTTTAAGTGCATTTCAACAAAAAATGATGTCTATATTGCAGTGACAAAAGTGCTTTACAGGACTTGGGATGCTTTCTGTTTTCTTAAAAACATGACCAAAGTGAATCCTGCTCCTTGGCTGCATCGTACAGGCACAAAGTACAACGTCTCTCAGTGAAGCCCTTCTCAGCACGTTTCCAGTGTAGAGCTGGGTTAGCTGAGCTGCTGCCCTTCCCAGGAGGCTGGAGAAAAGTTGGAGGTGAACTTGGAGCCCCATGACAGCAATGTCATCTACACCCGCTTGCCTGTTCCTTCTTTACGGGCAATCTGGTGGTCTTCCTGCCACAGACGTCTCAGTGTCATACATTTCCTTTGTCCCATCCCAGAAGCAGCATCAGCAAAAATATACTGGAAGATCACACTGGGCTGGTAGCCAATGCAGATTTATGTCTTTGGGTTTTTTATTCTTTGTGAACTGCCTTTGATTTAAAGACCAGCTTTTTATCACGGATGAGGTGTTGATCTAGGGACCAGGGCTTGGCAGCGGGCTCCTGCTGACTGGCCCTCGGCAGGACGTTTGGCCCGAAATCTGTTCATGTGTTGGGTTTTTGCCTGTTTGAAATCCATTTGGTGCTCTCCTCTCCTTGGAAATTGCCACTGAGGGACATTTTTGGTTTGTTTATTTTCTCACAGATGATGAAGGAGGTGGTGCAGAATGCCGGCTCAGTGTCCCAGTAACACGGGGGTATGGATGCCCCCCATATTTGGTGGTGATCAGGACAACCCCTATAACAACCAGTAGTCAGATTATGGTTCAAATGGTTTTATATTGGTTTTGTGAGTACTAATTACCTCACTAGGTAATTTGCATTTGGAGAATAATTTCACATTTAATCCACTGGTTTGTGGCTAAAGTCGTTGCACCTGAGCAAAGGTTAAATCTGATTTTTGCCCTATGTATTTTATCAAGGTAAATCCGTTAAGGCAAGACTAAAGTGAAAGCACTAAGCAACGACTGTCTTAAAGCATCTCTCGGCATTTGTTACTAACGCCTCCACGTCCTACAAGTGTTCGGCCGCCTTATGTCCCTGGCATTTGTTGGTTGGTTGTTGTTTGTCGTTAACATTAATACCGTCTTTAGATGCATATTCAGTATTCAATATTAATCACTACAGTTTGTATATTGACTTTCCCTTTTTGCTCGTTGCTGCGGGGTGCGCAGAGGCCCCGAGCGCGTCCTTCCCTGGCAGCCAGCGAGGCAGAAGGAGCGAACTGCATTAGGAGCCCCCTGAGAAAGCGGCTCAGCACTTAAAGGACAGAGATGCTCTTTGGGGGCGGTGGTGGCGGCGGCGGGGATGCATGGGGGCGTTTGGTGGGGTTTCGGACAGGTTACGTGCAATGGTTGTGCTTCCCGCACTCCCCAGCATGTCCTCCCCATGCAGTCTGTTGGGGCTGGGAGGGGGGAGGGGCAGTTTCTGCATTAATTAGGAAGCAAAACTGCCCTGCAAAGAGGAGTGGAGGGTGAGGCCACGTTAGGAGGTCCTGCTGGTTCAGGTGGAGTGGGAAACATTGCCCGACCTGCCACGCTGGATCTCCAGGCGTGAGCGGGGCTTGGCCTGGAGAGGTGGAGGTTCTGGGTGGATCCCGGTGATGGCAAATTCCTGGTTTATTTTTAGACAATGTCCTGTTAGGAAAAAAAAACCATGAGTTTTCAGATATTTCTCATCTACCCTACCTCCACGGAGAAGTAAAACTTTATCTCATTTAGTCATCAGCACAGACTATGATGAGTCGTCACAGTTGCTCTTCAGACAACAGAGATGTTGGGTTATTGTCCTTTAGATGTTTACATCTTTACAAAATCCATACTAAACAATTATTCCCAATTATGCATTGGGCTGTTCTTTCATTTGGGATTATTTTTCATATGTGTATCGGGTTGTCCTTCCCCCGGGATGCCCAGTATGGGGCCTCTGCCCCCACTGCCAGGCCCAAAGCTGCAGCCCTGGCTCCCAGCCCGCACCCACCAAAGACGGTGCTGGAGGAATCACTGTTGACAGTGACTTCTGCAAACCACAGGGAAAAGCCCAGTCGAGATGTCTATTAAATACAGTTCAAACAACACCGCGCTACATACATTATGAATATTTTAAAATGGCTTCTTAAAATTAGGGATTGCCTACTGAAGGCAGTCATTAGTGCAGGTTTCATTAGAGTAGCAGACTGTAACGAGTTATCAAGTTGCGAACTAATTTAAATTATATCTATTAAAATATCCTTTTTACATAAAACAGGGGGCATCAAGGTTGCAAAATAGACTGGGGCTGAAAATGTAAGCTAATAAATATCTAATAAGTTACAGCGCGTGTTTAAATTGATATAACATACAATGTACTGAGTAAATATTGTACCGTGTAACTGAGCGGCCCTGGAAGCAGGTGTAGGGTAATGTATGGAACATTTTATCATGCATTTTCCAGGTCTTCACACGACATGACCCCTCCTCGGTATTGCCGCTCCTCTAAAAGCACATTACTCAAACCCAACCTCTACCTGAGCGTCTGACTTTGTTTCGCCAAGTAATTCATTAGCGAGTCCTCCGCGTGCCTTAGGTGGCTCATATCCATTATCCCCATTTAATAGTTTAGCCTAAGGATGTCTTTCAATATAAATAATCTTCCACAATGCTTAGATAGCATAGTTGTGTTTCTTTTTATAGTAAATGGAAATTATCTAAAAGCATTTGACCAGATTTTGAATTGTATGGCATACAGTAGACCAGGTACGGAACCTGCCCGTTTTTTTTTTAAACAGAGGATATATTATCCCACCAGTGCGATATCTCCCACACAGACAGAAATTCATCCAACACGTGTTCAAGTAATTTTCTCTCTCTGACTTTTAGCTGGCCACGTAGACTTTTAAACTACCCTTGCTGCTTTAAATGTAGTTTTAAATTGCACCTAATATTTGGTAGGTAATTCTTTAAAGCTGTTAGCACCTATTCACAGTGTAAGTAGGGGGATTTTTCTTTTTCATGTGTGCCTTCTGGGACGTTAAAGGATCCAAGGCTGGGGATGCAATCTCAATCCAGAACTGATCTTTGCAGTTTCCTGCAAGGGTGAAATGGGAAAAGTAAAATATTACTTTATTAAAAATTGCTCAAAACACATCTTCCTTGTTAAATATGCAGAGCTATTCAAAAATATTACCTTTCTGGGAACAGTAACAATGCTCTGATTGCCTGAGTTACTATTTCCAGTACTTGGTTTACTGTGAAGGAGAAATCAGGACTTCAGGAGAACAAATGATTTCCTATATTTTCTGAGGATCAAAAAATGAACACCCCCGAACTGTGGAAGGGCAAGATGCTTGTGTCATTTAATGTGACATTAGGATTCACTCGTATTTGACCATGTCATTAAAAAAAAAGGGAGATAAAGTTAGTAAACATCCAACCGTAGCAGTTAGCAAAGCTCAGGGCTATCAGAAAATTAGTGTACTATATAACTGGAGGGATCGTACCCTACTTATCATGAAGATATCCCTGTAAGTCACCAGCATAAAGGCAGAGACCGAAAGCAGAGTTTTTCATGCCGTATAGCTTTGGCTTTGGCACTCATACTTACAGTATTTACAACATTTTAGTCTTTTTTCCCATAAATTAATTTGGAATCACTTATAGACAAAGTCCATACATGTCTGAATCTCTTCCAGGATGTTTTTGCAAACTACATTTGCTATATATAAATTATTCTACAATTCTCTCAGTGAAATTAATTCCAGACGCTGTATCTGCTAATGAGAGGGCACCAAATATTTTGCTATTGCACACACTCATTAGCTTGCTTTAATTTACAGGAAGCAATCAGCATCTGCCAAGCAGATAGCGTACAAAAGATGTCTTTAGCATTTATTGAATCTAAACGTTTCTAATTCTTCCTCACCTCCGAAGCACAGTCCCGCGCAGCAGGTATATTAGCGTTAAGGTTCCTGGAGAACAGTTGCCTTCTACAAGAGTGCTCTAGCCCCTAAACCAAAAACTCCTGTGTTTCTGCTAAATGATTGAAGAATATCTTGTAAATCATTTACTTCTTCCTGCTGCTAGTTTTCAGCTGATAGTGTTTACTCCGTTTTCGACACGACGGCAAAGTTAAATTTTCATTTTGTTGAAAAAGAACAAAATACGGTGAGCCTTTTTGCTCGTTATTGCCTAATCTTTCCAGAATGAGCTGTTTCTCAATCCCATGCATCACAGATGTCCTGTCAGGGCTCATATACACTGAGTGAAGTATTTGCATCCCCGTGCCTGCTGATAGAGTGAGCATGTTTGTCTACAAAGTGCTTTTAAATGAACTAATACATGATTCATGTGGACTCCTTTGAGCAGAACACCAATCTGTCTGGACACAGTTTGCTGTAGGCTTGACAACAGAAACATTTCTCTAGGTGAGACAGGTACAACCATCCTCTGGAAAAGCGGGGAGCGAGCGGTACCCGTGGCCCAGCGCATCCGAACCGTGCATCGGGTTACCTCGCGGAGCCGGAGCGTGCCCCGCGTTGGCGGTTGTGTTTGAGATATTCTTCAAGCCGTCTCTCTTTGGATGCTCGTGACATGAGCTATGCACAATCTGTATCTGCTCAGTCATGCTTGAGCAGGAGAGGGTAGTGCACTACCTTTATTATTTATACAGGGATACAATAAGATTCTTTGCAGTCGAAGAGGAAAAAAAAATTGATCCCGAGTATACTGTTTCCTATTGAACTAAATAGATTTTTAATCGAGTCTCTGTTCCTTTGGGTAATTGACTTAACAGTGTGGGCAAATTAATTTCAGATAAACTATAGCTGGGATTTTCCAAGGAGCACGAGGGTGCTAGGGAGTCAGCTCCAGTGCAGCGAGAGCAGGGCAAATATCTTAATTCCTCTGGCTTTCCAGGCAGATCGCAACCCAAATGTTTAAACCTGGCGCTGAATTCAGAAGCTTTTATGCGAGCAAAACTCCTGCTGAAGTCAGTCAAAACACTGATTCAGAAAAGACAGCAGAAATTGGTTGGAAAAATTCCCAAGTGCTCGCAAATGTGTTATACACACATAACCTCCTCCCCTCATTTAATAACCTAATCTAAATGTCGCTCTTTGCAATGCATTATTGTTCAAGTCTTTCTGTGATACTTGGCACGAGTACCTCGGTTTGGATGTTATCTGGTTATAAAAGCCATTGAAACAAGTTTATTTTCCGGTGACCCAACCAGAACCCCACTCTCGTGGTGAAAGGCTGGCGAGGAAAATTAGCATTGCTCTGCAGTTTCAAAATATCGACTTTGCTCTGCTCTAAAACAGATAGTTCTGTTTAGATTAAAGCTCTTTCTACAAAGCCTGTTGAAAAAGCAGGGAACCCGGAGCACTTTTAAATTCTATTTAAATCGTAAGCAGGCAAGAAAATGTGCACCATGACTTGTAGCTAGGAGGTTCCTGGGGCATTGTTCCTCTTCAGTTTTCCCAAATTCGGAGCCCCGTGGAGGCAAGGAAAGCTGCAGCCCCTTGGCCAGGCTGGCAGCAAAGAAAGGCAGAGGAGGAGCCCGAGGGCTGTATTTTTAGGTCCGTTGGCTTTCGTCTTGTTAAGACAGGCAGCTTTAGACATTTTACCCCCCTCCAATGTCAAACCGATTAAATCCTACATCTTTTACATAGGACACTGTACCTATACTAACGTACAGAAGAAAAACTCCTTCCAATATTTCCTAAGGAAATGAAAAATACACACTTTAGGAATCTGTAGCTGCTTTTCATTGCTGAAAAATTATATTCTGTAGGCTGAATACGATAAAAATACCATTATTATTAAAGAAAACCTACTGTACGGAAAGATCTTGCATTACATATTTTGGTGCCTTAGCCATCTAACTTCAGTAATTAAAGAGAACTAAACAATAATTAAAAGGAAATTATTCCTCGGTTGCCAGTTGTAACCATCACGAAATCAAGGAACGTGACAAACAGTACTCTGTATTATTTACGTCATGAATGAAAGGATAGGTATGTAACTACATAATTTTTCTCCCCCAAATGAATCTTAATAAAAATATTTGTAGTGCTGTCCAATGCAAAATGTAGTATTTTTCCTCTCTGCAGCCATTTGCAGAGCTGGTGAATTTAAAATATATAGTGGTCATATTTTCTCTGATATTCTGTTATATCCTGTTAACCTGGCTGGTCTTATTGGCATAACCAGAGTTGTCATGCAAGATTTCAAACTCTGGTTGGACACGGTTGAGCCACTGGTGGAAAGGGCATGGCTGAAATGGTGCTGAGCACTGGATGGCACCGTGGACAGGAAAGTTTAGCTTGGATTTGTGAAAATAAAGGGTACAAACTGGAGATAAAGAGAATGAATTGAAAGAAAAACATATACCATTGCCACCTGAAAAGCAGGCAACATTGCTCTTTTTTGTAGTCCAAATAGAAATCTTTGATTAGAAGATTCATTGCAATAGCAAATAATAGACCTTACTCAGATGAATTTTCCAAGCCCAAGTAAAAGCCTGTGCACTTTTTCCAGGTTTCTCCAGCAATAAGGATGAAAGTCAGACTAGACGAGGGAAACACCTTTTTTCTCTTTGCTGCTCCCCTCTTCCTTGTTTGGTTATTTGCCTGGTTTTACCACCTGGGATGCAGGAACCAACTTTTCTAGCAGCGCTTTATGCCAACTCAAATATTTTTTCCTTTTTCCCAGACACGTATATTAATATGATATTTAATAGTTTCTAGAAATTGTCATGTCGAAGGAGGGAGGGTTTACCCACAAAAGCTCTTGACTACTAAAGGGAATTTGGGATATTATCATAAATTTTTAAAATAAATATTAACCACATGATTTAGCTGTTTTTCCTTCCTGTTCTTTGTAAGTAATATAAAATTAAACAGTATTTTAAAAGAGCCTTCTTTTTTTCCCCTGTTGCTTAGCTCATTGCCCTGAAAACTTTGAACTCCACTTAGCTGTTAATTATTCTGCAGTGACAGACTCCTATTAGCTCTTCTTACTGTTTTGGGCCATTAATTTTTTTTCCCAAACGCGGCACCTGCTGGACACCACTACCCGCTGCTTTCTGCCCCCTCCTCGATGCTGCCCTGGACCTTCGCTGCTGTCTGGAGGTCAGTCCAATCTCCTTGTCCTCCAAAAGAGGATGCTGAACAGGATTCCTGAGGCTGGTGAGAAATGAGCTGGGTCGCCGAGGGTAAACTGGGGCACTGCAAAAAGTACCTATGAGGGAACGGAGTTCCTTTCTGCTCCCACTTAACACCGGTGTTATTTCAGAACAAGCCTGTTGAAATTAGGGGAGTTATCCTGGCTTAACACCAATGTAATTGAGAGCAGAATCTGGCCCCGTGCTCTTGGCATGACGACTTTTTTGGCAGATTTGGCCACTAATGCTCTCAATGGGTTTTGAGCTTACATTTAATGGCATTACATTTATTTTAATATTTTTTAAATAGCTAGTGTAAATTGATTCCACTAAAAAAAAAAAAAAATCCCTTTACCTACCAGCCTTCATTTGTATTTCAAATGGCCCATTACATTTTCACTAACAATCATTAGAGCTGTGTGAGCTTATTGAAGCTTGGTCTTGGACTGAAACTGTAAAAACTGCCAGCTCTCGATTTTTTTTTTGCAATGCTGAAAATAGCACTAGAAAAGGGCTTGTTTTTATTACAGTACATGACTACGTAACCTGAAATACAGTTAAGCAACAGCGAAGAAATATGCTGCATTATTTTTTGTAGGTCCTCCAGTGGAAAATATGGGCATAGCTTGGATCAACTCTGATAAGCTGATCAATATATTAATACTAAACCTTTCAGATTTAGCCAGAGCCACTCACTGCAGTTTCAGTTTCTAGTCGAAGAAGCCTGACAAGAAGTTGGTTGAAAACTTTGAGAAGCCATAAGCACAGAAAGCAATTCAAGCATGAAAAAGAAAAAAAAAAAAAAAACAAACTTACAAGGATTTCCACTCATGCCTGGTGATAATCCTAAATGCAAGACTGGGGACGTAACCATCACAGCTAGAAGAAGAACACGCAACCTCGGTGTCTATGTCAGCTGTTCCTGCAGCAGGGTGGAAAAGCCGGGTGGGAACCACATAGTTTTTGGAGGCAAGAATGGAAAGGAGATGGAGCACCAGGTGCTGGACCTGCTGAGCGTTGCGTTGCATGGCTGCTCTGACAGTGCTTACCGCAGATGTCATCTGGGGCCTCTCTCCAGGGCTTGGGATGATGCATTGGTCCTTCAGTCCTCTGGAAAGAGGGGTTATTTCCTGGGGAGAGTGCAGACCAGCTGCAGCTCCCCATTGCCCATCTGTCTTAGCAGAGGTTGGGGCATCCCCTGCTCTGCTGGCACGTTCTTGCAACTGCTAATCTTACCTCTTATAAGCGCTCCTGTTAATTCAGATGAGTAAAACAAGAGCATTAATACGGATATTTAGCCTTCGACCACACTCAGAGGCTGTGCTACTGTGCTCGGTCACAGTAATACAGCGACCGAGTAAAGCAACACGTGGAAGTATGTAGAGCAGTCTGGATCGACTGGTAACCTAGAAGCGTTTCAAATACTGGTTTGAGGTGGCTGAATATGAAGTCATATACTGGTCATAAAGGCTGACCAGTTTAGTCCAGGTGCAACTTGGTGGTCTCTGAACAAGCAAAACTCACAGAAAAATGTGGTGAACTTGAAGATACAAAGAAAATTTTTCGCCTTGTGCTGTTGGTTGACTTAATTCTGCCAAATTCCACCAGTGCTCCTTACCAGGCTCTCTTTCTTATTGTCTGCTTCTTATCTTTGTTACCTACACATACATTTACAGCATCTCTAATTAGCCTTCTGCTCTGCTTCTCTGCCTTCCCTTCATGTTCTGTAATGCAGGACAAAGAAAGCATAACAATACGACTGGTTTTGTTTTGTTTTTGTTTTTGTTTTTGTTTTTTGTTTTCCCAGACAATAGTCTCAGCTTTCTTTGCATTGAACTGCTCCATCTACCAATTTCTGGGCCAATTCAAGTAATTTTGACCTGTATCACTCTCGCCTATATTTTCTCCTTGCGAGTCTGCTCCCAAGCTGTGCCATTGGCAGGTCCCATCCTTTTACATGACTTCTTCCAGGTCATTGATACTCAGAGTGAATAGTGCTGTCTTGACATTGATCTTGCTGTGCTCCAGTAGTCACTATGAACAAACAATATTAGGTTATAGCATTGATTTCATGGATTTCAATTTTTTCCCAATCATGTTCTTGTTAAGCACCTTGTAAAATACATCATGTCACATGCTCATCTCTTCAGTTTCATGGCGAAACGAATCCAATGCAGACAATTGCCTTCATACTGGGAAAACTCACCCTCCCCAGTGCCAAGGAGTTAGCAGCATTTAATTCAGAGTCGTACACTCTGGGGAAACTTAAGGGCAGCCAGTACAGTATTTCAAATTACCATAATTTGCGAGCAACTGGACAAGCCGGCTACTGAAAATGGGTATCACGATCTAATAAAAAACTAATAAAACTTTCAAAGTCACTCTCGTGCTCTCGGGGGAGTATTATGCAAGCCCTGCCGCTGCGGCAGGAGCCCATCTCCTTCCAGCTAATCTGCTGTGAAAGCGAGGTGCAGGCAGAGCCGGGCATGCCTAAATGGCTTTTCATGTCCTCACCGGCGAGCGCTTTTTTATTTTGGGCGAACTCCGGACTCTTTTGATAGGCACGGGAGTCACTAAGAATACTTTTCAAAGTAGCTGTACCGTGGTTTCATGAGAGAGGAGATAGTGTGGCCGTGAGGCTTAGGGTGTATAAACACACACGTAATTTCATTAAGTGCTCTTCCTAATTATTTTATATATTAATGCTCTGCTGTCACCGCTCGCCAGATAATCTTTCATACGGAGCACAGGACTAAAAAGACATCAAAGAAAATTGTGCCACTTCCTTCAATGTACAGTTTAGGAAGGTCCTTTTCCACCAGGCAGTAGCACCCCGACGTAAAAGTATCATAAAGCAGAAATGGCAAGCAAATATCCGCACTTGATACAGGTGATATTTGTAAAACTACTGGTTAGGAAAATGGTACATTTCAAAATATAGTGGTGGCACTGGGTAGGAGACGCCTGTATGCTCACTCGGGAAGCTGCTCAGCCTGGTTTTGCTGCCACGTAACAGAGAAGTAAGACCCAGTGGTTACAGAAGTGGTGAGAACTTTTTCTTTTTTTTTTTTTTCCTAAAAATCGAACTTAGCATTCCTAGTGGTAAGGGGTTCTTATCAAAAGATTTCGCTATTCTCAGGTACAAGATGGATTTCAACATTTTGGACTCTTCTTAACAGATTTGGTCATCACTGAAATAGGGTGCTGTCTTGAACCCCCCTCCCCCGGTACAGTCCGATGTATCAAGGTGAACAGAGGTTGCGTGGGCACACAGCTCTGCTTCCTTAATCAGCGTCAAAGAGATGGGTGTAATAATTCCCGTCTCCCTCAATTTTATGTAAATTTGGAGCCTCTGCATTTAAGTCAACAGAACTGTAGTGCGTAGAGAGAAAATATGAGCGTCTGACTCTGCCTTCATCCAAGCTTATGAGATCCTATGAGAAACTGGGGTCCAGAACTGTGAAATCAGGACCAATCGCGAGGGCAAAAATGCAGCTTGCAGAAAGAAATACCTTCGTTATTCTTTCTCGACCTTCATAAGACCGAGCAAAATATTTTAAAAAACGTTTTAGTGACATGATGGATGTAAACCATTTAAAAGTTTTATTGAGCTTTACTCTAGTGCAAATCTTAAAAATACTATAGAAATTATATCAAGATTTTCAGTAAGGTTCCATGCAGTATTATGAGTAAATGTAAAATTGATTTCATATTGGAAATAGATGCTAGGCAGATTTTGCATATCGGGTAGAGCAATGAAATTACATTTATTGCTGTTTTGGTTTTTGTTTTGTTTTTTTTTTTTTTTAAAGAGCGCTTCAGCTCAGGTAATAATTGTACAGTCTATTATAATGATCCCAGGAGGTGCTTAACAGTACTGCAATTCTAAGTTTTTACACTTTTATTTTTCATTTGAAGAAAAACTTGTCACAATAAAAGTGATGCATTAACAGAACATCACTTCCTTCTTTTTTTATTATGCATATTTAGATTATTTCCATGAAATTGCTTATCAAATCCCATAGGCGTTTCAAGATAACTGAACAGTTACCCATTTGTGTTAACTCTGGGATATTGTGCAAGAATTTGTGATGGGACAACGAGAAGATAAAGCGCTCTCTGGGATTAATACCTTCCTTTTTTTGCATCGGAGGGCCAGGCTTTTAAAGCTCTGTGAGGACCAACTGATCAGTGGTTCATGGGATATTCCAGACAACTGGATTGTCACAACAGGAGTCAGATTCTCTGAGGGTCAAAAATTCCCATCAGTTTGTCTATCCGTATTTATAGGTGTTTAAGTACTTAAAAAAAATCCGATTCTGAGGTTTTTAAGTACTGTTGTGTTTTGGCAGATAGATTCGCTGTAACTGCACCCCTTGTTTTAGGGGTACGAACATTTGATTTCACACACTACTTAGATTTTTCTTCCTTGATGCATTACAAAATAAATCTTCATACACAAGGTAATTTAGGATACTCTCGCTGTCTTTTCTTTTCTCCAGTCTGACAGCTAAGCTCTTCCAGTTTTTGCGAGGCATTTCTTCTGGGTGGGTTCCTGTTTCTGCCTGCCATCACTGGCCCATCACTCAGTTTATGATACCGTGCTCATGGTGGCCCTCCAGAGAGGAACATCAGTAAGAAGCATCATGTGCTGGCCCTTCAAAAAACTTGAGTGACCCATGACTGTGCTGTTGATTGAGGACGTGGAAAACCATGTGCCTGGTGGACAAATGAACCCAGGCTGGGATAATACAGTGAGAATTAGGCTGTAGGGTGGTGCTGCAGTCCCTAAAATTGAGTTTGCCGTTGACTCCTCTTCCTTCTCTCGGGTTGTTCCCAGGGACGGTGCACGGTGAGATGGCCGTGAACACCGGGATGAAGATGAGCGGCGAAGCAGTGGCTCGTGCCAGTCACAGCACATTGGGCAATGTTCAATGCTGTCAGCTCGGCTGTGCCCAGCACTTCCAGGACGAGTGAGCAGGACGCGTCTACAAGTGGGCATTAAAGATTTAGAGGAAGGCACACTGCCGTTCATCTGCTGCCGCAGTCGTAGCACCAACTTTGAACACGCTTTGCCCCAAGACTCTCTCGCGGCGCTGGACTGTGTCAGCGAGCGGTGCCAGCTGAACTCATGCAGTAAAGAAGAGTGATTATACATCCTGTATGTAATCACGGAACATATGTTAGAATGGCACATGAAATCTGGGCACACTTTACCCATGTAGTAAAGACCGGGAAAATTATGAACAAGCTACAGAAGGAAAACAACTTGCCAAAATTTCCCAAACCAAGCAGGAGGTTCCAGCGAGCTGGAACTCCACACGGTATATTCTTGAGGGGGTTTTGGAACAGAAACCTGGATATGTCTATAGCATGTTGGCAACGCTCATGATATAAAGAGCAGATGTCCTCACCTCCACCCACACGATTATGGCTGCCAGTTTTTCTAATATCTTCTGCCTGATGAACTGTCCAGTTGCAAGAATTTAGGCAGAAAAATATAAATGGTATTTCTGAATTAGGGACATTTTACTAGATGCTAACCTCCCACAACTGCGCAATGAGGCAGAACTGGTCAAAGGAAACAGACAAAGCAGACCAAGCCAAACCATGATTTGTCTTGGGGAGGAAATTTAGATAAATAGGTATTTTTGAAAAGGAAATTCCCGAAAGCTCGTAATTGTTCAAATTTATTAAGGGGTTCAAAGAATAAGAGGAGAAATACTTGCTTTGAGATAAGAGGGGAAGCAGCTTGAAAAGTATTAGGAGTAAAAGGAATTCCAGTACAGGTTGTTTTCTAGATGGCAATGGTAGAACAACAGTCACCAGGACAGAAAAGATGAGATTGTTGAATAAATATTCTTGTTTTATAATGCAGAAATAAGTCAATTTTAGTACTCCTACTGCAGTACGGTGGTCAGATTTTCCACATAAGAAATCAGGGCAATGGGAAACAATAGCTACTAACGTTAGTTCCAGGTGAAATGCTGGCATGGAAATTGAACCAGTCAATTAACAAAGGGCTGATGGGAGGAGCCCTGTGGCTGCTGGTCGGTGTGGTTAGTCGTCGCTCCGTGACTTGGTAATCAGCGCATGGTTATGAAGCCATTCACTTAACAAGCCCCAAATTATCGACTGGAATAGGGACTTACCACCATTTGGCAGGTTTCTTGGCACGGTTCAATTCACTGTGTGTATCCACAACCTGGAAGAAGGCATAAAATTATCGAGGAATAGGGTACCACCGTGCGAGGATGGCAGAGGGAGGAGGACAAGGCGTTGGGGGAAATAACTGAAGGACGCCTTAACCGCCAAGGTGGAAGAGGAGCTGCCCCTGGGGTCCCAGCGCGATGAGGGGAGCACTGGGGTCCCATCCAGGGTGCTTGTACAGACCTCGTTATTTTACTTCGTTACCGGGCACGCCTGGCTGTTTAGGGATGGCGCAGGCTGCTGACCACAAAGGCTGTGGTTCAGTAGAAGAGGTTTCTGAGGGAAAAACAGGCTAATGATTAATGAACGTATACCTTATAGGAAAGGATTTCATGGTTGGGTTTATTTAGCTTATCAAAGGGAAGGTTAAGGATGACTTGACCATGGCCTATACACACCCACATGATGAAGTGAACTTTAATAATGGGTACTTTCATCTATCAGACAAAGATATAACAAGGTCAGTGGCTGGAAATAAATTCACAAGAGTAATTAAGGTACACGTTTTTTAATGTTGAGAGTGATGAACTGACACAAGAGCGTACGAGGAAGCGTGACGAGTTGTCTAATTTTAAATTATTTTTAAGAGGCGTTGTTTTTCTCAAAAATGTATTTTCTAATTCAGGCTGCCAGGGGAAATTCAATGCTGAGGCGAAACTATCCGGTCACAGTCAGTCCTTCTGGCTTTGCAGTTTATAAGTCTGGTAGTGTGAAAAAGGACACGCTGCCAGTAAACTAGTGTTCACAGCTCCTACTAAAAAAAACAGTAACAGCTATTATTTGTTACCAAAGCATGTTTACAAATTTGAAATAAGGCTGCACCCTGGCAGACGTGCTGGCAGGAAGCTCGGCATTAGCCCCGCTCCCGGGATCTTCCCCGCAGACGCCGCGGCTGGAAGCTTGGGAAGCCAAAAAGCATCTTCCCCGCGCTCCCTCTGCGTGCAGGGCCCATCCCTGGCACCATCCCTTCCTCCTGCTTCTCAAAACTCCTGACATCTTGGGGGAAAAAAAACAAATAGCTTGCTACAGACCGCTTAAAATGCCTCTGGGTGCACAGATAATTTTTGAGAAAGAAGAGTGAGCTCAATCCCACGTTGTACGTGATCCAGTTGGGGACTTCCCCGGAGTGACACCACACTGGCTAGGGAGACGAGTGTCCCCTGGGGAGGGTGGGTGAAGCAGCCAAAATGGTGGGAGGAAGAAGGTGGCTGAAATAGCCTCTCCACAGGCTACTCCGGAGCAGCCCAAATTGCAGCCCTGCGTGGCCCCTTTTCAGTGCGTGACATTAGTCTGGTAATTTCCCTTCACTTTATTGGCTTAGCTTAATTAAACTTCAGTTATCACTTTCCTTCCAATTAAAGATTTATTTTTACTACTGGAATAAATAAGATGATGGGGGCACTGGGAGCAAATGGAAATGGCAATGGGGAAGTTCCTTCTCAATTAAATTCTTTGGTTAAATTTTGTGTTCTGTAAAACAAATCAAGCTGGGGGTCGGTTCTGGTTTGCAGCCACTGCATTTCCAGTAAACCAGATCTTATTATATTGTGCAAAAGAGAGACACGGACAGAAAGTTGCCATGAAAGAGAAAGGCTCCTGTTAAATCAAATAACTACGATTACGTGAGAACAAGATTTCTAAAAGCACAGTTATACAAGAGAGGAGTCTGCAACTTCTATGTCAAGTTTATCACAGCACTCTCGCGCGCTCACAGTGTATAACCTATGTAAATGGCACCAATAAAAATATTCCAATTTCCATCTATATTTTGATTACCTTACAGTGAGTACAGAATATAATAAACTCCCAGTTCTATAATGAATTCAAATAAACAAACAACTACCCTAATCCCCAAGCAGGCCTTCCCTAAACGAAATTGAGAATAATTTGGGGATATAAAATCTCTTTGTGTTACTTGGAAATGCATGTTACATTAGCGTCATTTGGTTTTGCTGGTATTATATGTATGATATTGGTTCCCGGTGAACAGCTTAAAACAACAGTCAGTTGGTAAGTAAGGGAGCGCGAGGTTTTTTCCATGCAAAAAGGAAGGAAGTAATTTGCATTTTTATCCCATTAATTTCTCCCCTCAAAATAGGTAAAAGGAAAAAGGAAATAGTTTCCTAGGCAAAATGTTTTTGCCCAGTGGAGTTCTGGTAATAAAGAGGAAAAATGCGCAAGGTAATTGTTGAGACTTTGCCGAAGTGGCCCTGTAGCGCTCGGCGGGGAGCTCGCCTGCGTCGCCCCAGGGACGGGGACGGGGCTCCGCGCCGCTCTTCATCTCACAAAGAAGAGGAGCGGGCGACGCCGGGCTGGAGATACCTTCTCCTTTACGTTCATACATGTCCTGAGCAGCCTTTATAGATTACCCCGTGTTTAAGAGGACAAATCGCAGCCTAGGAGGATCTATTTACCTTGCGTTAGCCGCCGAGAGCCTGTAGGGGGAGATTTCTTATTACTCTTTAAAGTAAGCGAGGCGGGAGAAGGATTGTAATGCTTATGGGTATTATTTCTTGCTGAAGGTTTCCCTTCTTTAAAGGCTTCAGCCTTTAAATTAGATGAAAAGACCAGATGCTACTGCAATATTAAATCTAAATAGATTTTTTATATATCTAATACTTATCATGAAGACATAATATTAAGTTCTCATCTAAATTAGTAAACAGAATTGTTTAGGAGTGAGGTACTTGTGATGATTTCCAGTCTTTAAACCTTGCAGGGCAGAAGAACTGAACCCCCTTTCTGGTCTGTCCCCGGGCGGCCCGAAGCGGCAGCCGGTCCTCGGGCATTGGGCATTGGGCATTGGGATCGTGGTCCTCGAATCGCACGTGTTGGTGTAATTCCTCCCCTTGGAGAGATGCAGGAGGGAGGTGAAGGACAGGATCTCCCCGGGGGGGGGGTTGCACCATCTTCCACCACCCAGCTGGTTTGGGTGACCTCCCCGGGTGGGTGCATGAATGCCCCGGGGCTGAACCTGACAACCGAGCGATTAAGAGGATTTGAGAAAGAAAGTAGTAAAATGCAACATTTTGCGTGCTGGCCAGAGTACCAGCCTCGGGAGGAGGCTGATGGAGGCGGCTGCATCGCTGCTGGGCTCTGCCCGCTTTTGTGGCCCTTAGGGGTGTCCTGCCCACCCCGCTCAGCCCTGTCCCCCACCCCGAGGACACGCTGCCCGTCTGCGCGAACCAGACCTGCTCAGGTCTGTGCTGGGGCTGCCATGGCTTTTTTTTTTTTTTTTTTTTTCTGTGCAAAGCTCTGCTTTTATCTGTGTCACTTCAAAAAATACCCCGTGTTCTCCAAAGCACTTATTTGTGCAGATTAACTTGACAAAGGAGGTGATTTTATAGCATTTTAGAGCCAGTTTTGTTTTAAATTGAGACCCACCCAGTAGTGGTGATTGAGTATTTTTCATTGGAGACCCGAGAAGAAAAGCACCGTAGATCAGGACAGTTTTTACACATGAAGTGTAGAGATTTCATCTATTGTACCAATAATTTGTGTTTTTCTACGTGTGACCGAAAATCCTGAGTTTGCAGACGCTCATGTACGAGTTTAACTTCACATGTATGACTAGTCCCCATATAGCAATGAGATTAGAAACCCTCTTATTAGCAGAAATCAGGAGCTAAAAACCCCAAACAGCCCTTTCACGCATTTATCCATTCCGCAGTCCCTGTCTCAGGTATTTGTGTGCCGAGGGGGAGAGACTGGAAATAAAAGAGCATCTCTAAGAAATTTGCAATTTATTTTTTTTAAGCAGTGAGGAGCAGCTTAGTTACACCGTCTCTACTTCATGGAACAAGAAACCAAACACTGTAAGTGGAAAGGCAAACAATTGCTTTGCTCATGAGAACTTTCAAAATAACACCTTTCCAAGCAAGAAATGCTGCTTTTTTTAACCCGCCGACGGCTGCAGGCATTGTGACACCCTACACAGCCTAAGCTTCTGAATTCAGGAAATCCCAGGTTTTTCCACTTGGTTGGAAAAAGTACCCAGAGCCTTTAAAATGTGACTCTGCATCATGTAATGAGCCAGTGAATTGTTTAGGTTTATATACTTTTTATACATCTTTGTGTTATAACCATGCTTAGTACCTGGTCCTCAGTGCCACCCCAGTGACACAGGGTGCTGGAAAGCACGAAGACCCCTGAGACAAACGCTGGGGCCTGAGAACGCGGTGAGGCTGGATGATTTTTTGCAGCTCTCAGCAGAGGGCAAATTTGTGGGTAGAGGTGTTTGTGGGTGTAGGGGCAGGCGGCTAAGCTGTCAGGGGGAGAGGCATCCTCTGGGATGCTGAAGGTAAGTTACAGCAGTCGCTGGGTTAAGGACCTGGTAAATAAGGAGCTGTGTGAGTACGGCAGACGGTACAATCCTCCACTGCCAGCATCTCATTGTACGGCTAGAAGGCTTTGTGGTAGGACTGATCCGACGTACAACTAGAAGGCTTTGTGGTAGGACTGATCCACTGTACTTCTAGAAGGCTTTGTGGTAGGACTATCTACCGTATATCTAGAAGGCTTTGTCGTGGGATTGATCCACCATACATCTAGAAGGCTTTGTGGTAGGACCGATTCGTTGTACAGTTAGAAGGCTTTGTGGTAGGACTGATCTGTCATACATCTAGAAGGCTTTGCAGTAGGACTGATCCACCGTACAGTTAGAAGGCTTTGTGGTGGGACTGATCATGCCAGAGCTGAGTGCTCATACATAGAGAGGAGCAGGGAGGTTTGCACCTCGCTTGGTGATCACAGGTAGGACCCCAAATGGATTCAGTGATTCTGCAGGGATCGTGGGAACCCCCAGGAGATCCCATTTTGCATGGCACCCGTGTGCTGTTAGTTCTTATGGTCAGAAAAAAGCCTGGAGAAGTTTTGCCTGGTTCTGAGCGCAGGCAGCACCGCTCAGGACTCATCTCGCGGATGGGGAGGCAGGCTCTCACGGAGCTATTAGCGTGCTGCATCGATAGCAAGTGCATTGACCAAGTGGCTTCATCATCGCCACTGCAAGCTATTACTAAAAATTCTTTAAGCAGGGCTCCGTACAATAGAGTACACCGTCAATTAAGGGGCTATTCCTCTGCATGCCAGCATGTCAGATAGCCATTGTCTGAGGTCAATAATCCTTTCTAATTAAGTATTTACTAGATTCCACTATTAAGCCACTATTAAGCATTTTAAAAACCTTTATTTATTATGTATTAATCAATAGTCCTTCCAGAGTATTGGATAAGTAAGTGAAGTTATTATAGGTACTTTTGTTTTAATACTTTTAATACTGCTGAAAAATAGGAAATTTACTCAAAGAAATGCTGGTAATATGAAAAGTCTGGTAAATCCAAGTAAGAAATGCAGGCTGAGAACTAAACGTATGCACGAACACCCGATGTTAATGCACATACACCAGTTTATTCCTCTTTCCCTGTCCTCCTTTTCTTGTGGCGACAGAAACGAGGGGCAACTCTCGCTCCCGATGCTCAGAATCAAGCCGGGATTCCGCTCCTTGCATGAGCGCCTGTCCTCCTTCCCAATTTCTCTTTCAGTCCAGTACAGATCCGGGTGAATAATAATTTCATCTACATGAACATCACTTTGTTTGCCATTACTTTGATAAAGATTTCCCCACCACCGCAATATGTGAATATGTTTACATAAGGAAACAGCAGTGAATCCAGCAGCCTAATCGGAATCCACAAAGGAACTCTGAAGTGCTTACAATCCTCTGCTCCCTTTTGGATTTCTCCCAATACCTTCACTTAATGATCACAACTCGAAAATGCTCGCATTGAACCAAATGTCTTAGACTAATTATGTGTTAGTATCTGATAACATTTTGCCACAAAAATGTTTGTTTGAATGTATCTTATCAAAGTAATGTTTGTGCCCAGGATTAGCCACTGCTTGGCTAAAGATTTATGTAATCAGCTTATTTTAAGATTAATTCATGAAAAAAAATACAAATACCTATTACCACTTAATTTGTATAATAGATATTTACTATATTTTAACAGTGCAATTAAAAATTAATATGGACTGTAAAACCATAAGGTCATGTAAACACTCCACTATTTATTTGGTAGTTCACTTATCTTTTATCCCAAGATGTGATTATGCAGCCCAGACCTTTCAGGTTTGCAGAATAGAGAAAGGTCACAAGTGAAATGAGATGAATATTCTCAACTCACTCCCGAGCAGACATGTACACAGCAACGCACTGTCTCCGCTCATTCATCACTCCCCGGCTTGAGAGGTGGCAGAGGTTTCGGAACATGGAGGTGGATTGATGGAGCCCAAGAGGTGAGTCGTCCCTCGGGTGGGAAGCTAAAGCTACTGAAAGAGCAGTCGGATAAAACTGTCTGTTGCCCCAGTCCTTTCTTTAGTTCGGGCTCTACTTTGTGAGCAGACAGCGCTTTTTATGTGTTTGATCGCTGGGCTTTGGCCTTGACTACGAGGTTAAAATGTCGGCAGCTTCAAAGTCTACTGTATTAGTTTTCTTTATGCACACTCCAGCTTTCCGAAAGTATCTATTCAGATTATATCCTTAATTAGCTCTTCTTTTTCTTGCTTTTTTTTTTTTTTTTTCTCTGTCCACCCGTGTTCAGGCTTGCAGTGTGCCTCAGAAGCCCGATGTATTATCGCAGGCATTGGAAAACAGATCTTGCGGTAAGCTGCCTTCCCTGTGTCCCTCTTCAAAGGATTACCACCGCCGTGCCATCTCCCCCGGGGATCACCCTGCGAGGGGCAGGAAGATGGGAAGGGCCGAAAACTCTGCTCTCTTCACTTTGTTCTGGTCCCAACTCCCACTAAAGTTGATGGTAAGACTATTACTGGGTCCCTGTCAGCACCCAGTGTTTGATACTCATCCAAAGAGCTGTACTCTTAAGATCTGCAAAACTAGACTCAAAGTCTCGTAGGAATAAAAGTTAGACAGATTTTTGGTAGCTTTAGCATGCCTGTGGACTAAAAATAACAAAAGACTAATTTTTCTTTCAATATTTCGGCACCCCAGTTTCAGTCTGAGGTGAAATCTAGAAGGGCACGGGCCTTCGAAATGAAACACAATTTGTAAATGAGATTTAGGGTTTTGCTGATCTTCAAACAAATTTGTGGTTCAAGATTAATTTTCATTCAAACAAAAATATTTCCCTCGTGGAAGGCACCCAAATATCAAATTCAAGCTGATTTAAAACTGCAGTTACTCACCTGAGTTTCTGAACTCCAGAATTTAAATCCAGGAGAAAAACGTAAGGAATTCTCTCCTGCTGGCTTTATTAGCATTTCAGAAGGAGGTCCTAGGTCCTCTACAGGCATAGTCTATGTAATCATTTAATAATTCAGGCTTGGCTAGCAAAGCATGGGTGTGTCATAGCTAAAAGTCCAGTAAAAGACACATCCATATGTTCACCGTACCTCTCGAAGGAAGGATTCCCAGAGTGTTTTTTTCGGAGACACACAGGTCAGCACTAAAGAGCTGCTCGCTGCCATTACAGCCCTGATAGCTGAATGTGCCACTAAGAACAAAGCCAATGGTAACACCTGACAGGAAATATTCGCAGGTTCGCTTCTCAAATATCAACCAATTATCAATTACTTGACAATTGTTGGCGTATCAAGCCAATTAAACACACTTGCTGTGCCGACGCCACTTTCCCAGCAGCTGGGTAACAAGCAAATTGTTATTCCGTAGTCATTTCAAATTTTTTAAATATTTATTTCCAAAAAACTGCATCTAGTGTAAGTTGGTTTGAAAGACTTTACTATTTTTCTATCAGCTAAGAAACTATGTTGTTACCTTTTGTCTTTACTGCTCTGGAGTTGTCATCACCCGTAAGGTCTGCATTGGTTGGTGGTGCTTGGCGCATCGTTACACGGCGGTAAAACGCTCCTGTTCTACCAGACTTGACGAAAATATAACCCCGTGAATGTTATCCACACAGCAGCAAACAAAAACGGTTCCTTGACACTAAGTATGGTACAATATCATCATAGTTATTCTGGAAAGCTCTGACAGACTATCTGGCAACTTTGAACTGTCTATATAAATCATTAGATTGCAAAACATTTCTGAGGGAAAAACAAATTAAAAGGTCAAGTCTTTAACACACAAACATGCAAAAACCTCCGCGATATTAATTATTTTCAGTGTAATGTAATACTAACCATTGCATAGAGTTCTGTCACAGAAGAGGAAGAATTTAATTGTGTCAGTGTGATTGTCCTGGGAATTGGGGAGCCTGCCGAAGGTAGGGAGCTTGATTTCAGCCCGCGAACGCATTAGCAGCCTGTATTGAAAAGGCTTTTCCATTCCTCGTGCCCGTGCCACTGAAAAGCAGAGGGGTCTACTTTCTGCAGGCGCCCAAACAAAGAGGTATTATCTTCTGCTGAGCAGATAGCAAGAACAAAAAAAAATATTAAAACCCCCCATATTAACTGCCTACCATAAGCTAAGTAAGAAATGTGGAAATAATGATTGATGGCCAAACTTTAGTGTTTCCTACCTAATGATAGCCTGGGTGATTGCAGACTAATTCGCCATCACCATGGCTGTCACCACTACGCTTCTCACGGGTGAGCTTTAGGACCTCTTTGGACCTATGGACATAGGAGGCAAAACGTTATGACACGTCCCATGGTCAGCACACACTTGTGGGATGTTCTCATATTCAGTCGGGCTTTATTTTTGCTCTCCTTGTCCTGCAGTGAAGAAAAGTGGTCCCAAAGCGTGGTAGCTTTCTGTTCACTTAGGCGTTTTGTTTGGTTTAGTTTTTTGTTTAGTAGAACTCTGGATAGCGAGCAAGAAATATCGGTTTGTCATTGATATTTTCCTTTAGATTTGTGTTGTTATAACACAAAATTATGAAAACCATGTAGCAGTTTCAGGTTAATTTGTAGTTATATTTGCTGGCTTATTTCATTGCATTATTAAAACATTTAGTACCGTATGTGTCATTAATATTCCAAAAAGTAATTAGCATATTTAATCAAAAACAATTAGGAGCAAACATTGCTTCCCTTTTTAAGTGATAAAATATTTATGGCTGGAATAAACAAATGGAAAACCAAAAAGCACTTTGAGGTGTTGATTTCATACGCAGAAAGCAAAACAAAAAAAAAACACTGAAAAGCCAAAAGGAGAAGACGCCTTCCAGCCTCCAGCCTGTCCCTGGTGGGTTTCTGCCTTTTCTTTCTCTTGAGGATGTCAATCATCATGTTACCATTTTAAAACAATCCAGGTTTGTTCCAGTTTCTGTGTATTCTCGTAAAAGAAGATTGGACAATTAGGCAAAATTGTGTAAAAGCCGCCTTGGAGACAGCTTTGTGTAGACCTTTCCTGTGAGACACAACCGTGGTAGACACCGGTTTGAGGGTCTTGATACCGGGAACAGGCCTGAGAGATGGAAACGCTAAAAACATGATTGATCCTGTTGGAGTCACGCTTCAAAAAATTCAGTGTTTTCTGTGAAATGGAGGGCAAGGAAAATAAGACAATACAAAAGAGCTCCCTCTCTTTCCCTTGGGCTTTTGGAGGTCCCATTGAAAGGAAACATGTAACACTACATTGCAATAAATCTTTGACGGCTGTAAATATTTGACCAGAACTTCAAAATAAGACTAGCCGGTTGGATTTAAGACCTCGTGGCCACTTCCTCCAGCATTTCCTTTGCCTAATTGCATCCTTCAATCACACCAGTCAATATTCAGGGGGACGTTCCACCTATCAGCTTTTCCAGCTACGGCACCTACCAAATGGATGATGCTATTTCGATTACCGTTGCCCTAATCCTCTGTTATTGGGTTCGTTGTTTTTTTTTAATTTGTTAGCAGGACAAGCACTTTTCCAAGTGCTTAGTAAGTAGTTTTGTGCCAAGGCACTAAGATATCAACAGGGGCTTCATATGGAGTCCTCTTGTTGCTCTATTCTTTTATGTTGAAGAACGAGAAACTCGACAATGAGACACAAGTCCTTCATTTTTTATTTATTTTTTTTTTTCTGCTTTGCAGAGGAATAGCTTGTTTGCAGCGATTTGAAAAGAAACCAAAACGCCAGCCTGGCCGGGGTGGATGGGGTTCTGCTGGGATGGAGCGAGCTGGAAAGCGGCTCCCGCGCAGGTTTATAAATAGGCTGCGTTTCTCATCCTGAAACATTGCTCCACTTTGCCGGTTGTACTGTAAATTAGCACGCTCCTCTTTAAACACAGTCAAAAGAAACAAAATACATATGTAACACTGCTGCCTTGAACACGTGAGGGGAGGAAAAAAAAAAAGCAACCCAACTTCTGAAATGCGGAAAACATTTGTTCAAGTCTCCAAGGAAAACGAAGTCAAACCAAACAAGCATATAATATAGATGTACGCCTCATGGGCAAAGTTACCTCTAAGCCCATATGTTTTAACAAATTAAGAGGTAAATAATTTGCTGAAGGTACAGTTCAGCCACGTCAGAACACCTCTGGAAATGAGATACCTCCGCGTTTCAAGTGGTGTTTCTTATCAAAAGATTTATTTATCTACTTTTTAGAAAAAAACAAACCAAACAAAACCAAACAAAACAAAACCCGCCTTGTTTTGTCTCAAGGAATACTCCTGTAAGTAACTCTTAACCCTTCAGGGCCTCCACAAATGATGTGGTCATTTGAAGTGTAGCCTGCTTTGCTGCTCTTGTATCTGCAAGCAGCTGAGAGAGATTGATAAAATTCAGGTTTTCAATAGGGTAAAGCCACCGGGGACTTCCTCGGGAACGAAAAGAGACACAGAAAGGTTACTACATGTATCCTAGAGTCTGGTACATAATTCTGCCATTAAAAACTTTAATTTATGAAAAAAATGCTAGCGTGGTCCCCAAATGGTTAAATTCCACTCGAACTTTTCATTTTAGTTAGTCATGAATATATCTAACATACAGAGGCCATCAGCATCTCGCCACTAGAGACTATAAAGTCTACTTACATAGGGTTCCTGGGATTTTTCATGTTCTTATGGAAAATATCTCTGAAATCCCCGAGCTGAAAATTTTGATCTCATTTGTGGATGTGAGTGATGCTGAGAAAGGGTTGAAGAGTGAAGAGAACACTTTTCTCGCATAATTTCATTTGTCAGGAGAATCTTGCCGCTGACATTGGAAGAGTGATTTAATTGATTTTAATCATACACCTGAGATTGGGAAATTGAGCCCTCTGTCCTGAAAAATAATTCTAGGCTTCCATGAGAATGTCTAATTTGCAGCTAATAGTTTTTTTTTTTTTTTCTTGAAGTTTTGTTATGAAGTTTAGAAAATACAGATCAAAGGCTCGCATGTAGAACTGCTTATTGTAGCCGGAGACGTCAGCAAATCGGGGCCGTTGTGTTTCGGTCTTTCAGCGGTGTTCAAATGCCCATCTGCCTGGCGTGTAACGAGGCGCTGCCGCCGTGATTTTTGGACAGGCGGGGGGGGGGGGTGGGGTGGGGGGGGGGAAAGCTTTGACTAAAGACCGCATTATGCCTTCAGAGAAGAGATACTTTTATATGCTGAGTACAGCCTAGAAGACTCGCAGAGCTGTGATACCTCACTGCTGTTCATGTTTAATCCTGGAATTTAGCCTGTCATTGAGTATAGTGTTTATAAATTGCTGATAGATGCCAAGGAGCGCCTTGTCGTGTGCCTCGGTGTGGGCGATGATTTATTCCAAATAACTAATTCCTTTTTTGTCTCTCAGTTCAAAATAAACAATGTTATTCAATTACAAATATTCATATCAAACATAAAAATGAAGCCAGATAACTTTTTGGATTATAAAGAACCAGTGTGTCTTATGCTTTTTTCCCCAGTAAAATCTCCATGATCTTTATTACCTCTATCAGCTGTTATTCAGAGGGGATTACAGTCAGGAAGAAGTTTCCCTTTCCCCAATGCTTGAGCACTGAGGAAGCGCTTAGATCGCTCCACACAACTCGTACTTGCTTGGGATGTGAAACTCAATAGTCACAACATTTTCTTTTCTGTAACAATCCTGACAATTTTCGTATTGGATTTGTATTCAGAGAATTTTATATTCCAAAACTGTACTGAGAATCCTGTTAAATAGCCATTCATTTTTCAGTCCTCCCTCTCGTATGGAAACTAAAAAAAAAAAAGGCACTATTGATCACGTTGCCACTTCTAGGATGTGGCAACCTGCAGGAGTAACTGGCCTAAGAAGTTTTGACGCGGGGACGGGTTTAATTTAAAGTGGGTGCTGTTTTGGGGCTGAGCCAAGGCAAATGCCACTTTTCAGTTTGGCACTGAGGACGCAGAAGTCTTCCAATCTGTCTTAATCAGATGTTGATTTTACGTGATAGCTGTATCCTGAAATCTCATTGTTCTGTCGAGGAATCAGAATTGTTGGGGCAAGCTTGGACTGGGTGATATGAAAGACTCAGACTTATGTTTTCTGGATTTAGTGACGTCTTGTCAAAACTCTAAAACCTTTCAGAATTTGCCATCTTTCTTGCTTTTTTTTTTTGGCAGCAAAGACACTAACGCAGGAGACACCATAAGGAGCTGATAAGCATGTGATTAGTGTTATTTCTGTAGCAGCAAAAATATTTATAGTGAAGGCGCTGCACAAACAGAAATATCAGCTCCTGTTGAGGCAGGGAGAGTTTACATTTTGGCACCGCTGCCAAAACACAAGAATACCTTTTTTTTCCCCATATTAGTGAGGATTTGGGGTCTCCCCGTAAAATAAATAGGGCTAAATTAGGATAAATTGGGGTGAGTCCTGCTGATGCCAGTTTAGCAGAAGTGCTGCCGCTTGCCACAGCTTCGGGCTCCTTTGTAGAGGGTTTCTGGTTTCTGACTTCTGCACATGTCAGGAAACGGGGAATAAGTCTCCGAAACAGCTGTTTGGTGGAGTAGAAGTTTTCATATTGGGGCAAAAGAAAGCAAAGTAGAACCCAACATGCATGAACCTTGGCTTTGGGTGCTACGGCTGCGCACAGCTCCGTTACAGTCAACACAAGGGTGACAACTCGCCCTGGCTGAAAATCGGCTCTGGGTATGAATTATCAAGAGAAATCACTCTAAAGGGGCTGTGCATCCCGGTGACGGGTCCAGCGCACTAATTTCATCCTACTCTTCCGTATCCAATAGGACACAAGGCATTATTCTGCTACCCTGGTAAATTCAGGCTGCCGAAGCGGTTTGGGGGAGGACAGAGAGTTTAAGACCATCTGAACGTCTGTCTCGTGAGTTATTTTAAGCACATGCAGCACGTGAATGTTTGCAATCAGGGAATATATTTAGCCAGCGGGCCCCAAATGCTTGTATAATAATTAGTTAATGTTTGTAAAGCAGTTTGAAGGTGACCAGTGCTGCGTAAGTGTTAAGTATTATTATTATATAAAATGGTATGGCTCATTGTACTCCTCTAGCTGTAGCAACCACAACAATCTTGATGATGCCTGTTAATTTTGCTGACTCTTTTATCATTACCCTCCATTGGTGATTAAGCATCATTTGTCTTATAATTTTAATGTTATCTTTAACACACATAATAAAGTTTACATAATTATAGCCTATTAATATAATTTGCATGAATGTTACTGGCAAGGCGGAGAAAACGTTTCATCACCCAGCATGTAATTTGGCTTATTTAACCATTTCCTTTTAATTTTCATCAATAGATCAGCGCGCCTTGTAAATGGAGGTAACCTCAATAAATTCTCTTTTCAAGATTCTTATCTGTATTAAGTCTCTAAAGGTCTCGGGAGCAGGACTATGAAGCGCTGAAGGGGGAACGTTTCTGAATGTCTGCTACGGGAAGTTTTAAAAATTCACACTTTCTTCAGACAAGCATGGGTCTTCCTAATGAAACCTGGGAACAAGGTGCTCTCCTGAAAGCTTTGAAAGCGTGTATGCGCTGAACTTCATAGCTGAGCTATAACAAGACTTTAAATGAGTAAACAGTGTTTAGATTGAACATGAAAAGAGTCAGCATGAAAAGACAGGTTCAAAATATTACATGATGCTTTGCAAAAGTGTAAATGTGCCTGCCTTTATTTTTTTTTTTCTCTCTTGGTAAATGGCAAGCGTTTACAACCCAACTAAAACAGTACCAAGAGAAATCCTGTGTTTGCTCTTTGGAAGATATTCAATAAATTATAGTGAGCTGCAAATGTCACTGGATTGGGAACTGTAAGAGCTTTACCTTTAAGTCTTTAAGTAAAGACTTGCAGCTGGTGCAGTGGCTAGGTAATCCCTAATGATAAGCTGCTTTTAATGTGGGGGTGAGGCAGTTTTCACACAGATATTACTGCATTAACCTTACTCTAGGTACGGTGCAGGTGTGCACAATATTGTGCTTTGCAGCCTTCCCTACTTTATTCTTCCCGTGTACCCGAAGCCTGCTTTAACAGATCCTCTTATGCCATGGTGAAAAGATTGCAGTTCAAGCCTATTATCAACAAAAACCTGCCAAAAGGGCTACATTGTCAGACTTTATGATGGTACTAACTATTCTGTTGTTCTCGGGAGACCAAACTTAGACCATTAAATTCACTTCATTTGTGATTTCAGTGACCTGGACTGCAGGCATAGGTCTTTTGATGTAAAATGCTAGTACAAGAATCAATGGTACCATCTAGTTCTCCTTAAAGTATATCATAAAAGCGTAATGGTACTCTTCTAAACAAAAGGTGACACTACTCTTGTATAATACAATTATATGAGGATGATGTTTTCAGCAGAGTTTATTTGATATTATGATGTGCAAAGACTTTACACATTGAAATAAACTGCGTAGCTGAGTTCACTCCATTATTTTCAATAGACTGACTATATTGTCTGCACTGGAATATAGATAATTTTCATACAGTGGGGAGCTATTTTCATATCCTCTCCATGAAATAGATGAGATTATAAACAGGCTGGGATTACTCAAAAACCAACACAAGCCATGTCTACAGACCCATTTAAGACAAAGGCTGCCTCTGAAATGGTCTCCTTTGATAGGGAGGCTCCCAGGACTTGCTCCGTTTATTTGACAGATGACAGCTATTTATAGTAAATGTGTAACATTTTTGAAAATTAAAATTTTACTGGTGGAATTTAGGGGTTATTTTCCACTCGAGGGACTAACATTTCTGCCGAAAGACCTTTTTTATACAGGCACCATCTTCAGTGTTAAACCTATTTGTAAACAAACCCATTGCGATAGCTCATTGTCAAACAGTGAACAGGTTTACAATTAATGAAATTGCCGCAACAAAATAAATGGAGAGTTACTACGGCTGCCAGTATGGTCACGTTGCTGCACAAGTGAGGAGACACTGTTTCTACCATTGACTCGACACTGGGAGCTTTTGGCAGCAAACCAGTGTTGAAAATAAACCCCCACCACCTTCCAAACCAAAGGCAACGCAAAAGCTGATGTTTGCCTTTGCCATTGGTTCGCAACCGAACCAAAATCTCACAAACAATGAATCGCAGGATTGTCCAAAAAAAATCACAGATCAGAGTGTTCTCCCCCCTCTTCCTTTTTGAACCACTTTCCCATTTCAAATGTAGGAGAGAAGTCGCAGGGGGGCAGCTCTGAGGTGGGGCGAGAGGGATGTGGTGTCCGATCGTGTCTTTTGTGCTCTTTGCAGGAACTGGGAGACTCCGAAGGGTCATAGGGAGGGTTACTGCCAGCCCCAAGGGGACATCGGGAGGAGGCCCATGGGTGACGACACACCACACACCTTCAGCATCGTGCCAAGGGGGCTGGGGGTGGGAAGAGTGGAGGCATGTGCTGAAGACGTCACCATGATGGGGGACTCAGCCACCACCATTGGCATTGCATCGCTTAGCGTGGACGCCTGCTACGGAGACGTGGTTTCTTCCCTGCTGCGCTGTGGCTCTGGGCTGGGATCTGGCCCAAAGGTCTGGCATGCATTTCCATTTTCCAAAATAATAATAACGTAAATAGATGTTTAAAACCCCAAACTCACAATATGAAAGTATAAAAGGTCTTAATCTAAATAAACATCTTTAAAATTCCTTGAGGAAAGAGAACAATGCACTGTGTGCAGTGACAAGGATGAAATATTTGGGGACTGCCATCAGTGCAGCCAGCACCTTCACGGGCTGCTTGAACCAGGGTGGCACGCTCCTCCAGCAGGCACCAAAGGGTAAAAGCCAGAGCCATCGTGACCCACAGCACCACAAGAATGGGGTGTGCATTCACACGCCTTATCTCCTATAATATCGTTACCGAAAGCATGTGAGGGTCAAGAAGGGAATTATTTAAAAAAAAAAACAAACAACTTATAGGGCCACTTGTTGGAGATTTTGTTTGACAGATCGTCAGTGGTGTACCGCTTGCCCTCCCAACCTCGCTGTTATTGCTCCCCGTAATGGCCCAGAGGTTGTGCACCTCCCACCATGGGGGATGAGGGATTTGCTCCGTTGGCGTGTTTTCCCCAGTCTCAGTTCATTGTTCTTCATTTCTTACTGAAACCCAAAACTACAAAAAGGCATCCACTTTGGAGAACAATAGAGCTATCTAAGGGGAAAACGCTGCTCTGAGTAAACACTGAAATGCAGCTGTGGTGACTTCATGTGCTCCCTTAGAGCGGGTCCTGGCTTCCCTTCCCTGTTGACCCACAGCGGCATCATGAGCTTCACCTCTCCTGCGCAGCCGTTCGGTGCTACTTCCACTGCGCATCTCCCTCTGCTTGGCCTCAGTGGCACAGCTTGTCACATTGGGGTTGTCACATGGGGTTGTCACCGGCGTTGTCACACGGGGCTGCAGCCCGGAACAGGTTAAAGGGAAACAAAATTGCTCATAGGAAAAGGGAGGGATCCTGCCTTTTTCCCAACAGGTCACGTTTTTCCCTTTCTGCTCTTGCTCTCAAAGAAAACATAAGTCTTGTCACTGCAATAAAAAGTTTCTCATTACACAAGTTAACTTTTTTTTTAAGCCTTTCTAATTCTAACTTTCAAGACTTTTCCCTCCTTTTTGCCACTGCAGAGCTTTGTTCGTCACCTCAAAAGCAGTTAGACATGACCGTGAGGTGGGCAGGAGCGTTGGCTTACCAGTGCCATGGTATTACTGCAGGAATTGATTTCCTTATATTTTTATTTTAACTGCCTCATCTTTTTTTTTTTTTTTTTTTTTTTCCACAAATATGAGGAGTTATTAGTTTTTTCCCCATTGCTGGCTGCCTGGATGCTCATCCCTGGAGACAGGAGGAAAGCATGACCAAGGGGATGGGTGTCCATGAGCTTCCAAGGTGAGTTGCATAGGAAAGACGGCAGAGATGAGAGTAAAGCAAGAACAACTTCATGCTAATTGTGCTACTTCGTTATAGAGGGCCTTCGCCTTCTCCTAGTATAACCTTACGCTGCATTCAGAGAAAAAAGGGAATAGGGAAGCAAATAGGTCATTCCACGGGGTGCTAATGCTGCAGCCAAAGTCGAGCAAGAGTAGCCCGTGTCTGGCCATTAGTGCAGGTTGCCTTATGAATGGTTTTAATTAGTTATGTCAGGGAGAGCTGGGAACCCAAAGGGCAGGCTCTTTGCTTCTTCCCCCATTGGGTGTTTGCTGTTTCTTTTTTTAATGTCTGCTCTTGATGAACTAAAGTCCTGCAACTAGACAAATGTTCTTAATTAAGCAGAGGCAGAAGCAGATATTCCATGGATATCAGGAGTTTCCTCAAACATGACATTTGAAGGACATCAGGCTGCAAAAAGCAATTTCTCATGTCATGCAGTGTTTGGTAGTGTACACATATACCATTTTTCTAAAATTCTAGATTTTTCTATATGCCCGAGGCTGTGTTCCTCGTGCTTTCTAGACTCTCTCCAAAATAAGATGAAAGTTATTTAGAAAAAAAAAAAGCAAAGTAAGAGTGGTTCTACCATCTCATTTTTTTGGTGGTCATCCAATGGGAGAAAGAAGTAGAAAATTTTTCGTCACAAGGTAAGTATTTTTAAATGGAGAGTATAAAGAAAAGATTAAAATCTCAACACTTGGACCTGGGTCTCTTTTAATTTGATTTTTAATTTGTAATTAATAAAAAAGTATTATGGAACCCAACGCTGCTAGGGCCAAACCTTTCCGTGTCTCAGACATAGAAAAATGTGGGAACAAATAGGTAAGGACTTTTTAATATAAATATGTATATTGAATGGACTTTTGTTAGTTTGTTTCATAGACCAATTTATTTCACGAAAGAGAAAGATTTTCTCCAAATTTTAATAATTTTAATAAGGAATTTCATCTGTTAAGTTAGGAGGTCTGTTTGCCAGTTGCCTCGCTAATTTGAGACAAAAAAAAAACCCTGGGCTGGTCTGAACCAGTATCCTGCAGAACCTCAAAAACACAGACTCCGGCTTCCCGTGTCCTTAAATGCCAAGGTTTATTTTGCAGACGCCGTCGGTTGCAGCTGCAGGGGGGGCTGCGCCTGACTCGCTGGAGACCACATTGAACCTGCGGCAGCACGTGGCTCGGTGCATCCCTCCTCCCTTCATCCCTGGACCACAAGAGCACTCAGCTCCAGGCTCCATCCCTCTCCCCTTCGGCAACACCGGGGGGAGGCGGTACCCCCTGCCTGGGGGGGCGCGGGGGCCACGGTGCTCCCCGCGCCAGGCGACCTGTTGAGATTACAAAATCGGGTGACACGAGAGGAGCCGCCTAACAAAAACCCTTCTGAATTGCTCTCAGTTTGAACACCAGTGCTCGTTCTTTTGGGAAAGTTTATGCTTTAGGCAGAGTTTTTCTACAAGCTTTTGCACCATACGCGTATACATTATACCTCCAAATTGCCTCCAAGCTGACAGTCTTTCGGGTGTATTAACTACTTTACTACCAAAGGGGCAGCCAGATTAATACATATTTTTAAGCTGCCGAAGCAAAATGTTTCAGAACGGTCTTTTCTGCAAATCTTTGACTTAGTGTTCAAATCTGAAAACAAGCCCATCAGCAACAGCTCGAGTCCATCAAAATACCTCGGTGCCTTGATTGATAAATACGGCGTGTTTACCCTGCGACTACTGCATGCTATTTTCTGTCAGCGCTAATTTATCTGGAAGTCTTAACCTGTATGTTATAAATTCAGTAGCGTTTTATAATGAGGGCTGTGGAAATAAATCACTCCCTGAAAATAATATTCAAAGAAGTCGTAAAGTCTTTCGCCACACGGATTCCGGCGTGCGAAGAGCTGTGACACCCAGACAGACAGACACATTAACCTCTTAGAAATCCGGAGAATCTAAGCCTTTTAAGTGTTGCCGCGTGCAATTCTTCCATAAAAAGAGGCATACAGCATTAAAGCTCTCTATCACAAGTGGCTTTAATATTGAAAGCCTCCGCCGTAGACAGAGGGAGAAAGGTGGAGTGGGGGGAAGAAGGAGGAGAACATCTATGCTGTATGTATTTGTATTATCAGGCTCAGATTATTATTATTTTCACTGCAGGCTTCCCTTCTGTTTGCCAGTGAGTCGGGTTTTGTCTCCGGCATTTCTCAGGGCGCGCGCACCCGGACCTCGGCGGTACACAGGGCTCTATTAAGCCGCTGTTCAATAGTTTGGTGATATTCAGACAATATTGAAACATTCCCAAATGAACTTTGCAGGGAGACATTTTCATTCGCTGCCTCCCTCCTCATGCATATTAACAAATGGTATGCAAGGCCTCATTTAATTCACTGATTTTACATTCGGATCACTTTCTCTTTTACAGCTATTTTTACCGGGCTTCATTAATCTTTGTTGAATACAATGGCATACATCTTTAATGCGGCCGCTGTCAAGTCATATTTCAGTAAGAGCTGCAAACTGAATGACAGCAAGCAATATTAATAAATTTAACATAGACTATATCAATTTTTAACAGAATGAATGTGGAAAGCTAAATGTATTATTTTTCGTTTAAATCATAGGGTTTATCACCGGTTAAGTAGCAGCGATTTCGGGAAACTTGTGACGTGCCGTACAAATAGATTTACATCTCATTAATAAGTAAATTAGGCAAATGCCTTTCAAGTTCAGACAAGTACATAAGTGTAATCTCCATATTAAAGGAGTAGTCTTTGATAAACCACTGAGGAATTGCAGCAGCCAACTATGTGACATGTTGCCAGTGCCTGAACTCTTCCACATTCCCACCTTTAATTACACTGGTTCATTACTAAAGAGATAAGTGTCTCTCCAGTTAAGATTCTATAAATGAGCAGCATGCGGGATCCTCCCAAATCATTTTTGCAGAAACCATGAAAAGGTGGTAACAGTTATGAAAAAACGAATTATCACCTGCTCTCTTTCTTCCTTCCCTGTAATAACATTAAAATATTAAGATGAATTCCTTTTAAATCTCAGAAAGAAATTGTCCATTAAGAGATGCTATTTTGTTTAAGAAAGAAAGAAGCCTTAAAAAAAGAGGAAAGAAAAGAGAAAGAAAAAAAGAAAAGAGAAAACTCTTCTGAATTTTTTTTAATTTCCCTTCATAAATCCCAACAGAGATAATTTGCTGTAAAATTTAAACCCAGTGAGAACTTGTCTGTCTGTGTTAAATAAAAAAGTTACGGTTGGTAGGAGACATGTTTTTGCAGTAGCTTTAGCGATTATAGGAAATTACATGCAAAGCCAGAGTTCTGATCCTAAGTTAATTTATAATTGGAAAAAACTTATTAATTAGCTATGTCATTCTAATTAAGAATTAGAGGAGTGTGCATTAGAAAGTCAGTCAATATCCAGCTGACAGAATTAAAAAAAAAACCACAGAAGTCTGCAAGCTCCGTAGCTCTGTCCACCCTCTCCCCTGCCATTTTTAAGGAATTTTCTGATGTCTAGCAGAATTTAGCCAGTTAAATACAGATATCAAAGGAAATAAATTGGGAATTTTGTCGTGCTGGACAGGAACGCCCTAAACTGAGCTGGCAGAGGTGTTTTCCAGGGCACATTTTGCCCCTTTCAGGGTAACCCTGAAACGCAGCTCGTGGCCAGAGTACACGCATCCCTGCAGTGGTACCCACCAGCGCACGCTTTCCGACACTCGGACAATCGATCTTCCTGCAAAAAAAATTCCAAAAATATTTATGAATAAAGACAAAGGAACTATCTCTGAGGGCCGGCCATGATCGCATGGGGAAGGACTACACATTTTGCCCATAGAGTTGTGTATAAACAGTGTGCGGGGACGTGTACGTTTGCCCACACAGATGTATTTCCCACAGTGCCAGCCTCAGTCCTCTCGGTACCTTCCCCCTTTAGGCCCTTTTTCTGAGATTATTATAATTCATTCTTTAAGAAACACCCCATGTGTAAATATTTTTTGGTAATGTTTCTCTCTCTCTAGTGTGCTAGAATTTTAAAGAGCGCTTTAATATGAAATTAGATAGAAAGTTTGGACCTTTTTGTAATTAAAATTAATATGCGTGTTACTGATACATGCTTTGTAGGGCTAGAATATACTTTTATTTAGACAAATATTGAAAGAGAGGCAAGCAGACTCTACCAAATGTGAAACACAGCCTGGATGAAAATGAAGCCTGTTCTTCACATTGAGAATTGGCAAGGCTGGAAATACAAAAGGAGAAGTAAAACTATAAAAGCTAATGTCTCAGATAATTGCACCCTCCAAAAAAAAAAAAAAAAAAAAGATTAAAATAATCTGACCTAAGCCTTTCGCATTTGTATGGACCATTTTCCATCTTGTGGGTTTGCTTTCAATTAGAGTAAGTGAAAAAAAAGCTGGAGTGCTCAGTGATGGAATTCAGTTTACTTATTTGAATACCAAAAAGATGACCCACTCCTAATGATATAAAAAGTCTTTTGCATTAGCAAATTTCTACTCTGTATTTGTTTTGCTAGCACAACACAATATTCACTTAATATGCTACTAGTATCTTATCAAGTTAATGATCTGTTGTATGTATAGAGTAAGCTTGTTACTCATTTTAAATTAGATACAAAAGCACCACTGTATGGAAATTTGAATACTTGGGATTTTTATGAAATTATAGGACTTTCATGCTTTAACAGTCTATAGACAGGCTTAGCAAAATGGCAATAGTTAGCTCTGTTAATGTGACATTACAGATCCCGATTCTGCCTAGCCTGATTTAATGGATCTCAAAATCAAATTGTTGTATAGAGCTTCTCTCCACCTTCAGGTCCTCTCGCTCAAAATTTAAAGATGACGAAATGTATCCAAGGAGTTGGATTTCAAAGCAAGTAGTACAGGGTACCCCTGCTCTGAATGAGCCGGCTCTTGCAGACTTCGCTGGGTGTCCAAGTAGACTAATGCCAACTGCTCGCGATATTCGTTCCCAAGGCGTGTATTTGCATATTTTCAGAAAAAAGTATTTCTCAGCCAAGTTGTTTAAGCTTATGGAAAAAGGTAAATATGAGTAGAGTTAAATCCTACAGTCATTTGACATCCTTTAGCAGGCCTACAGCTGGTACTGGTCCTTGCTGCAGTTCTTCTGAGAGCCTCCTACATATGCATGCCACACACCGCCACCCAATTATTGGTAGTCTAGAGCCTAAAGACGTAGTATTTCTTATCAGTTTAGAAATAGCAGACAGATGCAGGAAATACGGTGTCACACTTCTCAGAAGAATTCTCCTTTGTGCAATATTTTGACTTTATCCCGGTCAAAAAGGAGAGTAGTGTGTTCAACTTAGGGCACACCCAGAGCACGGCTGTGCCCACCGAGTGTAAGTCAGCGTGCAGCACCCACCCGCTCCACCTCACCCAACACTGCTGCCCCATCGAGAACATCAGCTTCATGAATCTCCAGGAGCATTGCGGGTGACATCTGAACCCCAGTAGAGTAGGAATAAAACACCCCTCTGGTGTCCCCGCGACCTCACGTGGTCCAGGAAGGACAGAGCCTTGGGTCTTTGCTGGCAGTTTTGCCAGAGCAAGGTGAAGCAGGCTTGGGTCCACATCAACCAAAAGCAGCAGTGCTTCACCAGCATGGCTTCTGTGCATTTCTCCCAACCATTTAATGAGAAAACCAGTACCATTAGCTCCAAAATCCAGTCCAGATCAATATTGTGTTTTTCTGTCCTGTCTAAGCATATCTCCGTTTCAGCCACCTACCTGCTGTTTGCTTGTGGTTCCAGCGTAACCCAGACTCAGCTGATTTTCCTCTTGAGTATCCTCCATTGATGTGACCCCAGGTGCCCAGGAAGGAGTCTCCCTCCTGGCACAGCCACCACCACCCTGGGGCAAGATTTTAAACCTGTTTGCTTACTCTAGCTGAGATATTTGGGGTTGACTTCACGAGGTGCTGCAGAAGTCTCCCGCGTGCCAGGCGTGCGGGCAGTGGGGATGGTTGGGAAAATGTCAAGACAGAGATGTGTGATGGCCTGAGCTCAAGGAGGATGGTTTCCAGGTTTCCACTTCCTTTTAGAACACTCCAGAGGGCCGTTTCTCAGGCTGGAGTGCCACACGTGGTAGATCTGCAGTGGCAGCAGCATGTTTCGGGTCTCCCCACTCTGTTCTCATGTGTGGGTAAAGGAAAGCCACTGCCTGGCATCACCCGCTGGGGACATGGAGAGACGATGCCGGTCTGGATGGAAGGAAAGGTTTGTGAACGATGGTGTTTGCAATCATCTCAGGGAAAAAAAGATCCCTCATCTCCTTTTTCATCATTTACAGATGCTTTATGCGCGGTTTCAAAAGACTGGCTAGGGATTACTCCATCTTCTCTTCAGCCAGGCTGAAGTTTAGATGTGCGGCTATTTGAGGGAGGGAAAAAAGGAGAAAACACTAAGGGTTTTTTGTGAGGGACTACCCGAGAGCTGGTGTAAGTTTCTGTGTTTGTTGAAGAAGACTTCTTCTTAAAACATCACTGTAAAGGGAGGTACGGGGTGTGTTGCAGGTTCCTGACACCTCGTCCTACCTCCTGGTGCTGTAGCACGGGTGTGTTTGCATTGTCCCTCAGCAGTAGCCGGAAACGGGACTCACCAACACCAATTAATTACACCCTTTCATTACACAGATGAGTTAGCCTGGCCCCAACCAATAGCATTAATGAAATGCCATTTACTCAAAAGCCACCCCTTAAGCCAAGTGTGCTGGTGATGCTGCACCAGGCTCCTGCTGTTGGGGCACATCGAGGGTTTGAACTCACTGTGTGCCTCTGTGGGTGATGCTGGAGCCATGGCTCAGCCGGCACTGTGGTGGGGACAGGCAGAGCATCACCAGATGGACAGAGCATCCCTGTATGGACAGAGCATCGCCGGGTGGACAGAGCATCGCTGGATGGTCAGAACATCACCGGATGGACAGAACATCACCGGATGGACAGAGCATCGCTGGGCGGGCAGAGCATCGTCGTGTGGCCACCACCGTGATGCTGCAAAAGAGCAAACTTTGGCTGTGCTCCCTTTTCAAAATGCAACTATGTAAAGGTCACAGAGGAGGAGATGAAACTAGGAGTTGTAATAAGGAAGGAGAAATAAAAAATAATGACAGAAATAAATTGTCATAAGAGGGGATACAGTTATGATTTATTGTGATATTCTACAAATTTGGAGGTGATTAAAAGCCACCTAAAATTCACATTAACAAGTCACATAAAAATGGAATTAAACTAGTGGGCATAATGTGGCAGGGTATAAAGAAAAATCATGACAGAAATAAATTGACAGAAGAATGATACTATTCAAGTTTTACTCTGTCGCGTCACACTGACAGGAGACTAGTATTTTAATTTCAGAGTTGTGGTTGAGTTTTTGGAGTTCATTAAAGGCCCACATTAAGAATCTCATAAAAGTGAGAAGAAATTAGTGACCATAATGTGGCAGAGGAAATAAAGAAACAATAATGACAGAAATAAATTGACAGAAGAATGATACACTTAATGTTTCACTCTGACACCCTCTATTAATAGGCCGCTGCAAGCTGGAGCAAATGTCATTCATATTTTAGCCAAAGTATACCACTAATTAGGCCGGCTTTCTGCACTGGAATTAAATTTGAGATCCCTCACCTTTAGAGTGGGATCATTTGAATTCGAAAGAAAAGAGCTGGTGACAGAAAAAAAAACTTTCTGCTCGGGCTCTTCTAATGAGATAAAATTCCCCCTTCTCCCCATTTCCTAGCTATAATTGCTGATTATGTTGTTACACAGGAGCGGCTCTCCGCTCTCTCCTCCCCATCATTATGATTTAGTCTGGCATATCGGGGTGCTTCAAACACGGACTGAAGTGGTTTGAGTCTAATTTAGCACTCATTTAGGCCGCAGGTACCGACGAAGGTAAACACCGCATTGTTATAATTAATTACCCCTTAGGCCTAGCCAGGCCAGCTCTGTTTCAGCTGACCCTTATAATAATAAGGCTTAGGGGCATATTGTATTTCTTTTGACAGATTAATTAGAAATTCAGCCGTGGAGGTACAAAGCAACTCTGTCATGAATATTTAAATGGGCTGACACAAAAAATCATGAAAGGGCTGCTGAACTACATGACAGACAGGGGATATTAGCCAAGTGATTCTAATCAATAATCTCTTGATCTCTTACATATTAATACACTGCCTGCTGTTATTAAGCTCCATAATAAGGAAGGGGAGAGAAAGTTAGTGTAGCTCTGCTGTAGGGCTCGCCGGGCCCCCAGTGTATACACTAACTGACGGAGAAAATGCACAGAGGAGCCGAGCCTCAGCCTCTTCAATCTCATCCAATCTTAAGGAATGGCAGCTCTGAGCATCGCCGGCCGGATAATTATTGGCCCTGACAAGGTGAAGGCGTTTGCAGGCAAATGAGATGGGAAGTAGGATAAGTCCCCAGACCACCCAGCGCAGGGCACGCTCAAAACCAACCGCGCGCTACCGGGCGGGCTTGTATTTGCTTTAGCAGGGGAAATATGGGAATCACAGCGCTTTTGAGTCGTGTTGAAGGGTCAGTGACAGTCGAACACCGGGAGCTTGCTGTTACTGTTGTTAATGTTAACTTTAACACCAAGTCAACTGGATTTACCCCCGGTCCCTTTGCTCATCTCCTATAACATCAAGGCCACCGAGTGAATTAAGCAGCGTAGTAGAGCTGAATATCATCTAAATTCATTACAGCCGGTTCCTCCTGTAGATGGGGGAGGACGCGACGCGCGTTGCTCTGGAAATGTGCCGCCGCCACATCACCAAAGACTTTTCTTTGTGCTGCGCGGGCTCGGGGTTGGGTAGAGAGTTAGCCGCAGCACCGCGCCGGCGCCGGATAAAGGGGGTTAGTGTAATGAGAACTGTAAGTATTCGCAGAGCTAATATGGTCTCTTATCTCCGAAAAATGATCCCTACAATGCGCTCGTGTGGTGCGAGAGAAAGGGCTCAGCTGGAAAGGGAACTGGACCGGCTCCAGTATCTGGCTAAACAACTTAAAAAAAAAAAAAAAAAAAAAGGAAAAAAAGGATTAAATAACAGGAGCACGGAGCGATTATTAACATATTTAAATCGCATGCACACAATGTTCAGATGGGATTATAGGGACGATGTCAGCTTTTTAGAAAATGATTCGACAGCCAAAATGTAAGGGGTTTGGTTTGTTTTGCCTTGATTAAAAGGGAATGCCAGGGTTGGTGTGCCTCGACGGTCCCCGGCAGCGCCTGCGGGCACAGCAGCCTGGCCCAGGCCAGGAAGAGGCAATTTGGATTTCAGAGCTGGATTTGCCTCATCGCAGAAAACCCTACAAAGGTTGCAGGACTCTCAGTGAATTTGCCTAATTTCTGTGGGACGGCTGAGCGGAGGAGAGGGCTGGAGGACGTATGTCTGTATACAGAACATAGTTGATGCCACCTGACTCCCATGGCCTTAGCGTGCCCCTTCTAACAAGTCCAGGCTGGAACTGATAGTGGTGTCACAAGCCTCTTAGCCCCTAATAACTCATCCTCTACTTTATCTGATTAGGTGTCTCTGAGCTATATATAAGAAAAAAACAGGTTGAAGGGAAAAGCCAGTTGGAGCAGCTTAATGAGCAACCCCAAAAGATCTAAGACCCCAGGGCCACCAGAAGAAGACTGGCAAGCTGTGAAACCACTCCTGATGGGGTGGGAACCCTCCTGGAATTGGGGGCAGCCCCAGGAGGGTGCCCAGAGTCTCACCGCTGCTTACCTTTCCTGTGGGTGCCGCAAAAGAGACGGCAAACGTTTGCGTGAGGGCAGGGTTCATGTTCGGGGTAGAAGGGAACCGTGCCCAGCTGTCTAGCGTGCTGTGACAAGATGTTATTTCATGTTGTGATTGCACATTGAAGGGTTTCCTAAACTCTGCTTCAAAAATCATGCGTTTGTGGGCACAGCGCCATCGTATTGTGAGCAAGAAAGCCCTGTCCCATTTACAGACCTCATCTGGTGAAGGATTCGCTGCTTTGAGTGAACTCGGTAAATGCTTTGGGTTTTGCAGGAGCACTAAGTTAAAAATACGTAAGTCTTAAAAGTGCATTTATGCTTAAAAAAAAACCCTACCCTGAATTTATCAACACTTATATTTGCAGGTCACACTTTACTTGCACTTATAAGTTTAAGTCTAACCCTTCTCATTACTTCAATGCTGCTTTTAAACCTCTAATGCATATTTAAGTGGTAGTATTAAAAAACAGTGTGTCGACTGCCATTGATGTGCGATGTAGGGCACTGACCCTTTGAACGCATTATCATGTCATTGGACCCATTAAATGTAGCCATTTCTGTTGCTCTTAATTGGGTTGTGCAGCGCGTAGCGGTTGCAAGTGGTTACAGTTTATGCCATGAATTATAATAACAATAATATCGGTTAGTGCAGCAGAGATCTATACGGGTAACAAACGCATATGCTCAGTGATTGCTGAGAGTATCACATCCATTCAGCTCGTCACCCCTCCCCTTTAAAAGTAATAGAAGTTTAATTTACGAGATCAAAATCAGCTTGTGGCCACTACTCCGCCCATGCCTCTTAATTAAACGGAGCGTCCTCTTCCAAAGCAGTGTTACTGGGCTGGTCCCGCTCATGAAACAACGTGCTGTTCCCTATGAATCGATTTTTTTTAAGTATCTGGCCCTGAAAAAGAAACCCGATACATCCTATCTGCATTTGGTAGGAAACTGCAACTTCTCTTTCCCTTTTTTTCTTTTATTTATTTTTTTCCTTTTAAAAAATTGGATGTCAGAATTCATTTGGACTAAGGCCAGGGTATTTTATGGCAAGTTTCAGCAGCTGAAAATATTTGCATCTGATTTATAAAGTTTTGCAAATGGACGTAAATGCGAGACGGAGCCTAACGACGGTGGCACTGCCTGCCATGCTGTTACAATTAGGGGTTGGCCCACACCGCGTCCCTGGCATGGAAGTGGCCTGAACTTTGGATGCCGAGTTGTGTTTCCAGGGGCCAAATCAAAGCTCTGGGCCCTGACACTCCTGAAACGCAGAAATCTCTGGAGCTGGCTCAAAATTTTATAGCCAGGACCCATTTCCAATAATCAGTACTGTTGTCTTTAAATATCAGTGGAAGTCACGATGTTTGAGCATTTGCAGCTGGACACACATGAGTACCCTTCTCGCTGGTCTGGTGCTCCCCAAGAACAGATAATTAAGAACAAGGAAAACAGACTCCGCGCAAATGCCAAATTAAATGTCCAAACGCGAAATGTGTAGTAATTGCAATAGTAACAGTGGTGATGACAGCAACAATCATTCCTAGCCTAGCAGTTTTGTTTATAAAAATGTTAGTAAAAGGTGCAGAGCTGGAAACAAATAACTTTACCTCAGCCCCTTTATTGCAAAAACATAATAAAGTGCAAGCCAAGAAGTAAATTCATTGCGAGTCATATTAAAGGTTTTGGACCAAAGTGAAGCTGTTACAAACTACATCTGTAAAAATTGTGTAATTATTATGGGTGGGTAAAATCTGGCAAGAATTATTTTCTTAAGTAAAGCGTAAAAGAGAACAGATGTGCTGTAACTGACACATTTATTTTTTGCCAGTTTCACTAATTCTGTACAAAAAGTTGATCTCGTTTATCATATTATTCAATGGATTTCGAATTAGCGAGGCAACGGTGACTTTTTTCAGTGTCCCAATTTTAATGCCTGAGAAAAGAAGGGGGGTGGGGAAGGCTGTCTCACAGAAAGAAAATTAATTTGTTTTATTGGGCACTGAAAACCCAAGCCTTTTGTCAAACAGAGAAGAAAACATATATTTGGAGGGAGAGCTAGGTCACTAGTTAAATGTCAAGGTCTGCTAAAATCAAAAGGTAGGAGGGGTGGGTGACAATGAAATCTAAGTAGAAAACCATAAATGTAAAGAAACACCGCTATTTCGGGGCTGGAGTGGAATGAGAAAAATGGCCAAAGACAAAGATAGGCAGCCTGGGTCTGGAAGTAATTACGGCCAAGTGAAGACAACTGAATTCCATATTAGTTTGGTGGATGTCTGTAAAGGCAGTTTGGGGAGGTATTTTGGTAAGGTTTACTTTTTGGAGCTTAGCAACATAAATTTGTTGTCACTGAACTATTAAATAAAATAGACACATGTTGGCAAAGAGCGCACAGCCGAGGGATGGAACTGATTAAGGGACAGCCTATGAAATAATAGCTTAAATGGGCCCACTGCAGGATTTTAATATCCCATGACAACACTCAATTGTCAAATTCTGCTGGAGTGTCCAGGATGCTACTAAAATTAAGCCAGAAATTCCTAGATTTATTCTATTTTTTTTACAGCTAAGAACAGGAAATGCCAGTAAGCTGTGAGAATCTGAGCAAGAAACAAGAAACTGGGAAGAAAAGAGGATGGTCTAAAATTTTATGAGATTTCTGCCATTAAATCTATAACAAATGTCTTTCACCTACACACGATAAAGAGGCAATGTGGGATTTTAATTGGACTTTTGGCTTTTCTTCATTTGATTTAAACCTAGGTAGAATTTCAAACAATAACACTGGAACACCTGGTTAACACGTTAGATGATATGTATAGTTGTAAATTGTGGTTTTAATAGGTGCTCACTGGGGGATTGCAAAGGGTCCCATTGTTCGGCTTGGCAGATATTAAAAAAAGTTCATGAACTACTGGGATTTAAAACCCACTCACATGATTTTAATATTACTTCAGTAATGTAATTTGATAATTTGACCAAACTTGTGGCCAATTTGTGGACAGAGAATCTGATGGTCACGTTACGTGATTAAAGTACCCTGATAGAGGACTGAGCACAACGCCCATTTTAATTTATTGCAACAGCCCAAGCTGGAGAACAGCAACAGTTACTGAAATCTGATAATCATCATATTACATGGGCATAATCAAAGAAACGCACGGAGGAAGTCTGCTTCCAAGAACAAACACAACCCACAAATACTCTGCGCATTTCTCCACTGCAAGAACGACCTAGGGTAAACCTTTTTGGCAAGTAAGCTTCCTCTTCCTTTCCAGTTCAAGAACAAGGATGCATCGGGCTTAAAAGAGACCACTCACTTGGAAAGTGGTTTGGGTTTTTTTAAGCTTTTAAGAAACTTGGGTCTACTTGTTGCCATCTGAGTTTGCATTCTGATTTGAGCCTCCTGCGTAGCCAAGGGAGAGAAGAGGACTGCCAAACTGGAGGGGTCGTTGATGGCATGAGTTTGGATCAGGAGTGCACATTTGAAGGAAATCACACAGTCATTCCCACTTACTGCGCTCTGTTTCAAGTTGGAGAGAGGTTCTGGAGGGTGTGAGCTTGGGACAACTCAACCTGCACAAGCCCCTGGGACCCAACCAACTGTCTCATCCTATAGCTCTACCCTCCCCAAAAGGGTGATGAGCTCAGGGTGGCACCCAACATAGGATGTCACTATATGGTTGAGAGGAAAATCAGATGGGTAAAGAACCACATGGATGATGGGGCTGAGCACTGTGGTTGGTGGTGGTGCTGTGCCTCCTGGCCAGGACCAAGTGTGGGGTTCTAGCACCCATCCTGGGACAGTTCTGTGGGATGTCCTCACTCACGCCTGGGGGTAGTGGCGGAGGATACTCACTGCATGTCCCCCAGTGACACTCAGCTGAAGGATGCATCCATAGGCTCCAGGACTGGGTTGCCCTCAAAGGGCTGCAGGATACGGCTGAGGGCACCAGGTGAAACTCAGCCCCATGCCCAGGGAGGGGGAGCGCTGGCAGTGACAGCGGTGGGGGTTGCTCCATCAGCAGTGCAGCCCCAAGGTGGGCAACGCGGGGACGGGGTCCTCAGCACCAGCCGGCTTCCCCATCCCGCTGGCCCGAAGCCCCTCCCGCTCCAGAGCAGTTCAGCCCTTGCACTTGCCTCTGCGCCCAGTCTAAACACCAAAGTTAGCGAACTGAATTCAGACTGGGAATATCTCCCCCTCCCTTTTAGACCTGAGGCTGAAGAAATCTTGGCGGTATGGTTTTAAAATTTCAGAGCTTGTTTCTTTCTCCTGGAGTATTTTGTCCTTCCACGCACAGCAGGAAAGTTTTCCTCTGCTTTTCAATTGCCCGATCGCCAGTTCAGGTGGTTCCAGCTGCAGCTCCCTGCCCCGTTCCCTTTGTTGGATCTCTGCTTTAATGTTACCGGATATTTGCCCTTAGTTTCTCTGCATCTTTGTTGAGTTTCCTGAGCAAGTTACGACAATAAACTCAACCCCAAAACTTTTCCCACGTCTCCTTTTCTCTTTACGCTCCTGCTGTAATTGTACACCTTGCTTTCCTCCTCCGCTTTCCCGCTTAGAAATCTTTCATAGATAACAAGACCTCCCCTAGGCCCTGATTCAGCAGAGCGCTTAAGCATGTGCTTAACTTTAAATACCTTTGTAAAAGCTTTTGCTGAGTCAGGATCTTAGCGTTTCTCCTCATCTAACTGCTGTTCTCCCATGGTTATTTCGGTATTTGCTTACAGGAAAATCTGAGCGCAGTGTTCATGGATGATGTCAGCAGGATTTTTGCCCCATCCAGCTGAAGTATTTACATGCGCTCAGCAGAAGAGCGAGGCAAACGGCGTGCAGCAGGTAATCCGATGCCCATCAGCCTCTATACCGTGGTTTTTATATGGAAAAAAAGTTTTGAATGCTGCTACTATCGGGTCAGTTCCTCCAATGACTTGTAGTGGTAAGGATGACAAACCTCCCAGGCATCTAAAAATGTGTAGTGTCTCATCTCAGTTTCCACTAAGAAATTTGGATCCAAATACCAGCCGTGTTCAACCGCTTGATTTTTACATATTTAGTCCAAATGGCTGAGAGATTGCTCTGCAGCCATACATATTTTTACCCTAGTAGCTGCTAAGTAGTGTTGGTTTTAAAGAGGTTATTGTCCTTAATAAACTGTTGATACATAAATGTTTAATTCCCTTTGCCAGGAGGCAGTGGGGTGATGAGTCTGTAATTCATTTTACAAGATATCATGGACCACTGCAAATGTGCCTGTAATTATTCATTGCAACCGGAGTCAGCTGTAGTCCATACCAGTCATGTCAACCACTTCACTTTGAATATTTTTTTAATACTCTGCTTATATACGTCACCTTTTACTTTCAAACTGCAACCACAGAGAAAGTTTTTGAGCTGCAAGGTGAGTTGTGGTCGTAGTGAGATTTACAGAGTCTTCCACCCTCCTTCTTGGGAGCATGAGGAGGTCTGATCCTGTGAGAAGAGCTTCCTGGGGCTTCTCCTGGTGGCTGGTGGTGCATCTGTGAACCAAACTTGGAAGAAAAATGAGGCAGAGAAATGCAGATGGACAGGCATGACACTCCGCCAGGTTAACCTCCCATGATCGTTACCAATTGCCCCACAGGATGCAAAAGAGCTGTAAAATTTAAAGCAGGAGAAAACAGGACCATTGTATTTAGTACTTCTTTCCTACTTCACCGTGTGAGGTTTTATGCTGTTTCGCACTCTCCATGTTACACCTTTCCTTTCCCTGTGCTCTCCTATGAGGATGAGCTGAGAGAGTTGGGGGGGTTCAGCCTGGAGAAGAGACGGCTCTGGGGAGACCTCAGAGCCCCTTCCAGTCCCTAAAGGGGCTCCAGGAGAGCTGGGGAGGGACTTTTTACAAGGGCATGGAGTGATAGGATGAGGGGGAATGGCTTCAAACTGGAAGAGGGGACAATTAGATGAGATATTAGGAAGTTTTTCCCTGTGAGGGTGGTGAGCCCCTGGCGCAGGTTGCCCCGAGAAGCTGTGGCTGCCCCATCCCTGGAGGTGTTCAAGGCCGGGTTGGACGGGGCTGGGAGCAACCTGGGCTGGGGGGAGGTGTCCCTGCCTGGGGCCGGGGGGCGGCACTGGATGATCTTCAAGGTCCCTTCTCACCCAAACCATTCTATGATTCTGTGATTCTAAGGACTGAAGATCTCAGAGGCAACTGAGACTGGAGAAGCCTTGGCCATACCATTTGATGTCTGGGAGCAAAGCTGGCAGAGGGGGGAGCTCATGTGTAGGTCTCTGTGAACAAACCTCATCAAACTGGAAAGTACAGGGCAAACACAAAGGACCCAAATTATATTGGATAGATTTTTCTTTTTTTCTCTCCATTAAACATTTTGTGCACGTTTAAGTTAAGCAAAGGACAGACCAAGAATTTCCACCCCCACCCCCCCACCACCCCTGCAGTAGCTTGTTGAATTGTAAATTATTTTTTGAAGTTTTTTCTTCTTTTCCTGGCTCAGATGGGAGAGGAAGTTGATGTTTTCTAAAGGGTCGTGTCATACAAAAAAGAGAACAAACACCCTCTTATAGGATCTAGTACCTGTCTGGGTTGAATATACATTTTGGGGTAAATTGTAAAAACATATTAAAATCTTTCTGCAAGTCCCATTTTGCTTTGATGTGTAATGAGAACTGCTCAACTGTTGGTGGCGAGGCTGTGGGTATTTGGGGTTCATTAAACCGCTGTTATCAAAATATGGTATAACTTTACCTCAATAACGTTATATCTCTTTCTTTCTCTCCAGTCTAAAGCTTTTCAGGGACTAGAAAGTATTTTCATTATTTTGGAAAATCACTCAACACGTTCAAGACTTAATTAGAAGTAAATAATAATTATTAGAAGAAGGCAATCTCTCCCAAATGCTGGGGAAGTTTGGGATTAGGTTGAAATGTACCGTTTAACACCATAGGCCATTCTCCAGCGCTGGGCTTTGAACTGAAGTTTAGAAAAATAAACATATTCCTCCTTATATGCTGAAGGCTCAACACTGACCTAACGACTGCACGGCAAGCTAGGGTCATCCCAATAGGTTCATATGAATTAGTCTGGGTTGATATGGATGTGAGGAGACCTGTGTACTGGCCAGCAGACTGGAGTAGATGCAAAATTGTCTCCAGTAGATTGGGGAAGTTACTGAGAAAAGGCTTGTTCAAAGGTCTCGTGTGCTAGAAACAGGAATGAAAGGATTGAAACGATTCGTTTTAATGAAATATGCTATCGCTTTCAGTTTATACCAAAGCAGCACAGAGAAAAAAACTGATCTTCTAAGAGATCCAAGCCCAAATTGATCTCAAGCAGATCCAACATAATGCGGTGCATATTATTGAAGGCTGGAGTCGTGATGGCCTGCGTGAACCCCCTGGAGAATGCCAGCAGCCGCACAAATGTCCATTTTTCCAGGTTCACCACTGCTAACGCGCACAGACTGAGCGCGCAGTGCCAGTGCTGGAAGACGGCAGGGTCTCTGAAGGCCCAGCCTGAAATCTTTAGCAAACCCCATGTGTCTTTCATTCATTTCAATAGGAAACGTCGTGGGACTCGTGAGATTCCATTCATTTTTTTTTCAAGCGGTTGTACTAAACGTGTCTGATTAAACACCGCGCGCAGCACGACGCGTGCTCTGGAAAGAAAGTTTCCTCTTCACAGCGACCCACGCAATTTAATGATAGTCAGGCAGTATTTAGAGAAGAGTCTTAATTGGGATATTCCTTCTTGTGGCTGATATCGGGTTATATTTTACGGCTTGCGAAAAAAGACACGCTGTAAAGTCATGTCAACATTGTGTGTTTAGTTCCTGTACACCAGTAAATAGCGGCTGAACCGGCACTATTAAATGTTCAATTTAAACACATACCCAGATACCTCTCCGCCTCTAAATCAACAGTTTCCCTCCAGAGTGATGTCAATAGACTGCTGCACATGGTACTTTCTTTTTTTTTAATAATATCTTCATTTTAATGTGGATATTGCCTTTTCACCTGGGAGCAGGGCTCTATTGAAATTCTAATGGGAGAGCGTATTCTTTAACATGAGAATACCGCGGGCCTGCGTAGACGCGGAGCAGAATGAGAGATGGAGCATTAACTGATTTTTCTCCCTCCAGAAGAGGGGCCTATGTGGGTCAGGCTTGCAGGGTTTTTCCCTTCCTATTTGCCTTCAGTTTCATAGCAACAATAATTTTAAACTTTATATTCAGCGGAGGAAAAAGGAATCCAAATGCACCTGAATTGCTGTACGGTACGAGGGAATTTAATTAAGAATATACACATTAGAATTTCAGTGGGAGCACCTATTTAATGTTACTTTATTAAGCCTTCTATCAAACCCTTTTTTATGTATATCAGTTGATATACAATTAATCTGCTCTCTTGTGAGAAAAAAATAGCACCTGAGGTGGATGAAAAGTGTCAGATTATAATAATTATAAGCAGCTGTTCACTTGGAATCACCTCTGGCCTACATGGGGGATGCTGTGAGCTACCACTTCTCACAACAGACCACCTCATTAGACTTGACCTTCCCAGCTGGGTATTTCATTTGTGTTTTTTTAATGGGTTTGTATACCGCAAATCGCAGCCCCTCGCCCAGGCTGGCTCTTTGTTGCTGTAACAAAAGACGGCAATGCAACTTTAAAAAAAACGCCGCTACTGTATGCCGGCGCGACGCCGCTGGAGGAGTAGGTGACACCCCGGAACGGGACCGGCCACGCAGAGCACACCGCCGTCTTGCTTGGGGTAAAGGTGTTTTTCTCAGTTTTTGGGCGGTTCTGCTGTGCTCGGCCTCCGAGCATTAAAAAAGAAATGTTTGCCCCGTGCTTCTTGCAGTGACGCTCGGCATCCCAAACTCCGGCGGCAACCGGCACCGAGGCGCCCCAGCTGGAGACCCGCGTCCGGGGCGGAGAGCATCCCGCTCCCAGGCCGCGAGGGATAAACCCCCACGTCTGCGGACCAAACCAGGGACCAACGCAAGAGAAATTTTGTCTGTGCAGGAGTTTGTGAGTGTGCCACGTGTAAATGCAGGCGGACGTACAACATTCTCACAGATGCATTTCGTGCACCATATATACGTGCACACGTACATATAAAATTAAGAGATTAAAAAAGCTTCTGAACAATATATCTGGTTTCTTTTCCCCTTCCATTTATGTTTGTAATAAACTCACTCTCATACAATTAGCCTCAATTGTTTTTATATCTTCTGAGGCAATAATATAGGCAGCCTGGGGAATACAGTAGTAATCCGTATACCTGTGTTCATTTACCCAAATCACTATGGTTACAGCCAGGGCAAATTGTTTACTGTGAGAATCTTTGGAGCCCCTTTCCAGATACTAATGACCTTTCTGTTCATCCAATAACATCAACAAACCAGGGAGGCTGCCCACACCATTAAAGCCAATTGCCTCTCAAGTTACTGAGGGAGTTGTGCTTTTCCTCATTTATTTTCTCTCATCTGATGTAACTCACATGCCACTTTCTTGTCTTTAAAGAAGGGGAAAAACTGTGGATTATTGATTTGCTTCTGAACAGAAGACCAACCTAAAAGCCCCAATGAATTGTCACTCATTATTGAAATTACTGAACACTAATTAAACTGGCAGCTCAAATCCCAGCAGGCCACACTCATCTGAAGCTGAAATTCAGACACTTGGACAGTGGAAGAGAGAAAGCGTTAGCAACCACCAGGATTGTAATAAGCTTTGCATTAATTTTTGTTTCTTAAAGGCACATGCAAGCTTTGCCACAGAAGAGGCAACATGCTACCTGAGCTGAGGTTAGGCTGGCAAGGTGTTTTTCCTGGTCCCCTTCCAGGAGACGTCGTTTCCAATGGGAATCCTGCGGTTCCCGGACAGTGCTCCCTTCCTTGTCTGACAAACCGCAGCGCGGCACTGCCGTAGTGTATCGCAAAGGCTGACGCTGGTGGTGCCGGCAGAGGAAAGGGTTTAGCATTTAAATTGGCCGGCTGAGAGGAAACTGAGTCAGAAAATATACATAGCCGCACGCCTGCAATACTGCCCAAGCTTCTCCAGCAATAATAAATGTTAAAGAACATCTAGAATTCATAGAGCCCAATTTATAAAAAAACATCTTTGGCCCATTTTCACAGGATGTTCAAACTAGGTATAAATTATGCATGCCCATGGTTAATCAACCTCTTTTTTTTTTCCCTTGCCTGAGAAGTAACCCTTCATTTGTTCAACTTCAAAGAGGGCAGAACGAGCGGAGAGAGGGCTGGGCCACGTCTTCAATCGGCACTCTGTATTTACAAACAGGACTTTATGGTGATGCTGAGGGGAGGGAGGGAAGTGAAGGAGAGAGCTGGCCTCAGTCATCCCATAGGTCCCTTGCAGTTTTACAGCCCATGCTATATAATACTCAAAGGACAGGGAAAAAACCAACCACGGGCACTTATGAGAAACGTTGGGTCCTGGATAGTTATAATCTGTTCTTTAGAATTATGGCTCCTGCTGTTAGAAGGACATACACATATTCAGCACTGCATATACAGTGCCTTTATAAATACGGCTTACCACGTATGTTCATCTCATGCCAGAATTGGTTTGGAAGAAATTGCAAAACAATTTTCACTCTTCTCTCTATATACACATTCCTACTAAATTTCCCATCAGCTGGTCCTTGGGACACGACTGGCAGAAGGCTTTCGAGCGAAAGCTGGAGAGAGAAATCTTTTAGGCAAATATCACTCTAGATGAAACACTTTGCGTGTTGCTGAGCGGAGCAGGGCCCTTTTCCATCTGACAGACAGAAAAAAAAATTGAATCTTGCTGCTTACGCTGGAGGCTGGAATTGTTTTAAAAGTTTTGCAGGGGGCAGAGCTGTATGGTGTAGGCACCGTGAGGTCCTTCCAGCACTGGAATGTTTTTGGAAAGTCTAAGTAAAATTATTAATTATTTAATTCTTCTAATAAAAAATTAATTGAATTTTAGAACAAAAGAACCTGCAAATATCACCCTGCTATATTTAGGTGTGGAAACTAAGCTGTGGGGAGTGACTTAGGAAAGAAGGGAGTGAAAATGCAAATGTCCCATTATATTCTGCTTAACCTGTCAGCTGATAATACCCCTGGTGCCGTTGAGTTCGTCCCATCTCAGTGCTGTGAAACCTAAGAGGGAGGAATCAGGAGTGGTCTTAATATGGGAAGCTCCTAGATGAGGAGATATCCACCCTTGTTTGATTTTCACTGCCACACAAGGTCCCAGGTAGATGCAAACCAAAAGACACCCACGTACGAAGGATGCTTTGGCCAGACCTGGGATTTTAAATGACGTCGGATACCTGGGGTCTTTAAGAAAAAACCTTCAGCCTATCTATAGGTTTGCCCCAGCCTACGTTTCAGTCTCAGCTTGGCAAGGAAGTGGGTTGGGATGGTTGTGAGTGGTGGGACACGGCAGAACCGTGCAGACGTATCACTGCTGCCTCTGGACCCGGTCCTGCGAGGTGTTCCGTGCCTGAATGCCTGGGGTCCCCACTTCATTTTGAGCACTTGAATAGCCCAGGCACATTTTTAAAGCTCTGAGCCAAACTGAGCCACACGTGGGGACCAGGAGGGACCTGTTCACGGGGGCATCGTCTTGTGGCAAAAGAAGCCAATTAACAATTGCATATTCATCAGCTTCCAAAACCCAACCTCAGTCTTTAAAAGACAGCTCACCCAGAACTTCTTCTTACTGCCAAGATGAATTTTGGCTTCTGCAGTGGCATACAGACAGAGGTGAGCATTTATAATGGCTGTGCCGTGGCTGTTAAGTGCTGCCATTTTATTGTGTTTGAAGGGGGAGTAGTTTAACAAGACTGCTACCAACAAACAGCCCAATATTTCCAGGCGTCTCTTTTGCAAGTCACGGTCAAGGGGAAAATAATTTCCATATGCTGGCCTTGTGTCTTGATTTTTATAGGGGTCAAGGGGATATTTACTCCCCAGAGCAATGCTTGGTTTTTCTAAAAAAAAGTCATGCTCCTTGTTTTCTTAAAACCCTGTATTTAAACCAAGAATCGTTTATTTAATTCTCCTCTTAAGTAAAAATTAGGACAAACTAATATTTATTTGTTTTAAAATATCCTCTGTAGCTTTACAATAAATGGTTAGAGCACAATGCAATCCTCCTCCATACACGACGCATCTTTTTAATATGCCCTATCATGAAATTAATTGGACATTAAATAGCAGGAGAAAGACATATAATAAAACCTGCAGTTATCACAGTTCCCAGTGTGACAATACCCAAAGGTTTGAAGGTTTAGTTAAGCTCCAAAAGTTTAAACACTTTTCCAAACCTCGTTGGGCTAGAAACGAGCAGCCTTTCTCATCAGGATTCCCAGTATTCCTGGGTTTGGCCGTGGCTACACAGACTGTCAGAAAAGCCTTTGTTACAAACCTCCACTAATCCCACTTGTGTCAAAAATGAGGAAATGCAGTGCTCGTGCACCAGCAGCGCCGAGAGGAAAGTTAATCATTTGGACTTTTCATAAAAAAAATAAAAAAGAAAAAAAAAGAAAAAAAAAAAAAAAAACGGGGCTTGGAATTATTCCTATCCAAAATGTACCCTGTCCTGATTAGACTTCAGAAGAAAAAGATTAGCAATCATTTTTTTTTTTTTGTCGGTATTTGAGAAACTGGAAAAGCTCTGTCCAAAGCTTAGGCATGCCAGCTGTGACTGCGTACTTTAAAATCTTGGGCGGAAAGTGTCTTTTGCAGTAAGAATCAAAGCTTCTTACATTCATCTTTTTTTGAGACTCTTTGGACAGCTTTAATTGGGTTTCTGTGTGTGCAAAACAAGTGAGTCCAAAGTGTAGCAGGATGCTGAAATGATACGAGAGGCCTCTTGGAAATTAAAGCTAGATGCCCTCATTTCCTTGCGGAACACGTGCCCCGGCTGCCTTGTGTCTTCCAGAAACCCGGGCTGCCTCCCGTCCCGCCAGCACGCATACGTGGTGTGTTGGATGTACACGGTGTGTCAGGGGCAGCTGGGGGATGCCAAGTCCGGTATTCAGAGGAGAATGAGCCCCTACCGCTCCGGGGCACCTCAACCACCTCTCCAAAATACAAAAGTCCCAGGGGAAAACGCTCTGTTTCAAAAAAAAAAAATAAAAAATTATTTTTAACAAAACTCTGGACTTCAAAAATCAAGTAGACACTTAAAATAGTTGTAAACCTAATCTTCCTTAAAAAATCTCTTCACAGGGAAAAAATACCCAGTCTTTGTATTATTCGGTGAAGACTTTTGCATCTGAGCGCTCCTAAGATTTCCAAACTTTTCTACAACACAGCGCAGAGAGACCCGGCTGGGAGCGAAACCCTTCCTTCGAGAGCCTTACAGTTGTGCGACAATATGGCTCTTCCCTGACTTTATTTTTGACTTCCTGTGAGAATTAAACAGATTGAAATGTACTGAGTTTGGGAGTGAAGGGATAAATGTCTTAATTAATTGCCCGGAGAGTGGTTCCTAGCTGGGTTGGCAGCACGTCGTCTCCGACGGGCCTTTCGTGGTCCAGAGGCAAAGAATAAGGTATGGCAAAGATACGGAATTTTTTTCAGGTGCTGTTTTTCAGAGTCGATAGCAGATGGTAGAACCACCTCACCAAATTTCTCTTGTTTTTTCATTTCAGGGGAATGATAGGTGGTTTTTTTTTTCGCCCCTCAGAATATAAATCAGGGCATAACATTGCGTTTTCTGATGCGATGTCCAGCTGAAAGCATCGTGCGGAGGCAGAAGCTTAGTGAGCCTCTAAGACCTGGGGCTGAACTGTGTGGCCGATTGCTGGAGAGACACAGAATTTAAAGTGCAGAATTTGAACAGAATTTAAATCTAGTAGTAACGATTCACCAAAAGACTAAGCCACCTGTGGTGACAAAGATGACTGAAGTTAAAGACCAAATAAGAAAGCACGCTTGGAAGAATATCAGAAGTACTTTGAATGTTTGCATTCCTTTTTTGGGGGACTGTGTAAGTATTTAGTCCCAAATCATTTCAAATGTTTTGATACCTCTATTCCAATCTTTTTCAGTGTCTTTTTCTAGACAAGAGATGTCAGGCAAGGACCGCCTCACAAAATAGCATGGTACGACTCAAAGACAGGTCCTGATGTTAAATGAAGGAAAACCTCCTATTCCAGCTGAACAAAAGACAACTGCCAAATACTTGCCAATCCAGAAGCAGAATTCAGAAGATTCATTTTAAAATGCTCCTCCAGCTACTTCTCGAGACTGGTTTGGCTTGAGCCTGAAGAGGCAGTTATTTAAGCACTTGAAAGAGACTAAAGGCTCAAGTCTAATCTCAAATACTCAAATGACTATCACCAGGTATCTCAAAAAATCCATGATTGTACTTGCACATGCATGCCCAGGAGTGTATTTTCCAAGACACACAGTGATGCAAACCCACGGTTTGGAGATTAGAAATGAGCCGCAACTGTTGAACTCAAATTCATGTGTTTTGTTTTGTTTTTTTTAAAAAAAAAAACTGTATCGTGACCTTCCAAAAGAGTATAGTTGTTTGATTTAAGTGTTCTGGAGAATACTGAATTTCTAAACGTTTGGTGAATCACACGCATGTTAATTCTTAAAAATAACTCCTTCGTTTGTTATTACAATTGATTGATTTTTCTTTGGTTCTACAAATACACATTGGAGCTTAGCAATTCAAAGCACTTGTGAAATCTTACAGGACTGTGCTGCAAAATTTGACCAGCATTCCTTAGTGAAGATGAACACTCAGACTTTTAGGCTGGTGTAGGAAAAGTAGATATTTGTGAGCTGAGTGCAGTTTCTCTATGCGGTTCCAATCGTGCCCGTGTAGCCCCTGCTACCTGCTAAGTTAGGATACAGTGTGAAAGACGTGGTCTAGTTAATACTAGACTTGAATTTTGGATCATCTGGAGGTAAAAGTAAGGGCTTTCCCAGCTCAGAATGATGAATGGACTTTGCTGTTTAGGAGCTATGAGTAAACTTGTCTCCCTTGTGTCATCGGCAGGTTCCACATAAAGCTTCCAGATGCCTTTGCAAATCTAATTTCATCAGTTCTTGTGCTATTAGACCGTGTGAAGAGAAGTTAAGTCAGACAACCCACAACCAGAATCAATTCTTCCCTCCCGCGCATCTAAAAATACACCGACTTTAGAGAGTCCAACGGAGGCTGGATACCCTTTGGCCAGCAACAGCTTGCCTCTCGCAACGCGGGGTTGCGCCTTGCCAAGCGCTAACAACATAAAATCTTTTGGCGCGTGTCCCGTCCCTCTGCAAGGGCTGGGGCAGGAGGGATGCTCGCCCGTAACGGGTACCACCTGCGCTCCGCTCCCCTCCAGCATCAGCTGGCACAGCCTCCCCTCCCCTCACACAGCCTTCCAGCGGGCGGCGATGAGAAAATTGGGATTCCTGGCAAAACCAGCCGGGGCAAGTCTTGCTCTTGATAGGCTTGAAAAATGGGAGGGTGAGAATTTTTCCACACAGGCAAAAGGCAATTTTCAAGGACGGGATCGTCAAGAATAAACTGGGTTTCTCCAGCTCTGAGCGCGTTTGACTGTCGTTTAATATTTTATCTGTTTAGCACCTTTTGTGCAGCGGGTGCTCCACAAACAAACACAGACGTAAAGGTTTTCACCTTTTAAATGTATAAAAGACATGGCTGTCATGACCAACAAGCTGTAATGGGAAAAATAAAAAGGGAAAGAAGATCAGATGTTGCAGCTACAGGATTATGTGGTTTTTCACAGCGTTATTTGTGCACTTCAGGGGGGTTTGGTTGCTGGTTGCTTGTGCTTCACCGTTTCCTTGTCTTTAACCTGGTTTCCATGTGAAATGAGGCTTAAACAATTGTCCACCCTGCAGGAGCATCTGTCGGTCTGTCAGTCCTCCCAGGAACCTTTTTAACCTGCCGTACAATTTCAACCAAATTTCACAGAAGACAGCAAATCGCTGGGACTTCTTCCCGTGGCTGCAGATTTTCTGTAGGATGAGTAAACCTTTTGGAGACACTCTAAATAATACAAGAGCCTTTTGACTCCCTCCGTAGCCCACTGCTATGGCAGCAGTTGGCCTGAGGACAGTGCGCAGCCATAGTACAAGCGGGGAGGCACCTTCTTCAGTGCTTCTTATCCCTCAGCTCAGTGTCTCAGCCTTGACGTTGATACAGATTTGCAGAGAATCAACCCAGCTGATTATTGTTTTGCCAACTTGTCTCAATGTTTTTCCCATTTACATAATAAAGACATTTCTGGTAACATCCTGCCCGTGCTTCCAGGTAGGCAGCAGATTTATCAGGAGCTTAGGAAGAGCGCTTCATCCCCTGTCTCGGGGGACGGCAGCTTTCTGAATGTTGTCAGGACACAAGACAGCAGAGGGGATAATACATGTGTTGGTCCTCTTAGAAACCTTGCATGTTGCCAAGGAGATCCCCTTGTTTCTTGTGTTTCTTGCTTGCTTGATGCAACCCGGAGATAATATTTCTAGAACTTTTTCATTATTCGTGGAAAAATCTGGACTAATACCTCAACACCCTACTTGTCTGATAAGCTTTTTACAAAGTAGACCCACACTGGAATCACTCGGTTTCTGAGCTGAATGTGGAAGAAGACAAAGTCTTCCGTTCTGCTATGAAGTACAGAATTTGGAGTTTAAAATAAGAGACTGATTTATTCCCTTGTCCGGTTCACAGATTTCCTTTGCCCTTTGCCTGTGCCGTTATGAGTGATGGGAGAATTTACTTTTACTCTTATACATGACGTTTCCCACAGCTTTGAGGATTTCTTTTATTGGACAGGGGTGACCAGTGATGTCCCAATGATGCTTTGCCGAGGGTTTGGTATCCATACCTACAGAAACGTTGCATCTCATTGTGCTATGAAGGGGTGCAGCAAAAGCAGCTGCCCGCAAAACTCTTGTGAATAAGACATCTGGGACCTGCAAACCTCAGTAAGCAGTCGGGGAAACAAGATGAGGCAGTTTGGGAACCCAACCAAAAGGGATAGATTTCTGAAATCCCCGGGGCTTTCCCAGTAACCATGGCTACTTCTTTAGCTTAGCGCTCAAATTCAAGTCCTCCTCTTCACTGCTCTCAACCCCTTAAGAGTTACCCACTTAACCACAGAACATGAAAATTTGAGAAAAAGTCATGTTTTCAATATAGGAAATGTCAGACTTCAGCGAGTATGTAGTTACTGGAGATGCCGTTTGGGCTGCACTTTCTCAGCTCTTTTTGAGGGGTCTGACCTGTTTGGATTCCTACTTCTCCATCACCTCCTCATTTCTTCTCTTTCTTCTTCATTTGGACCTGGCAAGCTGAGTGAGGACAAGCAGCGCCACTAAATCGGAGGGTCTCCCACGCCTACAACAACAGCAAATGTGGCTGTGCCTCTGTGATTTATTACAGCGTCAGTGTTCGTGTCGTTATTGTTAGGGGGGTTGTAACTATTTAAAACCCCCATTTTCATATAGCTTGTCCATAAAAATTCACTCCAGGCTGGGGACATTCTCAGCAAAGGAATAGTTTAAATGAGTGGAAAAAAAAACCCCTCACAATGTTTTTGGAGGTTTTATGTTATTCTCCCGTAGGTTTTTTTGAATCATATATTTTTGGCTTGTGTGTTTTTCCATGAAGGTCACATAAAAAAGGATTTAAATGGAAAAAATAATGTCAGGTAGATATCGGAAAGCATGTAAAAATGAAAGATGGCTGTAAATACATACTTATCAATAATAAGAATGTTCCAAAATTTTAACAGCTGAGAAAGAACATTTTCAGAATATCCTGATTATGTTTCTTCTCTGGAAATTTGCATTTTGCCTTATATTTCAAAACCAGCAAAATGAAGTGACAGGACCTAAATTCAAAGTTGACTGGAATCTGTATAAAACCGTAGTAAGTGCTTTTCCAAGGATATATCTCTGCATTATGGTACAGTTTGAGCTGGGAACGGTCTTCAAAATACAGAGCCTCACTCTAGTCAGATAGATAACGCCATAGGGCTACATTAGACCTTAGTCTTTGAGAAAGATGTAGCGCTCCATCTGTT
>NC_138912.1:2486293-2591293 GCF_965231255.1 Vanellus vanellus | reverse complement strand
GTGTTGGAGCCTGTGGCCCTACCACCATGGGGTATGGCAAGAGCCTTCAGCTGCCGCGGCACCCACACCCAGTGGGGTACCCCCACCCTGCTGGGCTCATGCCACTTTTTCCTTCTCTCTCTTAAAAAGATCAACCTGAGTTACTTTGTCTGTATTGCCATTTGTAAGCCGTGGCCTTTTAACAAACAAATTGCCTTTTATACTTTTCTTTTTTTTTTTTTTTTTACCCCCCTCGAATTAAATCCTCTCCGGATGATTTAATGTTATTATGACTATTTTCAAGGGTCAGTTACGTTTATTTCCAGAACTAACTCAAGGGTGTTTTCCCAGAGCAATGACCACATAGTAATTTTAACAAGCTCGCCCCAGAAGCGAAGGTGTCTCCGTGCGGTGCTGGGGACCAGTGCATGGCTCAAAGCCAAACCCTCCCCAAATAAAGGAAAAATCCCCGTGTCTCTCCATACGCAAAAGGCAGCACACTGCAAAGGTTATTGTCCAAGCCCCTACTTTTTTTTTTTTTTTTTTTAGTTTTATCTAAAACTGGGGTTTACCTACGCATTGCCTGATCAGCCAACCTCAGCCCAAGAACGAGCAAGTCTCAGCCGCTCATGCTGAAGGGAAAATAATTCAAAAGTTTAAGGATTATACTTTATTCATAGTGTGATCTCTCAGAAAAAAAAAAAAAAAATGTCTCAGGGATGTGTGTTTATCTTGGTCTGGGCCCACTTTAGCAGTTTTTACCCTTTGGCTTCACCTCAAGCAAAACAATATCAAGTGAGCCAAAAGTGATGATAAACACACACACACACACACACACAGAGCTCTGAAGTTTCTCCTTCCCGAGCAGGGAAAAGGCTCCACCAGCGACGCGCTGGAGTTACTCTCCTTCCCAGCACTGCCGAGTGACAGCTTTATTGTTAAATAAAACAAATTAATTGCTCCAACTGTCTTAACTAGTCGCTAGAAATGAAATTCTTCACTTGTTTAGCTGCCAAAAATAATGATAGAAATATAAACATGTTAGAAAACCGAGGGTTTCTCAGGAAAGCTACATGTAACGGGCCTAATTTTGCCCTGGGCAGATGCACTGGGGCACTTTGCAATGACTTCTGAGGGAATTTCGAGAGTGTTTTTAAAGAAGAGTGCATCTCCCACACTTGACATATAAAGCACACATCCCTCTCGCTTTTATTTTTACTCTTTCTTTGCTCAAGTGTGCACGTACCCGTGTGCGTCCCTCCTCGCACAAGGATTGTTCATAATAATTTTGCAATTTTCTTATGTTCTTTACAACGACTGTCTCTTCATTAAAGGATTTCCTGTAAACCTTAGAATGAAAAAAAATGATTTTAAGTGCATTTGGTAGAAGTTAATGTTTTGAAAAGCTTCTCTGAATTCTTGGCATCAGGAGAATCGGACGCCCCTGCCCTCGCGCAGGCAGACGCACACGTGTTTTCTGGTAAAGGGACAGAATTTGGGAGCCTCTGGAGTTAGAGAAAAGGTACAGGGAACATCCTGATGAGGTAAAAGGAGGAGTAATTTAATTGTCTAACTCCTTCTGTGCTCGAGAATATCAGACAGATGGGGAGGATAAAACAAGGAGCTCAATAATTAATTTTCATGTTCCTCACTAGTGGGACCTCTTTAATCCCTGTTCCTGTGATTATAGAGAAAGGATGGATTCTGAAGTTTCACTCATTAGCTACGTGTTGTATGAAAATACCTGTATTTTCAAAAGGAATAGTGACAAGAATGAAAAATTTCCGCTATTAAAAATATCTTGGTGTCAGGGACTTTTGTGAAAGAACAAAAACTCTCTGATTCCCTCAGATAAATAATGAAACAGATGGTTGTTGGGAGGTTAAAGGTCAAACCTTCCCTGTTGACTAAAACACAAGGTTGACTTAAAAGATTCTCCGAAGTTATTCAAGATGCAGCGCATCAGCCTGGGTCTCCTGCCTCCGAATGAATGGCGCGGGCTTCCTGAAAATCGTTGGTGGGGCACGTACGTTCAAGTGGCTCGTCTTAAGAAGGCGGACACCCGTGCTGGCACTAAACCGCCCTTCTCCAATCTGCATGTATAATAAAGGATATCGGTGAATAATTAAGCGATCTTGTCCAGGGATATAGGTTATACGAAAGGCTAAATATTAAGATTTAATCCGCTTCCTAAACGAACTCCGCACTTCCTACCTGAAACGGGCGCTGATAAAGTCATCACGGAAATCTGCGAAGTCCTGAGAAAATTATCAAGAATGCAATTTAGAAAAATGGAAAGAAAACAAACAAACAAACAAACACTGTCTGTAGGGTTAAGCTTTTGCATTCATTAAGCAGACTTCTATCAAAGGAGAAGAGGGCATTTTTAAAGCAGCTTACAGACTAACTAAAGAGGCAGATGCTCTAACTGGTATGATTCAACATAATTTTAGCACAAATTGTGCAATCACTCAAACACACAAACATTTCAAGGTAATTTTCGTAAATCCCTATTGTGATCTAATTTCTTATTAAGGAGAATAAAACAGGCTGCCGTTGTAATTCATCAGCCCTTTGCACTGCAGAGCAACTGCTGGAGTTCATTTCATGGTTTTTGCTGAAAAAAAATAGACTTAAATTTCTGGAATTACTAACAACCTTCAACTAAAGATCTACCTTTCTTTTTGTTTTTGTTTTTGTTTTTGTTTTTTTCCAAATAGAATGTAAAGCTAGATTAAAAAAAAAAAAATGCAGCTGAGATCTGAGAGGGTCATTGAGATCAGAGGAGATCTTAGGGCCAAATCCATGAGCACTATGGAGTGGCTTTCGAGGCACAGCACGCAGCAGAGGATGTGCCCGGGCTTCTCGCAAAGGGCATCGTTGTGGTGCAGAGCAGCAACGTGTCACATTATGTGAGCCTGGCATTTATTATTGCCGCCTTCCTAAACATGGTCAAACATCCCTTCCTCATCTGGAGTTAGACCTGGTGCCCACAACCTTCTCCAGACCACCTCTGCTGGCTGCGGCACCTCGAGAAGTGCCTGGAGGGTCAGTTCCCACAAGGGGAAGGTGCGAGTATTTGGTGTGTGGGATCTTGCAGGGTGGCCCAACAGTCTGGAGAAGAGAGGGTGGGGTAAACTCTTTTTATCCTGCAGAAAAGTTTATTATTCCTGTGAAAATTCTCTGCCATGATGAAAGGCATCCTTCCCAAAATGGAAGGAAAAATCAATCCAATTTCCTGGAAAAATCAGTCTGATGGCCAAGAAGCGTTCCAGGTTCAAGCCCGTCCACCAAGCCAGGCAAAGCAAACCCTCCTGTGCAACTCCCCCACCTCCTCCGACCACCTGTACAGCTAAGCTACGATTTCCAGTCTCTATATGGGAGGATGAAGTGAAGGTCGGTGTGAAAAACCCTTTGTGTGAGCGTCTCTGCGTGTGCCCGTGAGCGTGCAAGCACATTTCCCTGTGCTCTCACACCTCCCGCACAGCGCTGCCCTCTGCCGCCTTCCCACCATCCTGTCACTGCCACCAATATGTTGTAAATGGTCGCGCTTGCAGCAGCAGTCACATGAACGCAATAAGTAAGACAAATAAGAATCTCTTGCGTGGTAATTTACAAATAAAAGTTCATTTTCCTTTAAAGGAGGCACACAGCCACGTGTGTGTGTGTGTGTGTGTGTGTGTGTAGGGAATTCCGCGACTTCACCGCCAAAGAGGCGAGGGACGTCACGCCATAATTTGACCTAATTTTTTTCCAAATATAAAATGACCTGTTACGGCATCCCAGGGAGAATATGAATTAGCCCAGGTCAATAGGAGGTCAAATAGATAGGGTGCTAAAATCCCTTTACTACTTTGTAGTATCTTATGCTAATTCAGTTCCCTTCTCTGTGATAAACAAAGCCAGTTGAAAGTAGATAGCATCACACAGTGATGGGTCCCAAAGCTACAATTTAATACAAATCTAGTAATTCCATTATACAACATATCCAGCTCATTTAGAGGCAACGAATACTTAAGAAGGTCCAGGATTGAAATGCCTCAGCTGATACTTTAAAAATATAAATAATCCAGCAAAATTTCATTTGTCACATAAACCTAATAGATATGCATGATAGAAATTCTCACTGTCCTTTAAAATGTTGCTCAAATGCAAATCATAGGTCCTAGGTCCTTACACACCGATATTGAAGGGTTTTTTTAGGCACATAATCAGTAGATACACGCATAAAAAAAAAAAATCCTCATTGTTCTCTCTTTGCAAAAAGTGATGTTATACGAGTCTAATGAGAATTACTGATTTAATAAAGTTGAACCTTTCACAATGTTTTACAGGCGGTGCTTTTCACCTTGGAAGGATTCCGCAACGGTCTGCAGCTGAACCCCTCTAAAGGACACGGCCAATGCGCAGCACCTCTGGGGCAGAGGAGAGGAGAGTCGCGTCGGGCGGCAGCATCAGGGCAAACTGATGCTCTTGGGAAGCGCCTCTGTGGCTCCAGTTTTAACAGGGATGCAGATGGTCTGAGCCTCCTGAATCACCGCTTTGCAGGTGGGTGAGAGCAGCCCAAGCGAAACTGCCTTGCAAATTGTTGGGGTTATTTGGAGATACATAAATTTAGCTATGAGAGTGATACGCTTCTAAACAGACAATTAGAAAGATAGACCTAGAAACAAGATGTTATGAACAGCTGAAGACTCAAAGCTACTGGTCTATGTGCTTTCCAGGAGAGCAGGTTAGGGCAGGAAACCCCCAGACGACTTTTATGAACAGTTAAAAATTGCTGAATTTCTGTCTGGTGAACGGGAGCGTGAGGCTGGTTATTTGGCAGAGAGGGAGAGAAATTGCAGAGTAGCGCAGGGAAAGAGACACAAGAAGAAGAAAGGAGGAATGGAGAGAAAGGAAGAGGAAGGAAGAAAGGAGCAGAGCTCAAACCGTGCCAGCACTGTAATGGGTTATATGACTTACACGTACTAACAGACCTACATAGCGTGGGCAAAGAGGAGCAGCCCGGAGAAATGATTGATGGGTCCAAGGGGCCATGTGCCAGCAGAAGAGGAGCAGACCCTCAGCCTGACCATTAACCACCAGGAGGAGGTACCCATGCACTTTGGGGTCAGTAAAGTTGACAGTAACACTGAGAAGCTGTAAAAAGTCTGTGGGTATAACTGGTTTCCATTACAAATAGCGCCTGGTATGGCAGAGGTGATGTTTTGCTCCAGGCGACTAGGAGACACAGGAGCGACCAGAGGCTTCAGCTGGACAAAGCACAGGGGAAAAAAATGTGAAATCTTTGTAATGAAATAATGAAATGCCCTTAAGGATGGTCAGTAAATCACGGTAGGATTGAGGTTGTACTTCTCCCAAGAGCAAAACGGGTGAGCATACTCCATAGAATAGAAACATCTAACTGCCCAAACACCGACCTGTATTGCTGAAGCTCAAGATTTTTGCAGACTTGAACACAATCTCAATAAACAGCTTGTGATATCTGATCAACAAGGACAACCAGAGTAGTTTCCAACTAGGTAGACGCTGCCAATAGTCTGACCGTAACAGCCTGAGGCTCAATTTAAGATAACTACTGGAAAACTTTTATTTAGAGCTTCCTCTCTTATAACCCTGTATCCAATGCTGGATTCTGTTAACATCCACTGTTAGTTGCTAGCGTTGTGAGGAAGGGTGGAAATTATCCCTTTAAGATCGTGGAAGAGGCAGTTGAAACCAGTGGTTGCTAAGTGCCAAGGCTCAGGGAGCACAATGCTCGTTGGGACTCGGATATGGAAAGCAGACATTTGTCAGGCTCCTTGGCTTTGAGAATTTAGTGAACTTGTCTCACATAAATTATCAAGGATTAACAATGAAAAGTGAGGTGGTTATTCAACTTCAGGCATCTAACCTAGGTGTCTAAATCAGAGACATGAGCTTCCTATAGTCTGTCAAGCGTATTCCCGTGGAGGGAGTCTGTGCTCTCTTCCATTTTCCCATACTATTGATGCTTCTTCAGGCTACAAGAGGTTGCTGGTTGGTTGTGGTTTCTGTCAATTTTAGCAACTTCCATCCATGGCTGGGTATAAACTTTCTTGTCTCCCAGAGTTTTGCTTTGGATTCCAGGTTTCGTTCTGAATCTCCAGGTGGATATCTTCCAGCTGAGAGCAGGGCTTTAGGTCTAACTTAAAAATGGTAGGTCTGAGCTTCTTTAACAGGGACATGCTGGAAACTGCTTTCAGCGGGTTTTGGCTGAGGTCAGAGAGCTTCTAAAATTAACCTGCTTAGGAAACAAGCCACGAGAGAAGTCCTCCAAAGACTGAAGAGCACTGGAAGTAATCTTCTAACCATCACAGTACCGAAGCGCAGAGTTTGCTGTAACTCCCTATTGCAGGAGGTTATAGGGCACAGCTGGGAGAAGAACAACAGCGTGGGTCCTTCCCTGCTCGTTTCTAGGGCTGGGTGACAAACCTGTGGCTCGTTAAGAGATGGGAGCTAAATGAAGAGAAGGTTGAAGAGGGGGCTGGGCTCCTGTTGGTCAGGTTATCAGGAGCTGCAGCATGCCAGTCCCTTTCTCCAGGCTGAAAGGAGGGTGACAGCAGGGTTTGGTTACTGCTGGTGTGGTTTGCTTTGAGTTAGGGAGGAGTTCTGGCCCTGGAAGCAGGAGAACTTCTGGCTCTCCCTGGGAGAGGTAAATACAGGTGAGGAGTGAACGGCACCGCAGTGGGTGGATGGGAGTCCTGAGAAGAGTTTTTCAACTTGGAAGAAAATCTGCTTCTTCTGAATGGACTTTTTTGCTCTCTGCTTGACATCCGCTTTCCAGGTGAGTGCCAGTGACCTTTTCACATGTCCTCTGTGAACTGTGTGTCCTGTTCACCAGAGCTGCTTTGTAAAGCACCGCAGGCTGCCAGCGATCGCTGAGTCAATAGCAGATCAGTCGTGTTGGGTGTCAGATCATGTTTTTTCCTAATTACATTGTCATTTGGATAAAGATATGCTTTTGGAGGGGTAATAATGCTTTTTTTTTTTTTTTTTAATGATGTCAAAGCTCTGGTGTGACTATTAGGTTTTAGAATCTCTTGCAAAAGCCATGTTAACGAAAAGGGTGTAAACTGTTGCTTTTCTTTCATGCTGACTATGAAAACAAACAGCGCTCAGATGTGGACTAACGAAGCTGAATGCATGTCACTTGAAGCTATAAGAAAAATGTTCAATCTGTCAGAAGCTATCCTATTTTAGATGGTAGTGCACACTATGTTTAAAGCACAAACCTAGATGGCAGAACTCCTGAGTTGTGTTATAAACTATGTTTCTGATCTTTGGTAAAATTGTGTTTGCTTCAAGAAAAACAACTTATAAATTAGAGATAAAATTTATTTTTTTAATAGATTTTTCACTGTATCTTAATAGTGCTTCATGATTTGTACATACGTATAATTCTTACTTTTCTCTGTGGCCTTATAAAAAATACAGTCTAGTTCTTACGAAAGGTCTGAATATATAAAAGTGTTAAAGACAAGTTAAGAAAATTTCTGCATAGTGTGTTCTCCACTCTCGCTAATTCCTTCGTCCAGCCAATGGGAAGGTTATTTTATGGTTTGTCTGCAGTTTTATGGGCTCTTATGAATAATTACCAGAGGAAACCCATAATGGAGAGATACTCTTGTTTCATGGGGTGTGCATTGAGATCCATAGCTGGCCTGATCCCTTCCAGAAGCAAGAACTGTAACTATGGGACTTTGAAAACTCTCTGGCCGCTTAACTCCAAAGTGAGACAACTGCAAGTAACTTGTGTTAGTGCCTGCAGTGTGCAACACATCCTGACTGTAATTTGGCATCTGCTGTTTGGCCAGGGAAGGACGTTCACATTTTCTACCTTGCTGACTGTGGAGTTTTATTTTGCGGAGCGTTATAAAGATTAAATTAATACCTATCACCCAAACCACTTTGGAAGGGTGAATAGTACAGCAGTGCTCTTGCAGTGAGAGTACTGGGTGACTGTCGATGGGCTGGTTGATACTGGCGATGGTAGATGTAGGGGTAGAAAATACAGCTATTATTCTCCCGTGTCCTCTCCCATTGGAGAAATATTTCAAGTACTTTGGATTTCCTACTGCTCTATAACTCTTATCAATTTGTTTAGGATCGCCAGAAAAATCATAGGAGCTTCTGACTGAAATGACGCTTAGGATAAAACGCTTCCCAAACAAAACAGATGCATTCATGTATAACTTAAAATCTTGTTTTCTTTCTCTAATCTACCTTGCATTTAAAAGAGGATTAGGCTGTGGTGCAGGGACAATCAAATCGCTACAGCTGTACCCAACATGAAGAGTTCAACAACTGGCCTGGACTTGAATTCAACTTTTGTGTTGAGTACAAACTTCAGAGTTTAGTGTTAAAAGCAATGCCACATGAAATAAATGATGCATAAACCAGTAGTTTCCTAATCCACTGGCCTTTTGGAGTGTGTTATGCATGGAAGCCTAGCGTGAGTCTCCACTTTCCTGAGGAACTCAAAGTGTTCTGCTGAATGTAGGCACCTAAAAGGATAACCACGATGATTTTTCGTTTCTTTTGTGTTCTTCTTCCAATGACAGTTATGACACGTTTCCTATATTCTATTGCTACGTATCTCTGCAAGCATTGTTTATTTCTGCGGACTCTTAAACTGAGCACACGCTGGTGAGATCAAATCAAGTCCTGCACCTCTTTTATCACTGAGGTCTATGGGAGGAAGAAGTCATCTCTTTTTTTTTTTTTTTTTTTTTTTTTTTTTTTAAATCTAGATGACAATGACCTAACACAGCAAGCTGCCTCTTAGAGTATAAAACCAGCCAGCTAAAACTTTAATATCTTGTTCCACCAAGCATTGCTTGCGGTCTCTCAACTAACCGTGTGCCCACACTGAAGAGTCAGTAGCCTGTATGGGAAAATAATGCAGAACACATGGTGCTGTACGACGGCTTTCACAGCTCACAGGAGCCTTTCCTTAGGCTCAATTCTTCCAGGAGCAATATACAGCACCTGTGAGTAGGTCAGATGCAGCCTCTTATCTGTCCTAATATCATTGCATTCGAGAATAGCTATAGTGATATTTCAGCACTTCAAGTCTCTACATAAGATTTGTTTGTTCTTCTTGAAATGCGTGTTTTGGTTGTTTTTGTTTCGCTTTGTTTTTTTTTTTTGCCTCCTGACAATCTTGCTTAGGAAAAGGTAAGAAAAAATGAAGAGTGGGTACAGAGCATTTATTTAAGCTTGAAATGCTGTCTTGGTCTGGAAAAACAAGCCTTTCCTGATTTCCTAGCTTTGTGCATAAGACTTTAACGAGTCACATCTGGTGGTTCTTCACGTCATGTTACATTATGAATCTTTATGGGCAATTAACTGGTTGGGTATGAAAACACCCACACTAGTAATGGGTCAATGGGCACATCCAGTTTCAGAATTCAGCTCAAATTGTTGAGTCTGTCTCCAAAGAAAAAAACACACTATTTTCATTCTGATGAATTTGATGAGACAGCGGTTGGATGTAGAGTAAACAGAGAACTTTCTCTGATGCATAAATACTGGCTGCTGGAAATGGCTAGTGTTCTTCCCTCCTCATCTTGTACTTTAAATGAGTGGCAGTAGCCAAATAACTTCTATGTAATTACGTTTATTGTGGCCATGGAAATAATTATTTGAGATGTTACTTGAACAGTTCTTGTCTTAAAAGTATTACATAGCGGGTTTAAGGAAAGAAACATATTTCCAGCTCTAGCAGGAACTGTGCAGCCAAAAATATCTCCCCTGACCTTGAAGTATGGCCGGGAAAGAGTCATTGCTTGAGGTTGTTTTGCTGATTTCTTTTTTTCTTTTTCTTCCCCGTCCTCCCCCCTACATGGAGCTTTACAAGTGAGTGTGTTTTCCTCAACATTCCGTGCCACAGTCTGCTTTGATGCTGAGTTGTGGCGGTACCTTCAGCAGCTCTGGAAAGGGCAAGAGAAGCCAAGCGTGGTGCTTCCCACCTTAGGCTTATTTCTTCGCTGTGATCAAAGCAGGGACAGATGCAGCAGGTGGCTCACATGCATAGTGCTGTCTGACGCACTGTGATGCGCTGGTGCATCAGCCCCATCATTGTGTGGCACAAATCACTGCAAGGAACGGGTTCCTTGGCCGTGTCCATGTGGTGCAAGAACTCCTTCTCCAAAGTCCTCTATGATGGTGGTGGTGGAGGAGAGCAGGGATTTGCCGTGAACTTTGGTGATGCAAAGCAAGAGGTTGGTACGGTTACAGCTCCCGTTTGTATGTTACTAAAATGTACTTTGTTTAAATCCTGATGAATTTGAGGCCTTAATTTAAACAACAAAATGATGTTGTTACCGATCGAGTACTGTGAGCCAAAGGACTGGGCAGCCCCGTGCTCCTCGCTGCGCACAGGAGCCAGGCATGCAAGAAGTTAAACCAAATATTGTGAAACCATATCAGGTCTGAACTGTCTGCTTAAAAAGTAACATCTCTAGTTTTTACATGAATTTTTAATTTTAGATGACACCTTTGACTGGAAGTGACAGTGGAGCAGATCATTTGTGTAATTACAGCAACAGTGGTTGAGGAAGGAAAGAATATCTCCAAAGCATATAAAACATGAAATGGATTTGATAGTGTATGAACTCTGTAACCAGAGCTGCAGGAACCTTCTGGCTTAGTGAGGCTATAAACCTGGTAATGTCTTAGCCGCGGTACTAAAAAGTCATGAGATCAGTCTTTCTCTGCACTTCAGGTGAAGCAAAGTAATTAATAAAGTGGAAAAAGTGAACTTTTAATGAGTCTAAGGTTTAGCCACCCCGCTAACAGCAGAAATGTTAATGTGGTGCCGGACAGAAAGAGATGGGAGTAGCTGCAGAAGGGGCGTTTAGCATGTTAAAAAAAAAAAAATAAAAAAAAAAAATCCATGCAATGGATTTGAAGCTGACTTTGTTATGCATATGCTAAATTCTGTGCGGGAAGACTGCATTCATTATGCACTGAACGTTAACTTAGTCTTCCTCACTGCCTTGCTTTCAAGTTGCACCTTTTCCAGAAATGTATTTTCAACATACCATCAGGTTGTTTTGGTTTTTGTGTTGGTTTGTTTGTGTGTTGTTTTTTTTTTTTTTTTTCCATGGAGCAAGCTGTCCTTAAGCTATTAAATGTGCTTTGAATCATTGTAGTAAGATACTTTACACTTCATTCTAGAAAACAATGTCTATGATATATATACATCAGGGTTTCTTACAATGAATGCACAAAGCAATCCATAGAAAAACAGGAAAAAAAAGAAAAAACAGTAGGGATCTACAAGCCATGACTGAAGCATACAGTGCTGAGAACGAAATTTCCTGTAATTGTTAGATAAGTGCTTAGGACATGTTGCAACCAACAAACTCTCTAAATACTGTGTCTGAGGAAAATAATCTTGGGCGCGGTAATTTATACATATTTGAGAACTTGGTAATGATCGTAAAAGTCTGTTTTGGATAAATGGAAAATTCTCTTCTGCTGTTTAAAAATGTAATATCAAATGCAATTTTTTGTTGCTTATATGAAGATCACAGCTAATTAGCCTTAGTTAAGTAAAGCATATCCTTTGAAAATTGGAGACAAGTTCCTTTGCCCTCTGAAGAATTGTCTGTTATTTACATTGTTAATATTAATATCCTGAAGCCTCTAAACTCTGAGTCAGTGTCATCGGAGACAGCCTTGTAACAAACAACTCATACCTCCAGTAAAATAATGACTTCTAGACACTTCTTTTTCTTTTGTTTTTCAACAAGTTGAAATAACTAGTGATGAGTGGAGCCCAATATTCTGAAGGTAAAATCCAGTTTCAAGCCACAAGCCTTTGGAATCTTAATTTGTACCTTCCCCAACATGTCTTGTGTGTAAGGCAGCAGAAAGGAGGTTGTAGAGAGGTGGGGGCTGACCTCTTCCCCCTGGTGACAAGTGATAGGACGAGAGGAAATGGGTTCAAGTTGTGTCAGGGGAGGCTTAGATTGGATATTAGGAAACCCTTTTTCACTGAAAGGGTTATCAAACATTGGAATAGGCTGCCCAGGGAGGGGGTGGATTCGCCATCCCTGGAGGTGTTTTTAAAAAAAAAAAGAGTGGATGTGGTACTTAGGGACATGGTTTACAAGTCAGGGTAGGTTAATGGTTGGACTTGATGATCTTAAAGGTCCCTTCCAACCTCAGCAATTCTGTGATTCTAAGCTGTTTCACTAGTTCTGGGGGGAACTACAGGAGCTGTAACTTGGGTGAGGAGCTGAGGTGCTCCTCTGGTGATGCCCCTGGGAGGGGTGTCTGGGCGCAGAGAACAGTGTTGTGGATGCCTGCAGGAGGATGTTATTCCCCTGCTTGTGTTGCATGTCCATGGTGAGTCATATTCTGGTGCTGCTCACCTTGCTCGTCCTTCTGCTGCTCCTGCCTCTTCACTCCTCTTCACTGGGCAGAGGGAAGAAAGGAAAAATGTGATTGACTGGAAAAGCTGCACAGAAGAATGGACAGAAGCCCCAGAAGGAACAAGTTTGGGAAATACAGACTTTATACTGAGAATGCTTGAGTGTCTGCTGCCATTTTTTTGTGTGTTTTGGAGGAGTAACTAGCTTCTTGAATTGTACCCAGTGTGAGTGAGACAGCAGAGTGGGGACTGTGGGTGCAGGATTTGCTGTGCTTTGGAAGGGGGTTGGACATCTTGTTCTCTGCCACCTCCAGCTTCTCAGGCTTCCTCAGGGACCAAATCCAGTGCCTTGCAGCAAGCTGGTTCTCAGCTCACAAAGCATGGGTGAGTAATAACAAAGTCAGTGCAGATCAACTGGAAAACTATGGAAAATATCATTGAGGATGATGTAGAAATGAGTGGAATTAGTTAACATAGAGATGAATATTGAAGGAAGGGGGTTAGGACCATAAGTCTGCCAACGGTCCTCTGTAAAGGTTGTAAAAAATGCAGGATTTGGCATTAAAGCCTCTGTACTATTTGTGCTTTTCTTGCGCTTGGAGATTCCCGCAAAACCCAAGTCCTTTCTGAAATTGGTACTATGTGTGCACAGGAAGACATGAAAACTGCCCCAAAAAGCTAAGAGTCTGGTGCTGGAGTCAATGTCAAGAACAGGGGAGAGGCTTCTGGCTGCACATAATGTGCCCTGTTGTACTGCCACCCCGCAAGCATGGGGGGCTGCTGTGAAGTGAAATTCCATTTTCACATACACAGTAAAAATGGAGGATGTTCACCAAAGCTGAGGCCTTCCAGATGTGTCCTGAGGGAGCTCAGGGCTGCAAGCAGCCTGAGAAAACAAAAACAAACCCAAACATACAAAAAGCAAAGCAAAACCAACCAACTAAAAAACCCTCATTGGATGTTCTATTCAATTATCTAAAAATAAATATTACTAATAAAGAATCAGAATACATCTACAAATTGAAGGCCATATGCTTCTTGGTTATTAAACTTTTATATAACTGATAACATTTAGGTTACTGTTTCAAAAGTGTTCGGGAGGTTTGGAAGCCCCTGTCCCGTTAATTGCAATGGGAACTGAGCACCCAGATCCCCAAGGTGACTTTGAAAAATCTCTGCCTAAACATATCTTTCTACTTAGTGTTCCTAAGGTTGAATGGAAGCAAAGTTTCTGGGATATGGTAATTTCATACTAGAATAAATCTTGTATAAGTTAAAATCCCTGGAAGCTGCAAGGTAGTAGGAGTTATGTACTGGGGAATCTTTAACAAGATCACTGAGGAGATTACTGGTTCAATAAATGAAGATTTTATCTTAGCTCCTTTGAGACAAGGAAGACACCAAGGGACTGGAGAGAAGCAAAATACAATCCCAGTTTGGAAGGGGGGTGGTGGGGGGAAGGACTAGGAAAAACAGCCGGGATATAATAGACCAGTACATCTGACCTTGGTGCTAGGCAAACCTCTAGAAACATTAATAAAGGATGAGATCACAAAACATCTGGAGAAATAAACTAGTCAGCATGGTTTCATAAAGGGTAAATCCTGTCTGACAAATCAGCGGAGTTTCCTTAGGAAAATGATGTGGAAAGCAGGCATAGGTGACAGTGCTGGGCTTAATTCTGTCCTTTTTGGGTTCACAGCACAGAGAAAGGATTGCTTGGGCAACTGGGGTGTGGGTTGAAGTACTGCTGGTGTAAGAGGGAGAAAAGTGAAGCGTAACAAGAGGCAATACCAGTCTACAACTAATACTGAGGGTTAAACTATAGCTCTATGTATATGGTCTGGAAAAACTTGACTAAAAGTGGTATCCAGTGAGGTGAATGAAGTGGAGATGATGGATTAAATCTGCAGAGAACTTGTGTACAAGACTGGGAAAGTGTGGAAGAGAATGGTCCATCACCTCCTCTTGAGACAAACAGCAGACTTTAACTTTGTAGCTCTGAATTGTGAGGATAAATTCCAAACAGATATGTTTTGCAGAACTCTGAGCGAGAAAGAGTTGTAGTGCTTACACAAGGCAGAAGCTAAACCCTACGTAGAAGTATGAACTGTGAAGATATGAGAGTTTAATAAGGCATATTGTAAAGTATTTACCTGGACCTCTGTAGACTGCTCTGCCCGAGGTAGGACACTGCAGCATCAAATGGACATCCTGGGGATTGGAAAGGGCAGAGGACCGCAGGAACGATAGAAGCACTTGTGAAGTCGCTACGTGCAGAAAGCCTGGGAAACCTGGAAATGTACTCACTTGGGGGAAAAAACAAGCTGTTTAAAAGATGATATGACTTGAAGATTTCAAGATGCTGAGGAAGAATTTCAGAGTCAATGAACTACAGATAAACTCTCTAAATTTACTCAGAATCTCAGAATGTGTGTTCATAAAATGAGTATAAGGAAAAGAGCAGCTGAAATAAGAATAGAGACATATTTGATGCAAGCAGGGTGAAAGAAACTGTTCAATTGCTGATGCAGGATGAAAAAGGGGGCAGCTTGCATTGCCATCGAACTGTGCTGACACGTAGGGAGATGTCGGTGGAGCTGGGGTGGGGGCAGAAACTGGCTCCGTCCTTTTCTAGCATAACCTGTATCTTGACTGGTTATGTAGTTAAAGGCCACATAATTAATCTTAAGTGTTACAACGTGCAAGGAAGGCATGAGGGTGCAGGCAGTGCTGGTGGGTCTGCTGGTAGGTGGTACCTTCCTTGTGTGGATGAGCCGCCCAAGAGAGATGAGGAAAGGCCAGAGCTGTACCTGGAGGAGTTATCTTGGTTTATAAGCTGCATCCTCTGCTGCTTGGCGCATCTGCTTCATTCCCAGAAGCCATTTTTAGTTTGTTTCCCAGCTGGGGGGGGGGGGGGACGGAGACGGACAACCAACCCAACCACAAATTCATGGAGTCAGGTGGAATCCAAAATAAAACTGGAGGGAAAAAACCAACCAACCACCAGCTTTTAATATTTACAAGGGGATTTTTATTGTAAAGATTCCCAGTAGTGAAGAATTCTGCTGAAGCGAACAGTAGCGTGAAGTCAAACTGCTGCACGCCAACCACGTGCAAGGGTCTGGGCTCACCAGGCTCGTGTAAACAGGTGAAGATGAAACGCACATCAGTCCTGAAATGCCATTGAGCAAAGGGAATGGGTGTCTTCCGTGACCTGCAAGGAGTTATCTAACAGAGACCTTATTAATTTTATCATTGAGCCACAAATACTCTTGCTGTGTGTATGACCTGTGAATTAGTCCACTTGTGAGACTGTCCCTGGTATACTAATTTATGGAGAAACAACAGGAGAAGAATGGAGTCAGTACACATTTTTTTTTAGTAATGGGAGCTGCATGTGTGTTCTCTTATCCAATGTGTACTGAACTTTATGCACAAAAATAGAAATAACTGTTGCCTCATGCTCAGTGACACTGTTGATGTGACGTGAGCCAGAACAGGCGAGCACAACAGTCTCCTCTGCTCTAAAAAAAAAAAAAAAAAAAATCACTTTTTTTCCATCAGATCATATGAGCAGAGCATAAAGCCACTCACCTTTTTCTTAGCATTATTCAAATCCACTTACTAAATTGTATTTGTTCAGGGTGGTTTTTTTTTTTTTTTTTTGTCCTTATTGCAAACAGTTGGCAAATTAAGGTGGCTAAAATAAGACGTGGCTGGAACCTTTAAATAAAGCTCTTACCTAATGCAAAAGGAGCAAATGCTTCTCAGGGCTTGAAGTTGTTCACGTCAATTTGGTGCTTTGCTCGAGTTGTGCATACTTGTGCTCTTCGTGGGTTTGATTAGGAGTGACGACCCTAAAAAATGCTCTTTTCGCATTTGCTATCTGACCACAAACAGGAAATGCAAAAATCTTGTGTGAAACTATGCTCACCTTATTTGTAGGGCCAAGATCAAGGGGCAGTGCAAGTTGCAGGTGTTGTATCTAACTGCTCAGGTGCCTTTCTCTTTGAAACTCCCTGCTTTGATAGCTCACTGTCACATTTTATTTTTTCTTTTTTGCTAATCTTGACAATATTTTTTTCCATTTTGTTCTATTAGCCTAGTGCTTCAGCTACTCCAGGTTACTTACGGTAACATAAGATGGTGTAGGTATAAGCTGGAATAACTCCGGTGTCTTCCCAGAGCATGAAGCTGTTGTGTCGATGAAACCGTATTTCTTTCCCAACCTGCTTCTCATTTCTCTGCATCTTTCCCCGTTGCCTTCAGGAATGAGTCATTAATAGCCGCTATTCAGGAAAAAAGTGAGAACTCTTTCAGTCCATAATTCACCCTCACGATTCGAGCACTGAGTCAGGTTTGAGCCTTTTTCGACTGCATCGTTGCATAACCACCAAAACAGATGGAGCACTCGGTTTATAAAGCTAATACCAAATTCACTGCAAGGCTACTGACATCTCCTTTGTAACTCCCCTTCGGGTCAATAGGATTTCATCCTAGACTTCTAAACTGGTGTCAGGTGCTTGGAGCTGCTGTACCTGCTGCTTATACGTGTATTTTTTTCCCCAGTTATGAGCTGTGTGCGTGAGTGATGCTGTGTGCCAGCGACTCATCCTGCTGCACGGGGTGTTGTGACCTTCCTCATCAAGTGCCGTGCGACTCTAACCCCCCCCCAAACGTAGTGGAAATTGGTACGCAATTTAAATCTGCCAGGCTTTTTTTTTTTTTTTTTCCGCTACAGATAAAAGTATGTTGATTTGCCAACCCCAACTGTGAAATGTTCCCACTGCCTGAACTATTTTCTACACAACACTTGTTTTCTCTGTAAAAGCCTTTTTCTATTGATCTGAATTGACTTGTGCAGAAAAGCCTTGTGAGTTCAATGCAAATTGTTACCGTGCACTTACTGTGAGCAGCAGAGCAATACAAAAGGATGCTTTTGTGTAGATGTGCAACGTGCGTATTTCAAGACATGTCTCCCTGTATTGATATTTGGTCTGATCTTGCTTTCAGAGTATAAGCAAGCAGTCAATTAATGCATTTTTAAATGTTTTGAGGAGAAGCTAAATCTAAAATCCGAGGAGGGCACATGTTTGGGTAGAGGAATGCTGAATCTGCGTGTTTTCCTGGATTGAACTGAAATTGATCTCAATCTTTCAACGAGACAACATCAACTTTTAGACTTTTATCTGAGCTGTGTGTTGGGGATGGGGGGAAGCACCACAGCGCAACCAGAAAGCACACCTTATTTAGCATTTTATGTGTTTTTATGAAGTTTTTGAGCCTATTGTGTGGCTCAGTTACCTTACCAAAGAACCATAAGTAGGTTTGGGATAGGAAGAAGTCTCAGTTCTTGAGTGATTTATCCAGAAACAGTTTTGACGTGTAGGTTCCTGCCATGGACTCTGTGCTCGACCATCAAGGTGTTCATCTGACATAGGGAGTGGGGTAAAGTTTTGTTTCCTTGAGGCATGTCGAGGTAGCAAGCATATGGCACTTCATCCGTGTACTTGTGGGTGCAGCCTCAAAAATGGAGACTGAAAGACAAGATGGCAAGGCCTAATGTAGGTAAACTTTTGCCCTCTGGGTGGGGTAAAGCACCCTCAGAAGGCACTCTACATCCACGATGAACCAGCTCCAGAATAAGACAGATTTGATGGCAAAAAGGCGGACCACCACATCTCCTGTTCTCAAAATCTCCACGAGCGCACAGGTGGAGGAGCAGATCTCTACTCAAGCTTTTGCTGCAGGGCCACCCTCTTTACCCAGGCTCTGTCCCAGCGAACCCCAGCCAGCCTTTGAGCCTTCCCGAGCACGAGCCGCAAAACGCGGTTCAGAGCTGTCAGCTAAACTGTAAATTATCAGATTTATACTTGCGTTAAAGTATCTCTGAGGCTGGCCTGCACATTTTCTTGATAGGTCAATAAACTTTGCCTGTGGAGTCCAGTTTTAAGTTGCATTTGTGCAGATGCCAAAAGCGGGAATAACTCATGGGTGTTGCGTTGGGCTTCCTCAGTCGGACAACCCGAGTTACATTTACTGCTTGGGTGTGGAGCAGGGACGTGCCTCCCTGTCCCTTGTGCTGTGGAGTGGAAGCACTCGCATCGTAAGTGACCACAAGACAAATGTGAACAGAAACCTTGCTTAGTCCAGCAAATATCTCGTGTGGTCCCTTTTTATGTGAGTTGAAGAGCAGCAATGGCCAGAATGGCCATCACTCATGTGAAACACGCTTCCCACACTGCGGTTTACCTCTGTCAGAGGAAATAAACACAAAATAGCTCTGCACACAGCAATAACGGCATTAGCAGTAGTGCCACCTGGCAAAGGATGGCATCTGGTTTGATGAGGGGTGAGCAGCTGCCCCCCTCTGTACCTTAAAGAAGAGCTTCTCATTAGAAAGATGAGAAATGAGAGCTTCTCGTCTTGATTGGAAAAAGTAAGGCTTTGGGCACGTGGTGCAAGACTTGTGTTGTTGCTTCATTTGAGGTCAAACCCCCTCTTTTCATCTGTCCAAGGAAAATTTAACACCAATGGGGGTGGTTTGTTTTGTGGTTTTTTTTGTTTGTTTGTTTATTTTCCTGCTGGTTTTGTGTGCATATCCATTAGGTTTTAGAACTACTGGTTCGCATAGAGAGAGATGAATCCTTCCCTTCCTTCCTTCTTTCGTCTGCTCCCGTGTGCCGAGGTTGGGGTAATGCGTGGCTTTGCGGGCAAAAAGCCTTCTCGGATGCCTGGTAGCAGCTCTGGGTGCCCGCTCCGGAGCCGGAGAGGCCGGTGCATGAGGGGGGTTAGAGGCTGGTAGGAAGTGAAGTCTTAACGATGTTTTGCAACTCTTCAAAGAGCAGGGCCAGATTTCTCTCCCCGCGTTGCAGCCCAAATCCGTCAAGGCTCCCGCATCCCGCCTTAAGCGCAGGAGTGGGCCCCCGCAGGACGGCGCGGGCTGCGGCGAGCCTGTACTTACACGGGCAGTGTTGATTCAGGATTAAGGTGAATAGAGCTGGCTCCTCTGGGGACATATATATATTAGACTTTTTGAAAAACTTTTGACCTTAGCCATGCTCGTTTTGTGTTTTAAGTAATGGTGATGGCTCCCACGACGTCACGCCTCCCGAAGCTGGTGGTCGGTCGCTGGTGTGCTTAAAGAGCGAAGGCTTTGAGAGGGGCCATAATGGTTCGAGGAAATAAATCCCACTGAATTGAGTGTGACCCGAGCACCTCGCTCCCCCAGGGCCTTTGGATCATCCCCCTTCATAAGCCTTGTGCGAAAACATGAAAATTTCTGCTGACTTTGGGTGCTTCCATTCAAAGGTGAGTGGGGAATTTGGGGGCCGCTCAAAACCCTCAGCTCTTCTCAACAGCAACGCCGCAGCCCAGGCACAAAGAAAAGGACCCTTCAGGTGGAAAGCTGTTCCTGAAATCCTGGCAGCTGTAGTGATTGCAGAAGCAAACTATCCTACTGAACTATTGTAGCTGGAAAAACAAGAGCGCAGGAATACTAAGTGAATATGTGAAGTTATAAATTCTCCTTCTGTAGTAACTTTTGCACATCTTCCAAATTGCAGAGGGCTGAGGAGCAGAAAGGAAATGAAGCAGTTTACACACAAACAACAAAACCCTTCTGAGAGAGAAATCTTTTATTATTATTATTATTTATTTAATCATATTGCACTAAACCTGCTTTTTCTGAAGTAAGAAACAGTGGGCAGAAGCCGGAGCGTGACGTGTGTGAGCTGCCCCTGGTCCCAGCACCCTGCCCGTGTGAGGGACTGGAGCGGGAGATGTCCACCACCGGAGCAGAGCGCAGCCTAATGAGCGCTGGGCGACAGCGGCACTGCCACCGAAGCACATGTGACATTTGCATGAATATCAAATGAATTCATTAGAATCACTGCTATTTCCATGAATACCAAATGAACTTATAATAACCGAAGTCCTAAAGAGTTACCATTTTGTGGTTTGTTTTTTTTTTTAAACAACAAACCAAAACCAACAACAAAAAACCAAAACACAACCCAACAACAAAAAAAAACAAACAACAGAAATTAACCTCGTTAAATTTTGGAGAGGTGCTATTTAGCCGAAGTGTTTGAAAAGACTCAAGTAGCTGATGATGGTTTCTGCCTATTGTTTCTTTTTCACACAAATCTCTCGGTTTTGAATGCTAAGTACCAGGTAATGAGGGTGTAGAGTTATTTAATTGCTTAAATGACAATCTCAATTAAGTGTAGGGTTTTTTGAAAATAAGTGTCTCCGCTGTAAAAGCACAACACAGATAAGACTCTAGGAGTATATAAGCTAATGAAGGGTTTGTATGTAGCACCTTTTAGATGGCTCTTCACCTGCTGAACCAGAAACTCTGGTTTTGAGTCAAACATCTGCTTCCACCAAAACTTCAGAAAACTGACATTGTGGGGTATGTTTACTTCTGTTATAATTAAATGCCACAGACTGCAGATACCATCAAATCTGGAAGCAATAGTTTGCTGCAGCCGGATTCATCCTCCTCTGCCCAAACACCGAAACCCGGGGAGGCTCCGTGCTCCTCCTGCCCCGTGGGAAGCTCAGCCTTCTCCTGCCCTCTGCTTTCCCCGGCGTGGTCCGGGCTGGCGTTGCACCGCGGGAGGATGGTTGCGACTTTGCCGTGGGTTTTGAAATGCAACAGTTGATCTGTGTGAACGTGTGTGATGTGGAATCAGACAGCGTAAATGGATTTCAATTTAGTGCCCTTCGATATGAAAGGGAAAAGCGCATCACCGTCGCGCTTTTCTTGCGTTGCGGAAGCAGCTACTGAAATACCAATTAAAAGCTATAATGGGAGCTTGGGGTGGATCTGTACAATAAGAAACTTCTAGGTCAGGCAGGAGGGTTGCAATAATAATAATACCAAGTACATTTCCTTATTTAACTTTGTTTTTTATTGTGTTCAGCCCGCAGCTGAATTTTTTTACCTTGTAACATAGTCCCTAATTGAGACACATGAAGCTCATAAGAGGCTTTAGACAAGATTCAGCTAGCCACAAAAGTCATTATCTCATTTTCATTTATTAACATGATATTTCCAATGGATTAACGAGGGTTTCCCTTTTGTTGCCTCGCTATGGCACTAGCCCTAAAGGGGCTGTTGCGTCTCTCCATCTCAAGTGACTTCTTACTCACATTAGATTACAGTAATGTACGTGTTACAGGAATGACACTTATTATACTTCTTGAATTAAAATTCCCTATTTGAAGTAGCTATAATTGCTGGAAATAGGATAAAGTGGACTTGAGTGTTGATTTTAGCAACAAGCTAGCATCAAAATAACTGCTGCTAGAACTGGGCAAAAATACACTCCCCTAATTTCAAATATCTAATCCTGTAGTATTTCTGCAATCGGTGTTATGATGCAGAACCAGTCATTTCAATTTTCTGAAGAAGCCAGAGGTTGTCTTCAGAAACTTCTCCCTGTATTTTCCACAACGCTCATAGTTATTTTTCAGGTGTCAGTGGTCCTACCATTCCACGAGGCTGCAAAGAACAAAGTAATAACGTAAATTTTTGGTTAAGCCGGAAAAGGGCCAGGTGGATACCCCAGCAGGTGCATTGCGGCAGTGGCGAACCCCGGCACGGGGAGCTGTGCTATTTCCCTGCCCTGTTTTTCAGCTCTGTGCTCTGCTCCCCAGTTCCTCCTCCTCTCCCAGAAGACTGCCCGAGCGGCGCTACGGCGAGGACCTGCGGAGAGCCTGTCTGCTCCAGGCACTGTCTGATCTCGTCTGACATAATTTAAACCCATGCTTCCTGCTTCAGTTTTACATTTTCCAGGGCCTGAAAGGTTCAGCGAGAAACAAAAATCCACCGAAGAAAAACATAGAACAGGCGATTTAAATCAGCACAGCCCATTTCTGCTTCGTCTTGCCTGATATGAAGATGCCGCGCAGGATGCCTGCCGTTAGGTCTGATATAAAATCAAGACCCTGATTGTTTGTGGGTGTCCGATTTCTCCTGATCAGTCCCTTGAGAGGTTTCAGCCCCACAGAGGGTGAGTTTATCCCTACCATTTAGGAGAGGGAAAAAAACGTGTCTTTGCTCCAGCCGACCCTCCCTGGTGCAGCTGGATTTAGCGCTGTTCCTCACCTGTGTTTTTCCAGAACGGCTGTTGCCTGCCCAGGGGTGCACAAAGAAAGGAGCACAGAGTTAGCGCACAGGCGGATCGGCATTTAATAAGCCTAAGGATACGAAAATCTGGAAAATAAGCTGTGGGAGTCAGAAGACGAATTCTTCCTGCCTTGTCTCTGGTTTAAAAAAAAAAAAAAAAAAAAAAAAAAAAGTAGCAGGGATATTTAATCCAGGAAGCTCCATCATACGTCAACTTTAAAATTGTAACCTACAGTGCTTTATAAAAACTGTTATGAACACAATCACTAACAGGTTGCGACATAAATTTGTAAAGCAAAGAAGCCCTTCCTGATTTTCTTCTGCCCTCTCTATTCTAGAGGGTGCTTTCTGCTTTATTTATTAAATTGCACATCGAGGCTGATGTCTTGGAAAACGGGGCTGTTCGGACCCGCCGGTGGCAGCCGCAGCAATGACGGCGTTGGCGGTGAGCTGGTGAGCCTCCGGAGCGGGATCTGCCCCTAGTCTGGTGGCATAACTGCTGTCATTTTGAAGAAAAGCTTCAGATGGACCTTTGAAGGATGTGCTTAACCTTTTTGGGGTGAGGGCAGGGAAGATGCAAAAAAAAAAAAAAAAAAAAGTGACATACATACAAAAGAAATTTTTCATTCTCTGTTCTTTTTCTAACAAGCTTTCTCCTTAATATAATAATGAAACTCATGAAGGGCGAAGGGCCTTCACCTGATGCGTGGGCAGTAGGTGTTTGGAGGGACCTCTTAAGAAACACAAAAACCCCCTCGAGTAACCCCAAACCCCTCTGCCTGGGATCCAGGCGTTGTCCCGGACTGTTTGGCTCTGCCTCTGTCAGCCCCTTCCCATAGTTTGTATTTCACATCAGAGTTCAGAGAGGTGCTCTGTGTTCACTGGAGCCTGACCAGAAGGGGTGTTCAGAGTGCGTTCTTTCTTAATTTAAAAAAAAAAAAAAGAAAAAATAGTATGAACAGTTGGAATAAAACCTGAGTTTTGGGTAAATTCCAATAATGTGTTTTTCATTGCATGAGATGTGATGCCTGTCAACACTTACTAGTCAGATTCGCCTCCTTTTTGCGTATCTTAAACAGCCCCCCCCTTTTTTGTAGCAGAGGAGTGTCCTGCGTATCATGCTTCCATCTCCATACTGTAATTATTAATATAGGGTAGAGAGAGGTCACCTATGTTTTTTTGGCAACAGTTACGTTCCCATGTATAAATCATGATAAAGTGCTATTACTCTGTAGGGTACACTGATGTTTTCAATTTACCCTGTGTAGAATATCCTTTCTGTCTTTCTTTCTCCGTCAAAAAAAAAAAAAAGAAAGTCTTTTGTTCCTATAATATAGATAAACTCATAGATTTCACAACCAATAAAAATAATATTAATAAAAATGAGGCATTGTTGCAAAGTAGGTCCTAACTATGCAGCCTAATGTTTCAGTAAGTCTGTGGTGCACATCCTTTTATAGCCAATTAAGAGGATGTTTTATTTCCCTCATTAAAAGTGCAGCCCACAGTCACCATGTTGAATCAAATAAGTATGAGTTTGCACATCCTGTGCGCAACCTTTCCTTGAGGCACAGTAGCATTTGTCATCTTTATAATAAAGCTTTCCAATTTTTCTGATTAATATTTAAAAGAAATAACATGACCTGAGGAATATATATATAACATCCTCGTTCGAAGGCATTCCGTACTACTCCGCTCTCTCTGGTTTAAGGCTAACGTACCATTATGCCACTTTGTATTCTGCCTCCTTCTAAGACCCGTTTTCCTGTGTTTATGTGCGGCAGCGCTCCCTTTGTGCTCTTTTCTTTCTCCTAGATGAGAGAGAGATCTCACGAGTGCACATCACATTTTGGTGGTCGCTGTGATGCTCCTTGTCTTCAGCCTTGCCCTCCACGTGGAGGGTAGGGGATGATCCTCTCGAGATTGTCCCCTGAGCAATTACCGGGTCGTTATGTGTCTGTGAGCAAGTTGTTTCTGAATCGAACTCCTTGCAGCTTTCTAGCAAAGCAGATGCGGGCTGGAGTGCTGTTGAAAGGTGAGGTCCTGCCCCTTCGTTCAGGCACCAAAACCCGGGCAGGGGTTGGGGACAGCAGGCTTGTTGGGTCTCTCCTTTTCTTATGGTTCATGTGGCCATTTGCTAATGTGACCGTTGTGTGTGTCTTTGGTAGAGGTGACCTGGAAAAGCGTGGCTTCGTCTTGTAAAGGCACACCTTCCGCTCCATCCACTTCTCCTGAGGGCAGAGCTTTACTGACCTTAAAGAACTTCACGGTTGAGACAGACTCTGGGAAAGCAGATATCTGTGTTAGGACCTGGGGCTTCTTCAGGTTGCAGAAAAGCTGGCTATTTACCCGTGGGTTTTGTTATCATTATTGCTACTGAAAACTGTATGTCAGATGATTAAAAAGACAGGACCACACCACAGTAAGCTTTGGTTGATGGTGTAATGCAGCAAGTAACGTATTAAACAAAGGTAAAGAATGAGCAAGCTGAGATTTGACAGCAGAGGTGCTAGAAACTGTTACTCTTATGAAGCCTTTTCAGTACATAAATTCCCTGTTTTTCACACACACACCCACACCCCACACCCCTCCCCGTTGTCTCTTATTTATTTTCTTTCACTTTTTTCCCAATAATAATTGGAGACAAACAGAGGAAAATGAGGAGGGCTGAGGTCAGTTTTGGTATTTTATATTGGCACCCATCACTAAAGCCCCTTAGGTTCTTCAAACCATTACGAGTAATCACAGCTAGAATAACAAAATATAAGCCTTTAAACTTAAAGGCTCAATTATTCAGGGCTCTCTGTAAATTACAGACAAAGCTAACAAATTTCATACATTAGTCATGGTAAAAAATATTAAATTCCATGGTTTGTCACAGATTAATGGGAAAAAAAGATTAAAATGGCAAGTTGTGTAAGTAATTTAAACAAATGGTTGTCAGAGATTCTGCATGTTTGGCGAAGAATTAAATAAGTGAATATCAGCAGCTGAACTTCTTGCAGAGGAGCCAAACCCTTTTGGAAAAGCTGAGGCTCTTTTTGAATATGGAAGCAATGTTTTACTCAATCCTATAACACACTCAAAACAGCTGTTGAACAAAGAAGAAGAATTTACCACGCAGTGTTGCTTGTGTTTGTCTTAATCCATCCCCACCAGTAAGCCACTCGCTGAGGAGGGAAAAAGGAAATCTCTCCTGTGGGCCAAGACTTGAAAGATGCGGAGAATAACAAGATTAATAATGAAGGCTGGAGTGCTTATTGGAGGGGGCGATAATGCCGCGCACCACCAGGCAATTCTTTCCATTAAGTAGCACCAAGAAATAATTGCAAAATGTTCTTTCCAGCATGCCGGTACTTGGGCAAACGCTTACTGGGCAAACTGGCACCAAAGCCAAAAGGATCCCACCCCTGCTCGGGGATAGGGTGGGGATCCATACCGCAGGGGACCACAGCATCCACGTGCGAGGCGCCGTGCAACTGCTGCCCACAGCGTGGAGCCATCGCCGTTGACCTCGCTTCTGCCTAAAGAGCGTTCTCCGAATTCCCCCCGTTAAGGAGGATGACGGGAACGTGCACAGCACATGCAGTGATAGATTTTGCAAGAACGAGCTCTATGCACGCTCAACCTGGGAGAGTTTCGGAAAGTTGTCTTTTTTTAGTTGTTTTTGTTTTGTTTTTTTTTCTCTTATTTCTTGGGGTTTTTTTTCTGTCTGTTGGGGAGATGAGCTAAGTCTTCCTTCCTCCTGATCTCCTGGAGCTAACAGTATGATATCAAGAACAGAAACTCGCCCTACTTCCCATTTCAGCCTGGTTCAGCATGCTTTTGCTTTTTTTCACTCCTCACTCCTTTAACCCTTGTTGTTTTGTAAAGGGGGAGCAGAAAGGAAATCAAAGCTGTGGTTGATAGCAAGGGAACCACGTACTTGTTTTTTGAATTTCCCAACTCCTGATTTACCTTCTCTTTCACTCCCCATTGTGGTTTTCCCAATTTACAGCTGGAGACGGCTCTCTGAAAACAGAGGTGTGGTGCAATAAATAGCCCAGCATTGTAATTTTCCTTTTTTTAAAATCTGCCATTTGCTTGTTGGCTCTCACTTTTAACGCCTATGGCACAGCGTCCCGCTACGGATGGCTGCAACTGGCTTTTGCGCTGAGGTAAGACGTTCAGTTGCACTGAAACAGGAATTAGAGATGGAGATTTAGGACAGCCCATGCCAACACATATCTGAACCCTTCCCCGAGCCTTACAGCTCAGGCCAAACCGGGTTTAGCGCAGAGATGTCTTTGCCCATTTTCTTAAGCTGCCCTTGAGGAAAGGGCTCTGCCTTTACGTGCCATCGCCCAGCCTCGGCATCGCCGTGGCTCTGGGAACATTTGCTTTGAAATGAACTCAGGCAGACCGATCGCTCAGGGGTAGCTTGCTCTATCAACACAGTTTTTAGCATTTTCAGTAAATCTCCATTTCACTCAACACGATTTTCATAAAATCCACAGCTATTGAAGCGGCAGGTAGAGAATGGAGAAATATCCAGTCTTCATGTTTTACCTCTTTTCATGTAAAGATTCATATTTTTCATCATAACTTTCAGGGAACCTTATCTGGTGTATGTTTTTTGGCATAAAATCCACCAACAGACAAGATGTCCTCTCCCATGTTCGCATGTCCACCGGCATGAAGACACCCCAGAGGCTGAGTCCACTGGCAGAGTTAACTGAACCAGCATTTGGGGTCTGCTGTTCCCACAGCATCTCCGTCCTGGCTGGAGCCAGGAAACTCCAGTCATCTCCCATGGGAACTCCTTCCCAGGAAAATTCCCAGAACAACTTCTCAATGAAGGGAGGTTGAGTGTCTTCTGATATATCTGGATAAGCATCTGCTTGTGATATTCATCCAAAAAATGGAAGTATTAGGCTTGCTCCACATTGATTCATTTCAGCAGCTGACCCAGCAGCCGTTTGTATACCAGTACCGATGATTAACTTTGGTTGACTTGAGAGGTTGTCTTTGACCTAGATTTAGCGTCAAGCTTAGATCTTTAGTGGAAGATCCCAGGGCTTACGCTTCACATTACCAAATTGTCATGCAAGCAGACCCACAGAAAACCAGATACTGTTAATTTTGCTGGCTGTTTCACAGACTTGTGCATCATCTGCACAAACTGCAGCATACTCATCCGTCTGGTTTTCAGCCCAGTATGAGGGCTGATACGGGGACGAGCCCTCTTGCCACCCTTTGTGTAGCTGTAGAGGTGTTTGGTTTAAACTTCTGGTGAAGCAGGAAGGTCTGGGACCACCAGGAATAGGAGCTTTTTGCTGTATTCATAGGACCCAATGCTAACAGAGTTTGCATCTTGCTTTCCCTCTCCTTCCCAGAGGCAACCTTATGCTGTCCTCCTCCTATTTCCACACATGCTGGGTCATTCCTGGGTTCATTCATTCAATAGGTTTCTCTCTTATTTAACACATGAATTGGGAAGGGAAGAGTAACGAGCACTGGGATGTAAACTGCTGTCCTTCATCCGAACATCCCTTTCTGGCTCCATTGCACCCACCTCCTCCAACTCCTCCCTGCCCCCACCCTCCCCAAACCTGCTGGGTGGCTTCAAACAGTCTCCTTGTATCCATCCCATGTTTAAAGCCTTCTCTGAAAATAGGTGAACTCCTTTAGCTAGTAACCTGCTGGAGGAGCCTGTCAAGGGCTGGCTGTACGCACTTCAGTCTTCGCAAGAATCAAAGTAAAACGAAGAGAGTCTCACAGAAAAGGGTTACAGAGAGTTTCACGTATTTTGCAGCCTTTTCATGGCTTAAATTACACTTCCCCTTGTTCTAGTTTTAAAAGGCAGAACAGAAAACTTAATTTTAACACTGAAAAATGAAGGCTCTTCAATTATTTATAACATTAAAATGTACAAATGTTTGATCAATGAACTTGAAAAAAACATGCAACTACAAAACCCATTTCACAGTGTTCTAAAGTTCATGTGGCAGAGATAGAGAAGTGAAATGATTATTAACAGACGAAGAGCAGCATTTTAATAACATTCGAGCTGTAATAATGAGGCTGACAAAAGCAAAGAAATTCAAAGCCAACGCTGATCTGATGCTCCCTCCTTAACACGTAGACTGTGCCTAATTTTGCAGAATGTAAGGTATTCTAAGAAAATTGCTCTTGTGCTGGAGACCCCCTCGGTGTGGTGCCCAGTGGGGTGGCAGCAGGATGAGGTGCCTTTTGTTTCAGAACTTTGTTATTTTATAGTGGAGTGTTTTGAGTAAATACACAGCTGTGGAATACAGCATTGGAACACTGCTATTCTATTAATAGTAGTAGAAGCATCTTTTTCTCTTAAAAACACTGAAATATGACATTTCCTAGCTGAGCCCAGCACGCCAAGCAGGGGTCTGCCAGAGGGGTTATAGATGGTGGCAGCTTCTGGATATGCCAAACCCCTCTGACGCCAAACAAGCAAAATGCAACGTATTGGCCAAGTATTGGGATGAGCCTTGTGGCACCCAAAAAGCAGAGAGCTCCCAAATCCCTGCTGGGCTCCTGCAAAGCGTGGTGTAGGAATAAAGAGAGGTTATAGTGAGCACGAGGCTTGTCCACAGCTGCCCATGTCCCCTTGCAGCTGGGGAATAAATGGGCTCAAAGCTGCTCCAACTCCATCGGCTCTTGATGCCTTCACCTCGGGGTCTGCTCTCCAAGGGCTTGACAGCTGGGAAGAGCTGGTGGTGTCCTTCCTTCACGCTGAAAGAATATTTTTGTTGGATAGGTACACACACGTTTTCTTGCAAAAAGGAGTTTATTTTCCAAATACCAACCCTTTCCAAAGAAACAAACGCGATTTGATCAGCCGACTACACAATTGCAATAAATCCCATTTCTTCAGCTTTTTTCTGAGATAAAAGGTTATTCTTGTTTAAGAGCTTTGGATGTTAAGATGCTGCTTATGCAACAGCAGACGGAAGGCTGTCTGGTTTTACCGCACTGTGGCGAAACTGTGAAGTTTACAAGCAAAATACTTTTCCAAATGGAAAAGGAAACATGGACACTGGACACAGAGTACAATGCAGGGAAAAGAGTTTATTATACACGGATCTGTAGTTTTATCCTTGTAAGTGTAAGGAAATGATATTTAGGAGAAGGTGGCACGCCTTGTCCCTGCTTTGCAGCAGTTAGACGTAAGCAAGAGCTGCTCTTGGCTCCGTCAGCAGAGCAAGGGACCTCTGCGCCTCTTCCCTTCCCAACCCCATGTGGGAGGGAGAGTCCTGAGATGGGAGATGGGAGAGGTGAGAGGGAGCCTCTCTGCTTTTAGGGGTATTTCCCTTGCCTTAACTCAGGTGACTTGAGAGAGAGCATCCCTCATTGACCCGAGTTCATCCCGTTGGCGACCAGGCAGCCAAGCCAAGGTGCAGTGAGAGGTCCAGGCAGCTCAGGGGCATCCCTTTGGGGTGGGCAGTGGTCCCATCCACGCAGACGACCGCCAAGGGGCTGGCTGCCCTTTCCCGAGCTGCTGCCTGAAAAACAAGAGCCCAACCTTCATGTCTTGGTCCTGCAGCCTCTAATTATGCCCTGCACAAGGCCTTAGATGTGAAGTCTGCTGCAGAAGCAGGACGGTGACGACGATGAAAGGGAACAACATCAAAAGTGTCAGGAAGAGGAGAAGGCAACGCCATATCAGTGTTGAAGCTACATGCATATTCCAATTTGCTATGTGACTGTGTTACTAATTTGGAAGGGGAAAAATATCAGATTATACGCAGAATGGCATCCCATAAGGTGCCTCAGGAATATGCAACTGCAGATGGGGAGTCCTTCTTAACAGGGGAGTCATGTGCTATTGAATCTAGTCTCAACACACAAATAAAGTATAATTAGGGCTCATTAGGAGTGGAGGTAGGGCTGCTGGATCGCAGGTCTGTCTGCAGCCACCCCAGTGGGCATGAACAGAGAAGAAATAAGGCCACAGCGCTTACACTTTGGTGGGGAATGAGGAGGAACGGGTAAGCGCTGTCCTTATGCATCCCGCTCTGAGACGATGGATTGTATGTTTTTCAGTCTGGTGTTGCAATATTTTTAAAATTACATAATTGAACTGGAGGGGAAAAAAAAAGAGAGTTACAAAAATTCTATTAATAAAATTTAGTAGATTAATAAGTCTTAGTATTACATATAAAAATTGGGCATTAAATATTTAAAAATTCTATTAATAAAATACTAGATTAATAAAGCCTAATATTAAATATAAAAAATTAATTGGGTGCAGTTCGTCGGCTTTGTAACGTGAAAACTATGGCAAGAGTCCTGCCAGTCCTTGCTTGCGTAAAGGCTCACGACTGTGGCCGTGTGATGGAGGTACAGGAAGAGGACGTTTAGGGCTGAGCTGAGTCGCCAGCGACAGGCTGCTAGGGAATGAGCGGGAGTATGGCCTGATCCAGTATCGCTGAATCCTGGTCAGATATGACCATTGGTTTCTGTAAACCAGCTAAAATAAGCTATGATGGGATGCATGTGGGAAGCCTGGAAGGTGGCATAAAGGCAATATGGGTGTTTCCTAATTTGCAAGTTTGGGGGCCTATAGGAATCTGTGTCCCCGGATATTTTAAAACTGAGTTCCCACACCTATAGTGTTAACATGAATGAATTTTGCCCCTGACTAGCGAAAGCTCGGTCAGCCCTTACGTGCCAAGGGGGAGGGATGCTTTGCTGACATCAGCCCTTCGGGCGCTGCCACCTGGGACACCTGGTGGTGGTGGGGGATGCATCACGCCGCAGGATCAGGCATGCTTAGGCTGAAATAAAACATGCGATTTAGCTGCCAAAAAAATTTCAGATATCACAAGTCTATTTTGCAAAAGATATGTGGAGAAGGAGGAGGTGTTATCTAAAATTACTTTATCGAAAAGGAAAAAAAATAATCTTTTCAAGCACGCTTTCTTACGTATATGGCATTTTTGCGTCAGAGGTGTTCCTGCTTTCTTCGTCCAGGACCACGTAAACTCCCATCACTGATAATGTTTTCAGAGGTTTTTGCCCAGAGTTAGAAAAAGCCGTACCTTTTACCTCTGCCCAGCGTTTACAACAAACAGTAAAACTGTGTTTAAATTAGGATAAAGTATTAAAATTAATATTCATTGACTTTTATGTTTCATTATCATTAGAAATTAAGTTTATTCTTGGGTAAACAGTTTATAGCAAGTTATAAATATTTTCCGTTGACCTATTAACTGGCTCAATATATTGTGAAGTTATTGACAGTTGCAGTAAAATTTACAAACAGCTATTAAACCTTTTAACATACTAGATATGTCTAAGTCTCTATAACATGGAGAAATGATTTTTTAAAGATAATCTTCTACTGATATTAAATTCCTCCAAGATTTTAATATATTGTCAAAGTTTATGGGTCATAAAATAAACCTAGAGCTTACAAAAAATTTACACAAGGATATCATTTAAGAAAAAGGACATGTAAGTTTTAGTACAGTAAGAATGATGATATAAGCCACTGAAACATATAAAAGTACATACCAAATACTATGTTAAACTAACATTAAATGTCTTGTATAAATCCACAAGTCAAGGTTTAAGGTTTTTTACAGTGCCTGAATCTCTTATTATTGTGTCTAGATAATGACACCCTCGCAGCGCAGCACTTAGAAAAGCTCACTTTTGATAGATGTAAAAGCATGAAATAATGATAGACCGAGAAATCCTAATTTTGAATTCCCTGATAATGAAAGGTTAGGGCACATACTTCGCGGGCCTGATTCAACGATGTATTACTCCATCCTAAGCCTGATGTAAATCATTTAAAATCAATAAAAATGGGTCAGCCGGCTGGTGTAAATTGGCCCGTCTTCATTACAGTCCATGGATGGGTGCCAGTTTACACCAGCTGAGAAATCGGCCGGGTGCAGTTATATCTGTGTAAAGCTGTCAGAACTCAGTGATTCATCAGGAACTGCACATTTACGATAGCTTTTCTCCGTTTCCTTTATATATATACGTATTTAAAAGTTGGGTGGTTCGACACTGCCCTTGAAATAAGAGTGATGTCTCACGACCTGACCCACGCTCAATAGAAGCATCCCATTTCTCTTATTAGCGGGCATTAGGCTCTTGATGGAAAAGTGTCTGAGCATCCCTGCTGCTGTGAGACGGGAGGAATTGCAATGCTACAGCTGCAGCATCCTCCAGGTGCAGCTGAAGGGGTGGTACCCAAGCTAGGGCTGCACCAGGAGGGTGCCCTACCCCCGCGTGCGGCCGTCGCGTGTACCCAGCAGCAGCGAACAGGTCAGACCACATCCTCAGAGGCGGAGGAGAGGCACGAACACCTCGGGAAGCAGAATATTAGCTCTGTTCTTGCAGCAAGTGTGCTTTGTACTACGTGTATCTAACGAGGTTGAGCTGGGGAGAGCCTGCTGCCAGCCTCGGTGCTGCCGCCCGGTCTGCGGTGAGGGACAGAGCCCTCACTGTGGAGCCCTACTGCATGCCACGGCTCTCCTTTCTAGAAGTCTTCTCCTCCCGCAGTTTTCTGGAGCTGATGAGGTTCTCCTTAGTTGTAGGCCCACAGCTGAAGAACTGAAGATGGGGGGGGGGAAAGGGAGGGCATTTCAGCTTACACTTACCTCTGTCACAGCAAATATCCTAAGAAATGAGGCAATAGTGGAGAAGTGCAAAAGTCAAGAGCGTCGCCACATATGAAATAACTCAGAGGAGCCTCTGTGCTTCCCCTTTGATGTCAGCTCACCTGCATATTTTTGGGTGTCCCACCTTGAATGAAGGTGCTCCAGATCCTGCAGCAGAACGGAGCTCACACGCCAGTTTAACTGAGGTCCTGCAGGACCATCGCCTAACACCAAAAGTAGCAAAACCAACAGGGTTTCTTTTGGTTTTATGAACCGTGTGTAAGCTGGGGCTGTGCCTGGTGGGCTTTCCACCCTGAAGCCGGGCTCCTCGTGGGTCCTCTCCTGCAGGGCCAGAGCCACCCAGGTCCCAGGAGCTCTGCCGGGCTGGAAGCAGCACTGGCTCGCCTTGTGCAAGCATGCGATATAACTGACGTGACTTTGTGGTTTCCTATCTCAGCTTTGAAATATAGTAAACTCACAAAAGCTACTGTAGAGTTCAGAACAAACACAGGGGGTATGTTTAGTTATTTGTTTTTGTAGTAAAATAAAATATTTATTATACACAGACACCTACTGTGAACAGAGGGTAAGGCCACTGTGTTTTATCTCTAGGGTGTCATGTTTGACTTCCATTAGGGATGTATTATAGACCTGTGGGTTTTCATGAATTCAGAAAGTCCACTTTGAACACTGATTTCAAAGCCTACAGGGGGTGTGAGGAATGTAAGAACACTGCTTCGTAGGAAGGAACCTGTTGCATCTGACAAACACCTTGCGTTTGATAAGTCAGAGCCGAGGTATGCTATAAAGGCGTTCTTATTTTTTATTTTTTTATTTCCTTAGCACGAATTTAAAGGAAGATTTCCTATTGTTTGCTTTGCAACTTTAGCCCATCTGAAAGCTCAAGGTGAAGACAATGAATGAGCTTCTGAAAAATGCACCATTACATCAGCATACTTTTTACATTTTGCCCTAATTCCCTCCCAATGAATCATATGGGAGGAGAAAACGACCTCAATGATCAGGTGGATACCAATATATCTCCATAAGTGCCTCTCAGATTAATGATGCTGTCCAAAACTCTAAGTAACACTTGAGGGAGATGCATGGAGGGGCTGTCAGTGGTGTGAGGTGCTGCAGGCGTGGGGGCTGCCAGCCTCGTGCCCCCCACATCACCCCTGTGGTGGGCAGTGAAGGGTCGGCCATGGGAAATGGCTCATGGGGCCGGCTGCCATGCAGGCCACAGCTCCCAAGCAGCCTTTGGGTAAGAGGTCTAAGTTTGCAGGAGGTGGAAGGTGACCCATGTTCTGCTCAGGGCACAACCAGTGATGGCGGGGGGGACGTGGTCTCAGCCCAGTGGAAGGGGTTTAGACAGCAATAGGAAGGTGGAGAGGATGCCAAAGGAATCTGCTGTAAAAGTATGAAACCTCCAGATCTGATTTTCCTTCAGCAGGACACTTTTCCTTTCTGACCACACCCCTGCCTGTGGCTGGACAGCCAGGGAGGGATGTGTTCCCTTCTCTTCGGACCCCTATATCTCACCTTGAACCATGCAATACAGGCGACAATATATGAAATGCAAACACTTCAGGTAGGGAAATTGGTACCCCACTCTGCAGCTGGATGCCACCTAAGGTATTTGGTTTTTACTCGTGGCCACCAAATTTATAACAAAGAATACTCAGAAGACCTGACTGTGAAACCAATGCAGGAATCGCACAGCATCGTTAGAGCCGTTTTGAATTACCTCCTCCAGACAATGACTAAGGGTATATTTTGAATGTTCATTCGTTTCTTTATCTATGTTCTTCGTTCTGTTTATTGTTGGCTGGGGAGGGAATGCACATGGATTTGTTTCCATAATGATTTCATGGAGAGTTCAAACCCCACTGAATCCAGATAAGCGCAGGAGTCAGTGGGCTTCTTACAAAGAAGCTTCTTACAAAAGATTCGGCTCTGCTGAGTTTTTTCATTGTAGAAACGTCAATGCAAGAAGTTAATAGTGCCTGTTAGGCTGAGCATAACTGGGATTGGAAAAACTGTAGTATTAGAAAGTATGTCTAGAAATGTTCACACATGCTGCTACTAACAAGTCTGCTACTGATTGTACCTTCAGTTAACGTGTCTGTCTCTTCAATTCTACTTTACTGATACTATTTTGACATGGGGTAACATGTTCCAAAGAACTTGATTCTCATTTTTCAGTAGATGACAGTGTTTAAATTCAAAATCCTGTCCAGCACAATTTTCAAAATACTCTTAAAGCCTACCTTTCAAGGTAGACTCTTTCAAAACAGCTGTTTGGTAGAGTAAGCAATGAGCAAAATCTTTTACTTGTATCCAAATAAAATTGCAATGGGAATGAGAGGGCAGTTAACTACACAGCCTGTAAATATTCACTCTCTTTTATTTTCTTTCATTCTATTTTGCTGGTTTTGGTTTTGGGTTTTTTTTGGTTTTTTTTTTTTTTTTTTTCTGGTGATTTTACATCTAGGATGCAAGCTGCCTCTATTACAATCAGTAGTAAAATTCCTGTTGGCTTTGTGGAAACCAAAGGTTCACCTCATTCCTGCAAACTGCATCACGTATAGTTTTCGGTAGGATGACCTCACCTTTGGAAACCACTTTGGGTCCTAATACTCACTAATGGGATTCTCACCCTATAACCAAGGTTGTTCTGAGAGTACAGGGCTCTTCCCAGGTCCTACACACACTAATAATACCTTGTGAGAGAGGTTAGCAGCAATAGTCATGGACAGTAAGTCCCGACTTGGTTATGTGCTTCCCGTTCCACTTGAATTCAACCATTAAATCTGAACTTCCAGTTCAAATTAAATATGTCATGACCAATGTCAGATATATGGACAACTTCAGAGTGGAATAACCCAAGGCAATCTGCTCTGATCGTATCATGCCTTAAGTCTCAGACTAAATCCAGGGGGAATTTAATAAAATAGCTCAGTCAAGCATTGATCTTTTCCTGATGGTTTTTTTTTTTCCTTTCCAATGGTCTTCTTGCACACATTGCCCCACTCCCCCCTTGTGAAACAACACTGTATCATACAGGAATAACCCAAAGTATTTCAGTAGTGCAGCTATTGTACCTTTGCTATTGACCTTCTCCCTTCCCATCTCTCATCTGATGACAGTTTTCTAGTTTGACAGTATTGAATCATTTTGTTTCTCTCCTTCTCTGCCAATATGCTGCTCTGTTGCTATATTTGTTACATAAAGTGTGTAAAGTACTGTAAAATGGGGTGACAGTGCTGCAGGAAAAACAGTCCGGTGTTGTGTCGTGTTGTGCATTTGTAAGCAGAGCCTGGAGATCCTGTGAGAGAATCTTTTCTACAGCTCCATTCGTCCATCCCTGTCACTGCGGTGGTAAGCCAAGGCCAGCACATGGCTCACCAGAAAATTCAGCGGGTGTTACTCGGGAATGACATTGAGGCATCTCACTGGAGATGAGGGACTGGCAGTGCATCGCACGTCAGCTCCTGGGTTAGCAAGCAGGGGACAAGGGAACAGCCTTGGGATGCAAGTCCTGAGGATGCTCAGAGAGTGGGACATGAGCATCTAAGAGACTCATAACCAGCCTTGTCTAAAAAAAAGCCAGGTTTTAGACCTCTTTTAGGATATAATATCTAGTAGGATATGGTAAGTTATAACATACTATCCAGTAGGATATAATATATTAAAACCAATTCGTTTTAGTTTTACTCATCAAGCTGTAACATTTAATGTAGAATCCAATAGTGTAATCAACATTATGAGATAGGGGAAAAATTTCAGTCAACTGCATTTCAAAATATTTGGGGAGTATTATCATTGCTGCCATAGTGCATGAGCTGTCCTCCTCGCTGCTTCTTTCCCCATTATTTTGCCTTGAAAAAGTAGTTTCTCTAAGATGTTAGAGGAGGGCATCAAAGTGGTGTTATTTCTGGACTAACCAGGCGTTCCTGGTGAGAACAGTGTGGTTGTGAAGCAGAGGTACAGACCTGGTTTTGGGGCTGTGGGACAGTTGGCTGCCTCTGAAGGTCCTTACTGGAAACCCACTGCAAAGACAGTGGCAAAAATGTGCACTAGTGAATTGATGGTTGGTGAGCTTAACGTTTACATAAAGTCCAGAAAAGAGAACATTGCATTACATGACTTTGCTTTAAAAATGAGTCCTTGGGTAAGATCCCTCTCTGATTTGAAACCCTTCCAGGATTTGGAAGAGTTTCAAGTAAAATTAAAAGAAAAACAAAGCTCAGACTCCTGAGATCGCTCAACTACATACTGAAGAGTGAGTGTGAGGGTATGTTTTGTCTCTAAAGAAAATATCAGAGCCTATAGCAGTCAAGATAGTTTATAAGCATGAACATAACTTTGAATAGCCCTAGCTCCGGTTTACCATGACCTCTGCAACTCAACTCTGAATAAAAGGTAAAAAAATATTCCCTTAATACCAGCTATACACTAGAAAAGATACTTAAACTCAGCAGATTTGAAAATCACAGGCATGTCTTGTTTCTCGTGATGATGCTGATTGACCTTTTCTTTTCATTTTATTTTATTAATTATAAAATAGAAGTTTTTACAGGAACCTAAGAAAATAACTCCCCTTTCCCTAAAGATGCAATGCATTCATGTATCAGGCAACGCAGGCAGATAGAATATAAGGAACCTTTTATTCAACGTTTGAAAGCTTTCCTTTGTCTCATTTCTCTTTCACTTTTAACTCTTGCATGTTTCTTCCTTTGCTGTGAAGTGGTTAATGCGCAATCTGATTACTTATTTTTTTTTATTTTCACAAAGGCAAAATGCGACTACTCTTTGTCTACACACTGGCCCTTTCACATTGGTCTCCTCGCCATCTGAAAACGTGCTCCACTAATCTGCCAGCACAAGCTTCCCTTTGTCCTTCCCATTCTATCAGGTATGGTCAGCGGTGTTAGGAAGTGGTAGCAGTGGAAGGGGATGCTCATTTTGGGGCATGGATGGATTGTGTGTCACTGGCTATGCCCTGGCTGCTTTCCTTGTCCGGTTCCACCTCAACTCTCATCAGATCTCAGCCACATGTTTTCTTTCCCCCATACTCATCCCATTGAGTGGGCTGTGTACTCTAAACAGCCCAGCATAGATACCTTTTCTGCCTGTGCTGAGACATTTTGATTGTTATTATTGCTTTTATTTGCAGTGCAGTAGATTAATTTAAAATTTTAAAACCCGAAGACTAATTGAATTTGAGCATTTTAGTGTGTTCGTCTGCTCTTCTCTCGAAAAACTTACCTTAAATCCTCAGCTCCATCTCCAAAACGTGTGGGGTGACCTGCCAGGGACTCATCAACCAACACATGCTGTGGAAAAGAACTCCCCTTGGTCCATAGGCTCCTGGATGGGGTGTCACGAGTGCCTATGCCAATAAAGTGACTCCCAAGGCTGACCTGCTGCAGTGGCATTGCTGTGACCCAGGGCAGGATCACTCCAAAGCTTCTCAGCCATCAGCCGTGTGCATTTGCGCAAGAAACATGATATAAAAACAAAAGCTGGTACTACTGTGAGCCATCAGCAAGGTTAGGAAAGGCCCCACGAGGAACGGGTTTGGTGGGAAGTCTGCGCATGTGGGAACTATATGTCCAATGTCCCCCTTGATTCTTTGTGGGATTTTAATGCTTCTACAAAGCTAGGTCCTTTGAGTCCCCTTGGAATGAGCGGGCAGAAGCTCAACCCTGCCAGGAGGGTCCATGTTGTAGTTATTGCTGACCATAGCTGTTGGATAAGGAGCAGCCAAGGCCAATTGCACCATGGAGAAATGGAGACACCACACTCTCTGTGCTAGTTCTGAACTATTATATAAAAACTGGGAATATTTCGGCAGCAGCACAGTGTGTACCCACATGTTACATGTATGTACGACAGTGAAATGTTTTACTTTTATTGTATGTGTTTAAAATACTGGGGAGATGTGGAAGTCCTCCAGAATGATCGGTTCTACCAAGTGATCTCTTCAGGCTCTTGAACCTCTTTCTATGCTTGCTCATGTCCTGCAAAGACATGACGTTTAGCAGCCTCTTCAGAAAGACCAAGAGTTAATTAAAGATAGGATGGAAGGAACTTACTGTTTTCTGTGTTTAAAAGCACTGGAGACACTGCAAAACATTAGGTTGCATTAGCTGAGGATGTGGCTCATCAGTGGGTGAACCAAGAGAAGGAAAGGACAGACGTTGTCTAACACATTGGGAAAAGGGTCCCGTTGCTCAGGACTCCAGAGCAAAAAACGCCAGTGTCAAGGAGATTTTGTTCTTTTTGAGTGCCTAAACTTAATGGACTTTTCTGGCGGAGCTGTGTAGTACAGAAACCAGCACAGCACTTCCCGCCTTTGCTCCCCGCACTTGTCTGGGACCGTTCATGTCATAAATCATTCACAACTTTACTAAGGTGATTCTTACACAGTCAGTCTATATCTTTAACACAAATTCAAGGAGGGAGAAAAAAAGAATACATATATCCCAGTTTCCTGAAGCAGCTTTTCTATCTCAATAAGCAAATTGTGATATCTAAGGCCATGTGAGAGGCAGTTGGAAATGCCAGAAGTCTATTTAGTTTCAGTACGCGTGCCAGAAAGTCCCAGGTTTCTTATTCTCTCCCCAACGTACCGCTTTGCTTGGGTTTTGTCCAACAGCTTCCATCCTTCCTTTCTGGTCTCCATTTTGTTTCATCCCTGTGCATCCTCTCCTGCCATCCTCCTGGCTGGTGGCTGTGGGCTGCCCTCCGAACATCTTCCCATAGGCACTGCCAAAGCCTCACGATGCCTAAATCAGTCTTTGGAGCAGCAATCTCCACGTCAGTTAGTTTTGCTGTTCATACTCCGCTGCAGCGTCGCAAAAATGTGCACAACACCATGTTTGCTATGAGTCCTCCTCAAAATGATCTGATGAGCATACTGTGAACAGTGGTTCTGTCCCCTCACATTCAATGTCTATCTATCAGTAGATAGTTCACTGCTTATGGTTTATGTATATACATAAAGTTGTTTAAAATTCTCTCTTCTTTCCATAACGTATTTTCCTGTAACAACACATTGAGAAATCCAGCAAATTTAGCAGCTCCTGGTTTTCAAAAAACTTTGCTCCATGTCACGCGTGCTATCAGCTGAATGCTGTTGAAAGGAACCCTAACATTAACTTCAAAAATCTTCGGATCAATTGAAATGGCAGTGCACTCTGTGATTAGATACAACACTGGATGATGTGGCACCCTGTTTGCCAACTGATTTTTAAATATGATGTAAACATATTGAAATATATGTTGCTCAGTCTGAAGTATAAAAGTACCTTATATACCAACAGTAGTGAATTGTTTAAGAAACTAGATTAAGAATGGCAAGCTGGACATATGTTACCATGGAATGAAGGAGAATGGGGTTTTTTTTGGAACACCTTCCAAAAAAGAGCCCAGCAAGAGCTCGCCAAATTGGGTATTTAAAGACAAAGCTGTCTTGAGCTGAGTTCAGAAAAAGGTCTTAGCGTCAAATGTTTTCAACTTTTTTGCATGAAATGAACTGAAATTCAGCCAAACCAGATTCCTCAGATTTGGAAAAAAAAAGGTTCCCTCCCAAGCCCAGGAGAAGCAGGCCAAGTTTCATCCTGACAGGAGCGGTTTTGCCAAAGTTATAAAAACTGAAGTGAAAGTAATGGTGCTGTATCTGGCATTTATAAAGCAGCTTCATCCCAAAAGGTCCTAAAGCACGTTACATATAGCAGGCTGGATTCCCCAGCCCTTAGTCATACCTTGCTCATACACATTGTCATTAAAACATTCAGAATTTGAGAGCTCAGGCCTGAAGGTCTTGTGCAGGAGCACATGGTTTGGATCCCTTCCCGTGTCTCTCGTGGTGGGAACTCAATGACAGCCTATAATGCACATTCAGTCTATAACGAGTACAAGTGCCGACCATCAAAACCCAGCTGGAGAGGCGTGCTGCCCATCAGCAAACCAGCTTTGGTCCAAGGCTGGACTGTGTGGTTCAGTAGCATATGCTCCGCCACAGGGTCGTGGATACCACAAACAGGGTTTGCCACCAGCTCCGTTGGGATCTTGGTGCTGGCTGATGTCCTGCTAACACAAGTGAGCGCCTCCATCCCCTATCGACACGGAGTTTTTGCTCGCTCCTGAGCTATCAATATATTTTTACTGCATGTCTTCTGCATTTTACCTGAGCTCGGAGCTCAAAGCTTTCACCACTACATTACTTTTTCCAAAACTTCTCTTGGCTTTAAAAGAATTCCATTTTCTGCATGAGTGCTTCCCCTAATTATACGCATATATATATTTCCCATAGATGGCACTGGAATTTCATGTTTTCTTTGTTATGTTTTTGCCTAGATTTTCCCTATTTCGGGGACGGGTGTTGTTTTCCCTATATTTAATGAATAGGTGTTGACTCTTAGTTGTTTTGAGTGGTTTGTTTGTTTTCCCCTCAGGAATCTCGCAGAGTTCTCAATGCAAAAAAAAAAACCCAACAGCAAAACCCAACGTGTTTTGATGAAACACCCTGTTCTCTCCTGGATTTGCTTATACTTGGCATACTTGGCTCCAGAAACGACTTTTGCTGTGGTATATGAAGAAACGGATAGATGAAGGGAACATTTTAGAGGTGACTGCGTATCCTCAACCACTGTGAAATCAGGAGGGGAGGTGGGCACAGCATCCACAGGACCTGATCTCATCCCTCTTCTCCTGCTTTAGGTTCACTCCTTACTATTGACTAAGGGTAGAGCAGGGCACGCCGATTCCCTGTATCCACATTAAACTGAGAATTTCCACTTAAGTAATACGATTTTAATTACCCAAGTCAGAATTTCATATTAAACCTTAATCTGATACATTACCAGCCTAAATTAATGTCAAAAGGTGTCTGTATAGAGACTTTCTTTCATTTAATGATGGTTAGTTTGGGGCCTAAACAAGTTATTTGCAAAAAATCTCCAGACCGCTGTAGAACTGGCATTTCCAATGCTAATAGACTTTTTATTTCCAATTAGTCCTCTACTCACTGCAAAGGGTAGCGCTGCTTTGATCAGTAGACGATTTATTGCAAGCATTTTGACAAAAGGGTGTTGGGAAGATGTATCCTTGAAGTATTTGTGGAGTATGTCAACATGAATGTATGTGTAGAGTCATTCAGTAGCACTGTAGCTAGGGTGGGATACGTAGACTGTATGCTTGGCTTTATACCTTTATTTCCTCCTAAAGAAAACTCTTGAAGAAGCACAAAACTATCTTCTTGTCTGACCCAGAGTCAGCAAATGCTGTTCTCTCTTCTTGAAGCCGTTTTCTTCAAAAATCCACTCTAGGAATTCTTATGATTAAAAACACCGGATCACATTTTTTGTCTTTATTGTTTCTTTTTCTTTGGTTAGGCTTCTCGGTCATGCTATAGAAACCAAATCAAGCACTTTAAATATTATTTTATTAAATAAAACGAACCTTTCCACAGCAGAAAACCCCCAAAGTCTCTTAGCACTTTGTAACCACAGGTCCACACAGAATTAACGACAAAGTCCCGAGAAAGGGTTAACGCTTGCTGGCAGTTTGGCCATATTAGAACAATTACAGTGATTCATTGTCTATGTCTAATGGCATAATCTGATTGTAAAGACAGCAGAGTGGGCGTTGGAAAATATACAGCAGCCCACTATAGTCAGTGTGAGGCATAACAGGAAATGATTGTGGGTGTTAACCATGTCACAAATGGTTGGATTAAATGCTGACTCTACAGCCGAAAAGCCAAATAAAGATATGGGAAAGCAACCGTATATGTTTCAATAACAATTAGGAGACTATCTAATACTGGGTTTAGTAACAGAAAAGAAAGTTGCAGTGAAAAACCTACCGCAGGTGATTCTACTTAAAGCTGTATTTACTATCTTTCTAATGTGTTAGCCAATAAGTAAAACTGTTCCAAATAATTTGCTATGATTTGTTCAGAAAGCAAGGAGTTTTATACTGAAATAAATAGGAAATATAACTCCTGATTATGATATTGTCATTAAGGTACTTATTTTCAATTAAGAATTTTTATTAGCTCTCATCAAGTTGAGTAATGAAAGTGCTGTAAAATATACTTCCTTTCCCACCCAGCCCGCTCCCTCCCGGCCCTTCTGCAAAGGCCTCACCTTCTGCAAAGGCAGCGGGAGAAAGGAAAGGAGAGGAACGGAAAGGAGAAAGGAATGGAAAGGAGACAGGAAAGGAATGGACAAAAGAAAGGAGAGGAAAGGAAAGAAGAAAGGAAAGGGGAAAGGAAAGGGGAAAAAATAGGAAAGGAGAGAGGAAAGGGAAAACGAAAGGAAAGGAAAGGAAAGGAAAGGAAAGGAAAGGAAAGGAAAGGAAAGGAAAGGAAAGGAAAGGAAAGGAAAGGAAAGGAAAGGAAAGGAAAGGAAAGGAAAGGAAAGGAAAGGAAAGGAAAGGAAAGGAAAGGAAAGGAAAGGAAAGGAAAGGAAAGGAGAAAGGAAAGGGGAAAAGAAAGGAAAAAGGAGAGGAGAAATAAAAGGAAAAAGGAGAGGAGAAGTAAAAGAAGGGTGAGGCAAGAGAGGGAGGGAGGATAAACCCCACACTTTACCAGTGTCCTGAGGTTGTTTTCCTTCTGCCCCATCCATCGGTTGGGTTTCAGCCGTGGAGGTGCAGCCACTGTGTCCATGGGGCCAGGTCCCAGGCGAGCCCCTGATGGGTACTTTGTTGCTTCTCCTTTCCTTTCCCTTCCCGAGGGGAAGGGCTGGCCCCACACTTGCGTTTTGCCAAGGTCCCCATGGCCAGGCTGGGGGCCACCACGGGTGGTGCATCAGGGCTGGGCATCTCTTTCAACCCACCTCCAGAGGCAGCTGTCCCACTCCCCAAGGAGAAGAGTCTGGTTTTAGACTAGCCATTCCAGTAACTTAGTAAAAATGGGCACATTCATTACCTTTTTTTTTTTTTTTTAACAGTTTTGGCCTCTTGGAGGAGCTAATGCAGAGCAAACACTTTTTTTTTTTTCGGCAAAGGTTTTAAAATCACAATAAACCCATTTTGATTGTAAATATATTTTCAGCTATGTTTTATCAAATGATCTTACAAAAAAAATCTGGTTTATGAAGTTATGATGATTTAAATTGTTCTTTTTCCTCTCTCTTTCTCTCTCTCTCCTTTTTCACACATATTCTCTGGAGGATCTAAAAATAAGCCTCTAGCTATACAAGTCAGTGCTCCAGGTTTATCCCAGAGACTAAGCAGTATTTCACAAAATACCTTTATTATTTTCTGGGGTTCCTCTGCATTGTGTGAAACCTCCAAGGTTATTTGAGATCAGATGTGTAAGGAAAATGGACGCATTCGAGGCAAGGGTTGGGATGAGGAATTCTTCAGAAGCTGTGCTGTATAAATTAGAAACGTGAATTTATATTTTCCTGGTGCTTGGGTTACACTTTCAGCGACTTTTGTTTGTTTCTCACTAATCTAAAAGATATCTGCAACTGATGAATATGAAGGTAGCCGGAGCTCTATGAAATTCTGCATCCTGTCTCTTAACAAACACATTCAGCCTCAAAAACATGAGGCTTTTATATTTCATATGTAAGGGCTTGATTGTATACCATTGACCTTGATGAAAGGGAAATCACTGAGTTCAGCTGGAGGAGAACAAACCATAAAGAAGAGTGTTGATTTAATCAGGTTTTTGTGAAATAACACAGTAGCATTGTTAGATTATTATTTTTTTTTTCCCCTGATGAAATTTGAATATGCGCTCTTTAGGTAAGCATTTAGGTAACACAACGTAAACGGTTTGTAGTGATGAGAAAGGAAGATCAAAAGGCAGGCAGGAAAGGCTGATGGATGCCCGAACACCCTTGCAGAGCCCTGCATCCTTAAAACGATATTTCACCACCCTCCAAATGCAGCTTCCTATGGAGGTCAGCAGCCAGTCTATTAAAAAGCAAAGAGCAACCCAACCGCACAAGTTAAAACCTAACTGAATGATCTCTATTGCTTACAAACACGAATGGCATCTGTTTCCTGTGCATCTATCTATGTCAAGACCAAATATCCAATTGCAAAATATAGCGTGGCTGAGGGTATCGATATAAGACGCAGCTTCGTGGTAACTTTCGGCTCGCAGAGGCACGAAGCAGGAGCCCTCCCGCCTGATGAAACCCCTCCTGTAGCTTCAAAAAATGCCTCGTGGCCGTGGGACTGTGCTTGTCCCCGGGAGGAGCGGCGGGGGCCACACGGCTCCCAGGCTGTCCTGCCCCCGCGCGCGGGGACGTGAGACGGCCCCGCACACACTTCCTTGAAGAACTAACACGCTTTTATGGCAGGAAGAATAAAACAGGATTTCGCAGTCACTTGTCTTTGCAGTAACCAGCTTCTCACTTCCCCCAGCACTCCCCGGGGGTTCATGGCTACTTCAGGTGCGCTCCTCTGTTTATGGCCCTGCAGCAGTATCAGTTTTCCCCAAATCCCCTAATTCTAGCTGCCGGGGTGGGTTTGCCCAGTGGATGGTGACTTAGGACGGCTTTGTGATTAGGCTAATTAGCTTGTTTGTGTTTTGCCCCGCTATCCGTTCTGCACATCGGAGCCCCAGGAGCAGGTCTGGGCAGAGGGTACCAGTGGCACCAGCCCTGTGCCGGCACACGGGGACATTGGCGCCCATCTCTGCTGAAAGGGGCTTCTGCCTCCCTCCGCATCCCGTTGCCACCCACACAAATGCCAAACTGGTGGGATTTACTGCTTTTTTGTGGTTTGCTTCCTAAAATTCTCTTCTCTATGAAGGTATGAGGTGTGGGCATCAAGACACACAATCCTTTCCCTCTCCTTAACACAGCAGTAAAAGGACAGTGGGTGCAACATAGAAAGTTTGGCAAAACCCAAGGAGCAGGATGGTCTTTGACTCCTTCTTATGCACTTTTTCAGGAAAGATCCCCCTGGGATAAGAATTTGTCATCAAAACTAGCAAGAACGATGCTTGCCCCTCACGTAATACGTAAAATGAAATGGAAACGGATTTAACCTAGATGCCCCGGTTCAGGTTTGCAGCATCCTTGCACAAACGGAAAATAAAATTTGGGTTTTTTTATTTAGCCCAAGTGCAACGCGGAGACAGCCCTTTGCACCGCAAAGTTTGCAGCGTTTAGAGGAGTAACCATTTATAACAGCTTTAAAGTTCCCAATGGACGTAGGGCTATTTTTCAGGTGGGAAAAGCTGACAAGTGTGGGTCCAGTGGAGAAACAAAGCCCGACTACTGCTTTCTGAAGCAGGGCTTTGCGCAGGTTCCTTGTGACCACCGAATCCGTGGCCGCAGTCTAACGTAGCTCTGCCACCAGGAGTAATGTATCTCTCCCAGCGCTGCGAACCACCTGAGCAGAAAATTGGCAGAAATCGATTTCAGGACTCCCAAAAATGTTTTAGTATTGAAAACCAGTTGTGCAAATTCTGCCTAAAGTTTGATTTTCCTACGCGGCTCTGTTTATAACACTGTGAGATACTTTTATTGCCTGAAATTGTCCAAATGCCAGCAAATAGCATTAAAAATGGGGCGTGCGCGAGGTGCACCCCTTAATTGTTGCTCGCACAATGGAGCGAGTCTGTGTTTTGTAAATGAGCGTGCATATCCCTTACGTGATTTACTATATACCTACAGTAAATTTTCTTGCGGGAGATTTTATGGTGCCTTGTTGAATAGTGAATGTTAAGTCAAACCTTCCTACAGCCGAGGAAAATAGAAGCCAGATCTGCAGAGAGAAAGTAACAAGGAGTTTTTGTTAATGTGTATTCCTGGTCGTAGTAAGAGAACAGCAATCCTACCTTAATGAAAATTAAATTTACTACCTTTTGTTTGTAGTTGGATTTTAAAAAACCCCAAACCCACACACCCTTGTTAATCACGGTGAACAGCTCTCTTTGACCATCAGAATGACAAAAGAGCACTAAAATGCTCTGGCCAGGTTCCAGGTTGGGTTTGTTGGTTTGTTTTTTGGTTTTTTTTGAGGACTTTCTGAAGAAAATTCACATTTTTTTCTATGGGAAGCATGTTTTTCCATGATTCATAAACTCGCTTTTATCCAGTCCATGAAGGGACCTCTCTCCATTATGTAGACCAGAGATGACACATTTATGTGCAAAATTGCTGGAGCATTTACACCACTATTCATCAAGGCAGTGTCTGTGCTCCAGGAATATTACAATCACCTGGCACAATCAGTTTAGCACACATGCACAAATTCTTGGAAGACTGTGTTATTATAACACATAACAAAACATAACAACCATTGTACTACTGGGCCACGTATATAAAGAGTTGCTTTTGCTTTCTTAATGGTACACATGGATACGAATTAACAAATGCCATTGTATTATTGATGTAGTATTGAATGATAAAAGATCCATGTAAAACTGAGAATATCAATTGGTTCAGGAAATTGCTAATAAGAAATGCTATTTTCATCCCTAAAAGTGACCAGCTGAAATCCAGCCTGTGCTGCGGGAGCTGGAAGTTACGCCTCCCTGACCGGTCATACATGGCCTGTGCAAGATGAATAGTCATTTTTCACTTTTCGTTATAAAATCTTTAATCACCATCCCCTATTATTACCCTCCTCTCTCTACGGGTGATGTTTTCTGGATAGGCTTTCCAGTCGGTCCAGTCTTCTGCGCCCAGGTATACGGATGCAGGCTGTGTCCCCACCTGATCCTGTGCTTCTCAAGTGGCTTCAAGGCGCTGCCCTAACGATGACGAGAAGGTGTAGGAGAGCAAAGGTTCCTGTTCTGTGCTGCTCTCGCACTTTGTCCTGTCAAGGAACCGGCACACGCTGTTTCCTCCAGAGGACAGAAGGGTTGTTTCTTGTGCATGGGGAGCTGAAAGAGCTTGCCATGCTGATGCTGGCCGTATTCCTAACTCAGAGAGAACACCAGAAGACCTAAAACGTGAGCTGTAGCACATACAAGAGCTTTTTTAGCAGATGGGAATCTCAGTGCAGTTCCCACTGCCCCGTCCCTGGCTCTCTTTCAGACCCCGGTCACGCAGATGCCAGCTCTCACCCAAACCATCTCTCCCTCTGCTCGGGGAGCTGGGACCACCTTGCCCCATCACTGGGATGCGGGGTACCCAGGCATGCCAAGGACCGCGTGGGTGCTCTCTGGGCTTGCCCGGGGCCATCCCAGGATGTGGCCATCGTCCTCCCCGCAGCCACGGGCTTGCTGGCAAACTGTAAAGCACAAAGGATTTATTCTGCAGCCTCAGGGTGGTCACCACGTCACTGACAGGTGACATTATACCCCGCAGAATACAGCTTTGCCATCCCCAGATAGGCTGGAGTTGGATTTTGTATACGTGGGGGAGGGAGGTCTCTAGCTTTCAAAATCACTGCGGCTGTCAGGTGAGAAAAACATTTATTTTCATGAGGATTTTCACTGACTGTACTAGCGAAGATTTTTTAAAATTGCCTAAATAAGTATTTACATGATACTGTAACCCAGAATGGTTTCAAAGGAGCCTTTATGATCTGTCAGGTCAATAATCTGCATTTTTAAAAGTCCCTGAATACATATTTGCATGATCTGTATTTCAAAAGCTCTAGTAAATATGTATTTGCACAATAGACCATAACAATCTCTTTTAAGCCATCGTGGTCTATATATAGTGTTAATCCTCATATATTCCAAAGGAGTTTTATTTTCCAAAATAGCTTTTATTAATAAGGTGTTCAGATGCTGCGGTTCTGAGGGCGATAGAAGGATGTAATCAAAAGGGATGAGGACGGCTTTTCATGCAATTAAAAACTGATTTAAAAGTTAGGCCAACAGTGTAAGCAGGCACTTGGTTTTAACCCCCCTTTCAGCCCACGGAGTTTTCCCAGAAACGTCCCTCTTTGCAGATTGTCTTCTACCTTCTGCCCCATTGCAGGTGGACCGTACCCTCCCGAGTAGCCCTCTCTGGCAGACAGCCGGCAATGTTTCCAACGAAAAACTTTCTGTTGTGCTCCGGGTAGGAGAAATGGGGCAGAGAGAGGCTTTGAGCCAGGGACCTGAAAGATGTATCAGAGCAAGATGTTTATGGACCCAAATGGTTTTACACCAGGGTCTGCTTCGATCAAGGTCACGTCGCTGTTTCCACATTAGCCTGGAAAGAAAGACTGGACGCATCCTTTGCCAGAGGCACGGTTAGGTGGGAGATGCTCATATCTGACATTGTCCTCTGGCTGTTTTGCTTCGAGATCTCCTCTGCGACACGCTGGGTCTGACCCTGGGTGGTCTGGTGCTCCCTTCCCTGGGTCGCGGCCAAATGTAATGACCAAAGTCTGGGTCCGTCACTTCTCAGCAGCAGTTCCAACCATGTTTCTTCATCTGCACCGTAGCTGGCTTTGCAAGATGCTGTATGGCACGATCCAGTGCAGTTTTTCTCCACTTATTCTGGCTGGACATTAAGTTCATAATTTTTAGTCACAGCTGGAAACAGGCGTCTGAGGTGGGGACGGGAGTCGGGGGTTCCTAGGAGAAAACCACATGTCATAAAGACAGGCACTTATCATTCCAGTTGTCTTTACCATTGATGCAGATGGGTCTCTTAAACACAGAGACTGGGTTTTTTAAAAAAAAAACAAACATTTGGAATGTTTTTAAAATTTCAGATCTTGTCCTGGCTGCATATACTTACACGGTGAGTTTTCTATCACTGTGTCAAGGCCTCAATTTTCACTTTCAATACACCGTATATGCTAATTTACATACAATTACGTTATCAGACACAGAGCAGAGGTGAATGCTGTTTTATCACTGCTAAGAATATTATCTTGAAATTATCAATAACCTGATCGTAACAATGCTTTTCTTTAAATACTTGATCCAGAGCTTATGCTGCCTTCTGAAGTCAGAAATTACTTGATGTATAAAATTGCTGTGAGTTTGATGACTTTAGTTGTCTTTGCTGTGAACAGACATTCCGTTTCTCCACCTACTTGTGTTATTTGTGTGTTTTTTATACATCTCGCATTGACTTAACTTATCTTAGTGGAATAATTTCAATCTAAGTTCAGATGCAGGAGGGCAAAACCTAAATAAATAAATGTAAATAAATCATCTGTCACCAGATCTTGGCCACTCTGCCTTCTCCCCGGCCGAGCACCCAGCACAGTCGTGAGGTTTCCCTGCCGCTCCTCCTCCTCCTCCTCCTCCTCCTCCTCCTCCTCCTCCTCCTCCTCCTCCTCCTCGCTTGGGCATATGGTGCAGGTAAGAGAAGGAGCCTGCACATATTGTTTCTGTTTGCGAAGGAAGTACACCCTGCACTTTCCTCGAACATAAATTCAGCCAAAGTGGTATGTCATTAATCAGGTGCAGAATCTGGAAAAATCATACAGAGACTTTGTGTCTTATATTAAAAGCAGCAACTTACGGCTGGTTAGTTTGTTTATTGAAAACGTTTTATTAACACTGTACCTTACCGAATGTGAAGGACAGGACAAAATGAGACGATTTCTCCATCCACCTCCAGCTCAGATTTTCTGCATAAACAGTTTGGATCGTGAACTGTAAAAATACACGTGTTGGTGCCGTAGCCTGCACGGAGCGTAAGTCTCTCAGATCATGGGGAACGGCAGAACACAGTACTGGGTATTTCCAGACTTAGGAGGCTTCCTCACACGAATCTGAGTCAAAGATTAAACTCAAGCTTCACAAATCTCACCTGGCTTTCCCTGTAGTGCCGTGAAACGGCACCTTGGCTTCTACGCGTTGGGCTTTGGATGACGTGCGGGTGCTTTGCCCTGGCGTCACGGCAGAGAGTCTCACCCCGTCCAGCATCGTCCCAGCGCCACAGCTTCAGAGCGGAGCAGAGGCAGCCGACCCCCCAAACACACGCACGCACGCAGGATCCCTCTCTTTTCCTGCACTGATAATTGCCTATTAACATAATGCAAATTGAAACCCCTTTCCTAGCGCTGGAGCCCTGGTGCACAAAGATTTTCTTGCTCCATTAAAGAGACAATTTTGCCCGCGCGGTAATGGAAAACGTCAAACTCAAAAAGGAAAGTGGGTGCCTCTAAGTATTTCATATTTTACAGGAATATGTTTTAAATGAAATACTGCCTGACAGATAAATTACATTGGCTTTGCGTACGTACCCGGCTGATTTAGTGCTACCAGCAGTGCAGATGGTTGGCGACAACTTTGTAGGTGCTTAAACATCCTAGTACATGAATGCAATTTTTGCACTAATGCAAAACACTTGTGGAATGACCCCTAGTATGTAATGTTTTCCATTGAGAGAACTGATTTGGACTTACAGAGAAAAAAGTAATATACAAATTACTCCAGGTAACCCGTAGCCTTTAAAAAGAAAAGAAATGCAATTATATCTGCTCTCTGCAACCACAGTTTAATGAAAACAGAAGACTGAAACGGTCTTTCTAAGTTTCACAACTTACAACAGGTCCCTGCTTATTAACAGAGCAGTTGTACTGGCAATTTGTTTTTGTAATTATGTTCTTTGTGGTCTACACAGTTTTCAAATAGTGATGCAAAAAGGACAGCTGGAAATACTGTTAGTTGCTTACCTAATCCCCAGTGAGAATAAAAATAGATAACAGTAAATGAGACTGTATGTAAGAAGCTAAATTAACAGTCAAAGCTGAGATTTTTTTTAAAGACGCAGTATACTTCAATGTATGCATTAAAAGATGGAGATGAAATGTATTAAATATCAGTAGGAATACTCGGCCCTTTGATTACATGAATGAGGAGCAGAGCTCGTTCCCTGGCTTAAAACACCCCGGTCTCGTACAAAGCAAATAATGAGCTTGACCACAAAAATGCTGATATTTCCCATGAAAAAGTGAAGGCTGAGGCAAAATGGTTGCTTATGGAGTAACGCCAGTCCGCCTTTCTAGGCTTACGTTTATTCTCAAAAGGAACTACACAAATTCACGTTTCAACTGCGATTTGAATAGGCTTCAAAGACGGTCACTTTTCTAGCAGCGGCGTTTTACCTGGCGGTGGGGAGCTGTGCACGCATCCTGGCGTGAGACGGTGAGGCTGAGTCTCGCGGGAGGCCCGGAAATATTCAGTTTTGAAGAAACTCAGCCAACTTTAGAAAGTCTGGAAATATATAAGTTCCAGCCTGAGGTTTTCACAGCCTCACAATCAGCCTTCGCTCAAATATCCTTCCTTTGGTTTTCCGAGCGCAACTTTCCTCATTTAATTTTAATTTGTCGGAATTGCGTCGGCACTTGCCGTCTCTTCAAAGCTTCGGTGTTGAAGGACAGAGGGCACCTGTAGCTGCACGTTGTGGATGCACCTTCCCTCCGAGGATCAAGGGCCACTCAGGCTTTGAAATTTTAGATTAACAAGGATTTTACCAGCATTTGCGTAACTGAGTCGCGAGCCGGGTTACTGGCGGGTATCAATCAGCATTTCATTATGCCGTTTTGCATTAGCTGAGGATGTGACCTGCGCTATTCCCTCCTGCAAAGCAACATCTCGTAGCTGTCATTTCATTGAAGCTATAAAGGTAAACGCGTGATGGAGCGGGGAGCTGACATTTGCCAGGGGAAGCTCGCAGGAGCAGCGGGCAGCTCCCAGCCCCGCGCCCGCAGCCTCCCCCCTTGCCGCGGAGGGAAGCAAACCCTCAGCGCTCCCGAACTTCGTTTCCTGACATCCACCTTCTTCTTGAATACTCCTCCCAGATCTTGGGGGGGGGATAAGGGAAGAGCTCGGCTGCAGAGAATCCAAATGCACAACGCAGAGCCAAGAGGAAATTCACATTTGACCAAAAGCGAGAGCCAAGCGAGATCACGGTGCCGCCAGCTCGTGCTCTGGCCGGAGCGCGGTGCCGCAGGGATGTGCGAGGCAAACCTGGGGTCAAATGGTGACAAGCTCCGAGGGCTGCATTTAAGGCCCTGATCCGGAACAAACCGAAATCAAAAGACAGGCTCACCTGGGTTTAAGAGAGGAAAGCCCTGAAGCAGCGCCTTCAATTGTATTACTTTCTGAAGGTGTCCAAAAAGATCAGTGAGAGCAACCGCGTTGGAAAATGATTCCTTGCAGTTCTGCGGTGGAGCAGGTACTGTGAGAAGTACCTACAGAACTTACCTGTTAGCTGCAGTTTGATGCCCCCGGCTGTCTCTAACCAAGTGCATCCGTCCCTCTTTACCTTGATAGTTAACGAAGGGTCGGCTAAATTAAATAAAGCCCCTCCACTTGCCTAGAGATGGGGAGCAAAAGTGCTTGTTCCTAGCCTGTCAATGGGGAGGGCAGTATTTGTTCCTAGACTGTAAAGTTTGGCTGTGTGGGAAAGGGGTCTTTTTAGGGCTGTTTTTTTTTTAGTATTGAGGGAGCCAATACCAAGCGTGTTGTATTTTCCTTGAGGACTTGGTTTTCTGTATGTGAGGCCAGGTAAGAAAAGAACAAGAGGAAAGCCACTTGATTTTGTGCCTGGAGCAAAGCTAAGCAGTTCAAGGCCAGAGTAAACACGAAGCAAATGAAAAAAAAAAAAAATGCGTGAGAGAAGAGAGGTGCTGTGATTTAGCAATGAGCAGAGCTTGGAAGAGCCAGAGGCTCGGTTGCCTCCCCCCGGGGATGCCCGGGCTGCCGTACCCGCTGGCGCTGCCCATCTTCCCGGCTCCAGGCAGAGCCGCATCCCGAGCCAATTTTCATGTATTCCAGGGATGCTCCGTCGCAGGTTGTTTCCAGCTCCGTCCCGCCGCACCGTTGCCGGCAGTAGCTGGGTGTTTCTGATCACCTCCGCAATCCTGGCGCTGTTCCACCTCTCGGTCTGACTCCAGATGGCAGGATGAGGTTTCCTTGGTTTGATCTGTACTACAACAGACTTTTAAACAGTGTTTTGTCGCGACCATTTCCAGCCCTGAGCTGAGCTCCCCCCTCAGAAAGATCACTGCTCAGAAAAGCAAAAGAAAAGCCCCCCAAACTGTTGAGAATTGAATGTAAATGGCTTGGGGGAGGCTACATTTGAGGTTTGGTTCTTGTTTCATCTCTGCGTATTATGGAGATACGTCTGATACAGAGATATCTGATTCAGATATGCTGGAGATAGACAAAATTTGCCTGGGCAAGACAATCTGATCTAGATGGATCTACTCTGAGCAGGAGGTGGGACTATATGACCTCTAGACATCCCTTCCAATAAAATTTGCAAAACCTTAAAACCCAGTATCGATAGTCTTAAAAACTGACTTGTGAGATACGAACATCAATCATACACCTTAAACCAGCAGGTATATGCAAAGCTACAGATTATCCACGGCAATATAAAATCCCCAAAAGAAGGCCTTATTCGAGATATTTAGTCCACCAAGCTGAACTATTAGGAACACTTTGGGGGTGAAAAGAAAAGAAAAACAAACCCACATAATTTTCTTTCCTCTGAACTAACATAACCAGAGCAGAAACAGGCAATAGCCATAGAGGATGGTAACTCCAGAAAAAAGGCAGTCTGGATATTCACAGTTGAAAGGATTTTCAGGATTATAGACCTATTTCTCATTTCCCTCCTTGCTCGCAGCTCCCCCCCAGAAGGGAGATGGGAAGCAAAGTTGACTGGAACTGGTCAAAGTGCAACAACTGCTGAAGTCCCAGCGCACAAAAGCTAACGCACAACCCAAATACTCTGCAGCTGGACACCAGCATAATTTTCAGGGAAACCCTTCGCTGGCAGTACTAACCGTATGCCACGCTTTGCTGTGGCAGCCTCTAGACCATCGCGCTGCAAGTTTGCTAAACAAAATCTGAAGTCACAGTCCCGCGACACAGACAGAGCTTGCACCAAGGAGATGGGGAGCTGCTAACGTGTTAGTGTGGCACTACGCATCTTGTTGCACGTGTTGCCAGGTAGTCTTAGGATGCTTCTCAAATCCTTCAGTGGCTCCAAATTTGGGGGCAGACCAAGACTTCTCAACATTTTTAAGACCATTACAGGAACAAGAGCAGTATTGCGTCTAATAGTGGCACTCTGATGTAAGGACCCTTGGGGAAATTTGATGGCACGTACACTCTCTACTTCTTTCACTTACAGACACTGGCAGCCAACTCCCTCTGATCTCGTCAGACCTGCTCAGAGCAGGAGGTGGCACTCCGTCTTTTTTCCCAACCCCACAAGTCGCCCTCCAGCTTGCCATTTCTCCTGCTATGGGCCCACAGCATTTCATAGTTTTTCTGGCTTTTTATCTTTACATTGGGGGTCCCCGAGGCTGCAGGGCAGGAGTGACGCCGTAGTCATAGCGTAGGGTATATGCTCTGCAGACATTTCTAAGCAGAGCTCAGTTGTCTGCCCCCCCTAAGGCTTTCTTCTCCAGTGCTATTCTGCTGTTTCTCCTGTCCATCTTCTCAGCGGTCAGGATATATAGTTCTGACCCTCAGCGTCACTCCATGTGTGCACGGAAGAGGCAGGAGAAGTCAGGATGGGAAACACCTCCAGGCTGGGCTCTTTGTAGGGAAAGCCAGACTCAAACTCAGGCGCGGTCACCTGAGGCCACCTCACCCACACAAACACGGTCATTGCCATTATAAATATATTTAAAAAAATGTTGACCAGGAATAGTCTGTGTGGCCCATTGCACTGCCCGGGGGCTCAGCATCCTCCACCCGCTGCCTGGATCAGACCTGGGTGCGCTGGCGAGCGGGGAGCTGTGGGTCGGGATGCGCTCAGCGTTTCCCATAACGAATCCCCTCGGTGCTGGCAAGACCCGAGCCCTGTCCCTGCGGCGGGGACTGCTACCCCGACAAAATTAAAGAGATCAGATTTACAAGGAGGATAAAGCCGAAATGTCCCCTGAGGCAGCGCGCCTGCTGCCACCTTGGAAAGGGCTTGGGGACAGGGACAAGCTCTGCAGCTGAGTGCTGGGGGGGGGCTTGCTGGTGCCAATGGAGGGTTCCCCCCCCCTTTTCCCGAGCAGAAGCAGTGTGCCATCTCCCCCAAACGCAGCCTGGCTGGCAAGCGCGGTGCCAGCATCTGCGTGCCAGCTCTGCAGGGCTGTGTGTGCCGCTTGTGATCCATCTGCAGAAGGCAGCACGTGCCAGTGGCTGTGCGCAGGGTGGGCTGCGCCAGGGAGTCCATTACAGGAAAAAGTCCATAGCATAATTAAAAAAAAAAAAAAAAAAACGAAAAAAAAAAACCAACAACAAAACCCCCATGTTTTTTCTTGCTACCCTGATTTTTCCCTCTTCAGTTTAAAATTCCCTGTTGGCTTTAATCAAACTCGGGCAAGATTCACGAGCTTGGTCAATTTAGGGATTTTTTGGGGGGAAAAAAAAACACAGGTAGTTGTGGGTTTTTTTTTAAACCAAAGGGAAAAAAATGATTATTTTTTTTTTTTTGCCAAGCAGGTTTTCCCAAGTTCTCATAGCTCTACATTATGTGGCTCTGTGTCTGGAGCAGGCTCCAAGCCTGACTTCCAAACAACCTGGAAGGGGTCCTAAACCAATGTGGCTGCAGGCAAGAGGGAGCTGGGCTCGGCGGATGGCTGCAGCACTGGAGAAGACAGACAGGAATCCCAAATTGCGAAATCTGCTTCACCTCCAGAAGGCAGAAAAACTCACAGGCTCTGGGCTTGTAGTTTTAAAGGTATTTAGCGACATTGTTTTCCTGGAGATGTCTAAGGAAGACTCAGCTCAAAGCCCCTGCTCAAAAAAAAAAAAAAAAGAAAAAAATTGAAGTTATTCTATCACCTTGTTATCTCTGTGAAAAAAAGAAAAAAAGCGGTAAATACACAACTACAATTGCTTTTTACCTTCCCATCGCTCCAAATATTGAATCTAGCCACGGTTGAGTCCCAGATGGTGAAGCATTTAACTTAATTTTCTAACCTCTTTTGGGGCTCAGTTTAATTTATTAAGAGGTTACTCTCAGGACAGATCACGCGACACGTAACTGTAAATTGAACCAGGTATATCTGTGATTTACTAACTGGGTGACTTGCAAGCTCAAAAATAGTAATCCTCTAACACGTGCTGCAGCAGGACAGGAGTTACGAGAGTGTGTTGGATGCCTGCGGAGAGGGCAGGCATCGAGTCTGAAATCTTAAGGCTTTCCCTGCCTGCAGCGGTAGGACATCTTATGGCTCCTTGCTACCTCTCCTCGGAGCTGTACAAGTAGCAAGCTCAAATTTCATCTCCATTCACGGCCTTAGCCTTGGCCTGAAAGTGAATTTGTTCAGTAGTCACCGTGAGAAACGCCGTTAGCTCCCCCAAGTTCAGAACAAGCGGTCTTTCCATTTTTTCTCCGCCTGTTGCAATAATTCAGCGTGCCGCCTGGCCTTACCGATGCCTCTTGAGCTGAGTACACAACAGAGCTGGAAAGCCATCCTGATTTTCTCACTGTTTTTATGCTTCTTTAAGCATCGCTTCCCCTGTCAGCTTCTTCCCTTGGTTTTGGGGTGGGCACTGCACCGTCCCCTGCGTGCTGCCCCACCACGTAGAGCCACCGCAGGCTCCTCTGCCCAACTCGGGGTCCTTGGGCATCTTTGCTGGCCGGTTCCTCAGTGTTGTGATGCCAACGGCAGCACTTGTGGTCACCCTGCTAGTTCCAAAAGCCAGAAATTTTCATCGTGTCAGGCCAACGCACACCATTTGAATAGATGCCCATCACGATACGAGCAGTAAACTCAGGGCAGCGCTGGTGTGAAAGCACCGACTCTCCTTCATTGGCGCAGGGTTTGTGCCCAGCAGAGCTCTGAAATAAAGCCTTTCCAGAGGAGATTGGGAACCTCCTAGCTGTTTCCCAGATGAAGAGTGACCAATGACTTCATAGCAAGTGAAAGAAGAGGGACGGGTGCCAGGGAGAGATGGTGTATGTGATAGAGCTGTTTTCTGCTCGGCCGCTGTTTTATTGTAGCTTTTGGAACGCACTCGCGCTGCGGTTATTAATTTATTACCATGTGAATTCCAGCTGTTGATTGTGTGTTTTACTCATGACCAGAAAAATAGCCACTTGCTGAGGCTGAGAGTCAATGAATTTCAGACTTCCTCGTGGAAGCCCATCCACCCGCCCCGGCGCTGGCGGTGGTGGCCGGCGGTGGCTCGTGGCACACGGCAGGATGGTGCCTATGGCGTGGGGAAAGGCGACAGTGCAGTTTGGCAGGGGACCAGGCTGGGTTGCCACAGCTGGGGGGAGCTGAAGAGCTGCTGAAAAGGGCTTAGGTTTAAATAAAGGTCTTCCTCTAAGGCAGGGGTAGGGTTTTGTGTCGGGGAAGGGGGACTGAAAAGAAAGGGCCATATGTTTTAGGCCGTTATAAATTACGCCCACTCTTGCCTCGGTGCTGTGTCAAAGATGAAGCGAGGGTGTTTTATTAATAACAGAGATAAACTCGGGCTCTCGGCTCCGTGGGACGGGAAAGGAGTGGCTGGCTTGTGAGGTCCTCCCAGCATCTCCCACGGAGAAGCCCGGTCCTGCCACCCTCGAGCAGCACCTCGGGGTGGTGTTTTGCAAGACGGCAGACCCTGCCCCTTTAGTTTTCCCTGTTCGGTGTTCATACTCGATGTTTAAATCAATTACATAGACATTTAAGTCTCTTTCGCATGCCAGCACATGGCCCTCGTAAGCCTTCAGGGTTGGGGGCAAGGAGGGGGGTGTTGGCTTTTGCGAGCACTATGTACATTAATTCAAACGTAAAGAGGGGCAGTAAATCACTTAATGCCTGAATCAAGTTAGTTGTTGTTGTTTTGGTGAATTGGGACCATATTCGGGACTATAATAACCTAATAATGGACAGTGCAGGCACAGACCACACTGTAATGTATATTGTAGGGGAATATGGTAATAGTCTGAAATGGCAATTCTCCTAAATAAATAGCACATCAACTTACTTAAACCTAATCATAAATGGGACAAATTGGACCCATGTGCAAACAGAAACCCGAGCAGAACGCAGGAGTTAAAGAAGCCATTGTTTCCCAGCCTGACCCTGGGCAGAGAAAGCCTGTGTCAGGTTACATCTGTTAAAATGATTCTAATGCCAGCCCAGTATTTTAATTATAAATATATAAAACATTTAATAAGAAGACATTCTGGGCTTACTAAGCCTTTAAAAACTGGATGTGGGCGGAGCGGGTAGAATGGTATTCCATGTGCCCCAGACAGAGTGCCAGCGTATAATGATTGAATGTTTTCCTGTAATAAATTGAAAAAATCTGGTTTGTAAGAATGGATCCAAATCACTTGGCATTAGAAAGGTAATTTGTTACCTAGCTTCCTCTTGGAAACGGACTGCTTCCAAGTTTGCTGGAACTTAGTTTCTAGGGACTGCGATGTCCAAAAAGAGAAAGAAAGAACAACCGGGATGCTTATGGCTCTGATGTTAAAACACACGCGCGCACACACAGGCACACACACACACATGCTGGGGCTTCTGCCTCTCTCTCTCTCTTTTTTTTTTTTTTTTTCTTCTCGGTTTTTCAGTCCCTCTCATGGCTCCGAACACAAGATTCAGCAGCCAAAAAAGAAAAAAAAAGAGGTTACTCAGGACAAAAGCCAGATCTATAGCCACCTTCTTTGTACCTTTCCAAATCTCAAGCCTGCTTAATTATGATTAATTGCCACATGGATAATCAGATACAGTTTCAAAAGGTTGGAGATGACAGTCCAAGGACACCAGGGAAGAAGGAAGGTTCGCCTTTGTTACAAGCTAAAAAAAAAAAAAAAAACCACAGGTCCCTTCCTCAGCCCCTAACCTTTTCTTATTTTAACAATTCCAAACGGAATTAATACCATCAGTATATTGTTCCCGCTCCTGGGAATTGAACTTCAACTGTACAATTTCTGCAGCTGTCAGTTTTTTCAGCCCTCCTGTCAATAACGCAATGTTGGGGTGCCCTTCTTCTTGAATGAAAGCAGTTTCAAGTTTCTGCTTTATGTCTGTGCTTTCTGGGTGGTGTGACATGATGAGAAAGTATAAAAAATAATAACAGCAGTTAAAAAGCTTCCACTCTTGACTTAACTGGATCAAATGTAATAGACTACAGTCTTTTCTCCTGATTTCCTTTGCTTGTTTTAGAAAACACTGCGAAAAGTGCAGGAGATTTTGTCTTGCCAGCTCTTTCCTCCATTTAAAATCCCTTTGGCTAAGTCAAGGATCACAGTATGTCATTTCCAGCCTAACAGAAGTGCTGGGCCTTGTTCAGCTCCTATTACTAGGAGGCAAATCCCTAGGTTGCAGGCGCCAGTGTTTCTGCGTTTGGCTCCTTTCCCAGTATTGTTTCCTTCATTACATTCCAGAGTGCCTCTCAGCCAGTTAATGTTTGCACTGGGAGGTCCAAATATCCAGCAATCAGCACTGAACTTTTCTCTTTTTGTCGAGAATTGCAGGTTTCAAATGCAATCACTGGCTTTAAAGAAAAACTTACAGGTGAACACAACAGCACTAATTTCCATTTTATTCACAAACAGTTATATTTTCTGCAGTTTCTCCATATGCACTCGTAAAACGCTTTCAGAAGATGTCTGGCTTTTTCAGAGCTTGTAGGGACTGGGCTTGTTTTATGGATTTTGGGGTAAAGGCTGCCCTCCGCGCGCCTCTCCCACGCACACCGCTGCACAGTAACACAATGACTCCCACGCTCAGACGTTATCTCTGGACGTTATTCCTAGTAATGGGGTTGCATATACTCGTTTTTATTAAAAATGTAGCGAGCTGAAAACGGATGCAATAATTTGGATGACGTGAAGGGTCGAAGCGTTCGCATGGGCTTACACCTCACTCCTGCGCGCACGGGGTGGGAGGTTTGCTTTCTAAATGACTTTGGGCGTCATTTAATTTGTAAGAGTAAGGGCAAGTTGTAGCTTTTTGTTATGTTTGCATCCAAGGCACTGGGAGGCATGGAAGGGATTTATGCCCTAGGTTTTTTCGTTGGATATTGGTTTTCCCATATGGCTGACCCAAGGGTGGCTTTGGGTGGCTCCAGGGGCTCCACCGAGATGCACCCAGGAGGGATGGTCACCTCTGAGAGCAGCACCCCTATTCTCCCGCCACCAGAAACCCCTGTAAACAGCGAGAAAACTTTCCGTATGCCAACAGAGGATAAGCCTCTTTATTTTCAGAAGCTGTGTCAGGCTGTACCTTTGGCAATTGGAATTGTAGTATAGGAAGACTATATATAGACCGCCAAGTATAGTTTGCTTTCTATGGGTTCACTATTAAGTTTCAAGAACTAGCTACGGGTCGTAGGCTCGATTAAGCAATTTAAAAAGTCCACAACATTTCCGGGTGGGGAAAGGAAAAAAAAAAAATGTACGGGTTGGGAAATCCTCAGTGTTTTCCATAAAGCCTCCAGCTATGCTTCCACCCATGATCATATGTCATATGGATGGTGTCACAGTGTCCTAAGGGTGTTAGCTCACAGCGATGATATCGAATTCATGGAAGTGTATATGCTCAGAGAGAATACTAATGTTAACTCAGTCTAAATAACAACACTGCCAAAGGAGGAAAGCAAAAGATGAAATACAGTGGATTTCAGGAGGCAACAAGCTCTCATTTATTAAGATCACAGGCATTTTACAGGTTACAAATCATAAAGCAGAAATAACTTCATAATATACAGGTCAGGAATGTGCCTGGGATATTGAGGAACTATTTCCTTGGCAATAATCTGCCACAGATAGTCAGAAGCGTGCGTTTTCTGGCACAACAAATCATTGCTGATTAATTTTGTCTGCCTTTGTCTCAGAGAAGCGACGAGACACTTCACTGTGTGTTTTGTACTTACTCTGCTTCCGCGCTATTCTTTCTCGGTGCATAATTTTTTTGCAAGATAGGCCAAACACAATACTCTTTGTTTCACTTCTTTTGACATCATTTTTGCCTGAACACAGCCTGCCCGCACTTGGAGCGGTTAAGTGTGCAAAGTCGAGGTACAGCCTCCCATGGCAGCACAACCCGGAGGCTGACACCGCTCCAAGCCCACCGGAGGATGTGTTCAGCCTCCGGCAGGAGCAGGGGAGAGGAGCAGTCCAGGAAACGTGCCCGTCCACGCAAGTGCTTCTCCAGCCCGGAGGAGGGAGGTGAGGAGGTACGGAAGGGTACCTTCACGATGGACGTGGTAGCAGCGACAACAAACTGGGATCTTTTTCCTCTCTGCTGACACTCAGGGACAAGTCCCAGTGCAGGATGTGGAAATTACCGTAAGAAGAGAAGAAAGAAGAGAGACGGGGAGTTTCTCACTTGAGGAGCAGCAAAAGCAGGGCTGGATGCAGCTGCAAAGCTGAGGGAAGGACTGTACGGCACTGCGGCATCTTCCCCCACGCTTTATTTATTGCATCCTAGAGCCAGCCAGGCTGGATGGTGGTCTGCCTCGTCGGCCTCCTGTAGGAACTCCACAGCATCCCCAGAAGGACAATAGATATGATAAATGCCAAAGGCAATGTCAAAACCCATAACTTTCCTAACATTAACTTAATATTCACAGCTATTAAACATCAACAGATCAGAAATGGAGTATCTCCAAAGCAGGTGTAAACTTCTCCGGCCTCCCTGTGCTGGTGGTGTGAGACAGCTGAGCGTGTTACCATTTCTGGGTATGCTCTCCACCTTCTCAAAGTTTCTGGGCTTTTGATAGAGATTCCCAGTTCCCTATTGGTGATAATGAATCACTCTGAAACGGGCTGTGGGAGAGACTTTTCAAGCAGTGAGATAGGTGTGGTATTTCAGGGGCTCAGGAGAAGCCAGGCAGGCAGGATTCACTGCTGTGATGGATAAACACGGAGCAGAAACATCCAGAGGAGGGAGGGTTTGGAGGTTTGTCCATCAGTGGAGGGCATTCCCCCAGAGGGAGGTGGGGGATGAATAGTGCACTTGCAAAACCGTAGTTGCAAGGTACCCAAAATGTCTTATTTAATGGTTTGTGAGCACTAAGTTGGATTTGGAGAGGAGGATGACTTCGGTTTCCCCTCCATCAATGTCTCAAATCCCCTCCACAGGGCACAAGCTCCTCAGTTCATGACAAGGGTAGGAAAGAATCAGATTTGGGGGGAAAAAAATGTGATAGCACCAAGCCCTCCTTGCAGAACAAGATCTGGTGATATAAACCACCCACCATCTGCAGAGAGTGCGTGTTTTGGGCAGGTCCATGATGCGGCCCTTTGAGCCCTTCAGTCAACACATTTGCGGGAGGTTGTACCTGCCCAGAGAGGCTCCCGGGCTTGAAATCGCCTCCTTGGCTGAAGCAGGGTTGGTTTTGCTTGTTTCAGATATGGCAACACCTCCCAAAGTTTCCCCCTACCCCGATATCTCCCAAATGAGAGTAAACTAATGAACCTGGACGCTGGGCGCTGCCCCGGGTCTCCGGGACCTGAGAAACTCGGGTCAGGGAAGGCTCCGCTGCCGTCGTGGGCGGCTGCAGAAATTCCCGGCGCTCCTTCTTGCGTCGGGAAAACGGAGGAGATTTTCATGGAAGACTTTCCTAACTGGGGCTGATAGAAACCTGGAGAGGTGTCTTGTTTCTTTCTTTACCTAATTTATCTTCCATGTGATTGAAGTCATCAGGAAAAATAGTATTGCTATTACGGCTCCTGTTGTCAGTGCTTGCCTCCTATTCACGTTCCCCGAGCCCCCACCTTCATCCTCATCGCTTTCTCCCCTCAGAATTATAACCAAACAAAAAACAATGTGTTCATAACATTTTCTCCAATTCAAAAAAAAAAATCCGAAAGAAAACAAACAGCTAGCAGATGCTGATTTTCTCACTTAACTGCACATATTTTATAGTAATTCTCTCTGATTTTCTCCCAAGACACCCACCTGACCTTCCTTTCTCTCCAATCTCTCCCAGTAGTGGCCAAACACTGCTAATCATGTACGATTCAGCCCATGGAAATAGGCTGCAACTAAGAGAAATTTACCCTTTGACCTTAACGCCTTTGCGTGCACAATAGAGACCAAGAAATGGCTTTGCTAAAAGGAATGCATTTTCCTTGGCAAAAACCGATTTTTAGACCAAACCAAATTAATGCTATGAAAGAGATTTTTTTTTTTTGCTGTTTCACAAAAGCAACACCAAAAAAAAAAAATTCAGTGATTTTAGAATGAAGAATGACAAAATACATTTTTGAGGAATTTTCAAGGAACTAAAAATGGAACATCATAAATATTTTTGCTTCTCTCTACGTAACCAAAAGTGATTTAAAAGCATTAATTAGTTTTGAATTAATGCACTGCGATGAAGCAAGGATTAGTTAGCCCAAATTTTTTCAAAGTTGTCCATAGACAATTTAGTTGGGAGATCATCTCCAGAGCACATCCTTTTCCATTTCTGGTCAGAACCAAAAGTCTCTATGGTAACTACAACAATAATCTGCGTGGAAAAAAGAAAGTTTGGAAAACTGTTCAAATTAATTTTAGCTGCCTTTGTTATCTGAAAATAAGGAGGAGGCTACACATCATCTGAGCAGTCAGTTTTTCATGCATCACCAAGTGCTTTGCAATGGTGATTGCAAATTGTGATGGTATCACTCAGCCATGACCAGTTCAGGACGGGCTGAGATGCAGAGAGCTGAAGTGAAGTGTCTTGCTCACACACCAAGTCTCTCGCAAGACTTGGGAACAGAACTTTTCTGCTTTTCCCATCCACAAAGAGCAAAGCTTATATTTTTCAGTCTAGATGACTATTTTCTTTTGCAGATTAAGGAAAACAAAAATGAGAGAGAAAGAAAAACTGGTGACTCACTGCAGTTTCTTTGCTGAAACACAGCTGCCCTTGTCACAGGAATATGATTCCTAGAGCCCGCATCCAAAATTTATTGCAAAATAAAACTGAAACTTTTAAAAACAACCAGGCAAAAACAACCATGTTGTTTCTAATTCTTTTTTTAAATATGTATTTGTGAGTGTAGGTCCACGCTCCAGCCAGGATCAAGGGTAGGACTGGAAACTTGGGAGAAACTAAGTTCTTGTGAAATTCTCAGACAAATTTTGCAAACCCACACAGCCTACATCGGTCGGACAAGCTTCAAAATCAGTATGCACTTTTTAAAGCTTTGATGCTCCTGGGCCTCCTGGGTTTCCTTCAGTGGCAGGTCAATATAACAGCACCCACACCACCACCCGAAGGTGCATTTTTTGCCTGGTGGTCTTTCTGAAAATGTGCAATAAGTCCTAAATCCAATGATCTTAAATTGGGAACTAAGAGGACTACATACAGGTGTAAATCTATTCCGTATTTTAGTGGTGCAATCTCTTCACTTCAGGAAAAACATTCCTTTCTTTGCTATGATCTTTCCGCTTTCAAAACCCCGAGACCATTCATCTGATTTGCTGAACTCTGAATTGCCACCTCTCTGATATTATTAATTTACTCATTAGCTGAGTGCCACACTTCTGCAAATGAACTTAGACCTTGGGGATAAACCTGCCTTGTTCAGGAAACCTGTTCAGAAGTGACATTCACCGGATGGAGAAGGATCTCATCAGCCTAAAGCTTAAGCTGCTTCTTAAATAAGAATAACATGTTTGGCACTGCACAGTGCCACAGAGAGGAGAGGAAAAAAGTGTAGAAAGGAATCAAGAAACGGAGCATTTCTGAAACAGCTTTTACTCATCCTGAGTAAACCAGAAGAAAAATTTTGCTGTGCGAGTAAGCCAAGCGTGATCGATGTTTGCAGCCTCCCCTTCATTTAATAAGCGAGTTCAGTATGGAAAACGTGCAGAAGGTGTGCAGGGATGCAGTGCAGAGGAAAGTGGGAGGTAGGAGGGAGAGAAAGGTGACCTGGTTTTCCTTCCAAGCTAATTTTACATCGCTTTAACTATATTTAGTTACATTTCTGTTTAATAGGGCAACTGTTGGACTGAGATCTTTATTGTTGTTTTCTAAGTAATTTAAATTTCCAAGAGTTTGTGGTTGTTGTTTTGGTTTCTTTTTCTAAGCCTTCATGACCTTCTTCCATGAGTTTATTTTAGATATAGCAGAATGTCCCAGAGAAAATTTCAAATGGTCCTTAATATATGAAATGTTTCCAGAAAAGAGAAATTCTCAGTGGACTATGAAACTATTTTTCAATCATGGTGTATGGCACACAAACCACATCTGAGTTTTTTTTCAGTAGGAAACTATTGCCCAGTGGGTTAAAAGAAAATAAAGGATAATGGGATTTCTCCGTAAGGCTGGAGCCGTTCACAGGGGCTTCATCCCCACTAGATGTCACTGGAACTGTTTGAAATGTTTGGAACAAACAACCCCAAATTCCCCAAGTTTTGAGCTCTCTTACAAACATGAGACTTGGACCAGGTTGCTTTCAAGCTCTGCTCTGGCTTATGAGTGAAGTTTATGGTTTGGCATGGATTTGGGGAAAATGCAGGTGAAACTCATGAAGTTTAAGGTTGTGTGTGGAGGTTTTGTCCTTCTTTGGGAAACCCAAATGGAACCAAAGAAAATGCCTGGACACAGTCACCAGTTGGCTGGGAGGTCTTCAAAGAAAAAGCAGGTTCCTGAAGAAAATGTGTTGCACCTTCTCCTGGGTCGGCATAGGCCTGGTGCTGGGATGGCCACACCATGAAGCTCAGCTGGGGCTTGGGTGGTCATCTAACACACCATAAAAAAAAAAAAAAAAAAAGACCAAAACAAAAAAAAAGAAATTCTGACAACTTGCATCACGAAATTTTCCGTGGCTGTCCTCCCCAGCAGTAGCGATGTTCACCCCATGCCGCTAAGGAAAGCAGCTCCTTCTCAGATTATTAGGCCTACTATTAAAATTCTCCCTGTAGTTCCAACTGACTACAGGAATCTTCTTCCATTCTTATTCAAAATTCAGTTTAGTGTGATTATGTGGCCATGCATCAAATATGGCAGTATAATATGTCCTTTCATCTACTTGCCATAATACATCCCTTTTAGTGCCACATAAATCCCTGAAAATATTGCTGTCTTCTGCTCTTGAGATTCTTCATGTGCCTCTTTGCCTTACTGCCTTCCTCTTCTATTGTTTCTCCAAGCTGAATTAATTCCCTTTTTTTTTTTTCCCCAACGTCGCTGCTGTGCTCTTGCTACTGCTTCTGAGCAGACACCAGTGAAACAACAGCCCTTCCAGAGGAAGAGAGGAGCCAAGAGCAGCCCAGCTGCTGGCACGGCACCGTCCCCGGCAGTGCCAGCGCCTTGGCTCTCCTCTCGCTGGTGGCGGCTGCTCCGAATCGCTCCATCTCCTCCTGCAAAAGGCAGCGAGGAGCAGCACCTGGCTGGCCGTGCCGGCTGTTGGAGCAGCGGCAGACGGCCTCGCAGAGCCGAGGAAGCTGTAATTGAGGAATTACAGGAGTCAGCATGGAGCTCCTAATCCTCCCAGACCAAAGCAGCACCCCAGAAATGACAGCGGCCGTTCTCCTTTGCTGCAGAAGTCAGCGCGTGTGCTGCCGCTGGGAGACCCACCAGTCCGGCAGAGGCTCCGCAGCGCTGCCCTGGGGTGCTACAGAGCTGCTGTGTTCCCAGTGACGGTTTAACCCATGCGTATGAGTCACATCACAACAGGCTGTATTTATTTTACGTCCGTAACTACAAGTGGACACCGAATACCAGGAAGCTCTTTCCATCCACAAAAGTGTAAGCTTTGCACCAACTTTGGCATCTGCTGCTTCTTTGCTGAAACTCCTTTTTGTAACTCTTTCTCTAGGATTAATCATGTCTTCATCACGTTGGGTCCCCACCTTGCTCCAGACAGGTGATGGAGGGCACCAGCCTGGCCGTGCCCCGTGGCAGGGACGTGGTCCCACACGCCTGCCCGGCTACCTGTGTTTCACAGAGCGCATGCTGGTTTTTGACTTCTTTAATTAATTAGTAACCTAATTGCACCGCTTCAACACAACCCCCTAGTAGGCATAGTTGATTTATGTGGGGCAACCACAACAACAAAGGGTATATCCCCTTAGACAACTTCTGTATTGAGTTGTTATTGTATTAAGCCAGCAAACTTTCAACCTACTCAATATTCAGTAAATTTAAGAAAATGAATTGAAGCTACTTGCCTATTTTAATATGTACTCCTGAAGACATTTTCCAATTTTTTTTATGGTTTAATTAAAGCCTCGTGGCAATGGTATGCTTCTTTCTACCTACTATGCCAGTGGTTAAAAATTACGGGGCTTCAAGTACCCTGCATGTCTTTAATTGCTCTGCTGAAGATAAAAGAGCAGTGATATTTTTATCACAACCGTTACAGCAGGCAAAATTAAAAATGCCTCTTACCCACGTGAGGGGAGCAAGCTGTGAGCGGGGCCAGGGTGCTCATCTCCCCACCTTGCCCCTGCCCCACGCCTGCATCCCACAGCCCCACTGATGTCCAGACCTTAACACGTGCCCTTCCACTCCACGGCCCGTTTTGGGGAATATTTCATTCCGCCGCACGTCCCGACGAGCGGAGGAACTTCCCCGCCTCACTTCTTAATGTTAAAAAAAATAAAGTGTAGAAATCTCTAAATTAAGAAAGTACTGGAAGAGTACATTCAGTGCAGGACAATGCAGAGGAAGGTTACGAGTATATTAGGATAAGGGCACCACAATTATATGAAGAAGTCTGGAGAGAAAAGATTACATTGTTCTGACAACAACATTTTTCAAACATTTAGACCTTTAATATCATTAATTTAAAGTACAAGATTAAATATTTTATGCAAATATTAGACAACAGCAAAGAGCTCCGCATATTAGGATTTAAAACAAATTGAAAGCATGCAAGACATATTCATTTCTTAAGCAGTTTAGTTAAAAAATCGGTATTGTCTCTATTAGGATTAACTGACAGTAACTCTTTGTGTTCAAATGGATTTAACTTCACTGTGGTTTGTTTTCCAGATATCATTGTCCTCCAATAACCATGGATAAAGGGAAATGTAAAAGGACAGATCAAGTAAAAATATATCTTCACATCATAAACACAGAATTATGTTTAAATTTCATTAGTAAATGGGATTTCAGCTTCATATACCATGCCTAATCCTGCACTATAAAAGATGTATAAAACCTCCTGACAAATTCTAACAGACTTTGTGGAAGTTGCGTATATTGATTAAAACATCAAGCAGTTACATACAAACCAATAATGAATTACTTCTTGTTGGAAGATAAAACTTTGTGATATTTAAAATTACAGACTTGAAAGTAAGTAAAATTACCCCTAATTATGCAGAAGGGAGCAACACCTTAGCAGTAAACAAGATAAGCACCTCAAACAGCACTAATAATTTTAATTAACATTTTCTAGTTTCCTTTCACCTCCTTTCAAGGTCATCTGCTACCTTTTCCTGGTACAACATTACAGCACAGTGTTAAAACTTACATTCCATTACTAATCTCTTTGATAAGCCAAAAAAAAAAAAGACTTTCCAGGACATAATTTTTTTTTTTTTTTTAAATCACTTAATTGTGTGCAAAAGCAAATATTGCATTGTGTAAAACTGTTGGGAAGGTTTTTGCAGGGAATTGCTCTCAGAAGTCAGATTCCAGCAGCTGGGATTTGGTCGGTCATTTGGGGCCTGATTCTGAACGCCAGAGGCAAAATTCTTTCGGGAACTCTGCAGAAACACGTTAATATTTCAGGTGTAAATTTAAAAATGTGGATTATGCCCAAACTGTTGAATATTGAGATTGCAATCAAAGTTTAAAAGACTGCTAAAGTGTGAACACTGAAAATGAAAATTTGGCAAAATGGGATAATCTACACATTATTTGTGTTATTTTTTCTTGGGCACCAATTAATAACTGTGTGTTCAAGATTTATGATTTTGCTTAACTGTTTTTTTCTTTTATAAAAAGTCCAAAAGTTGGAAGAAAAAGGGCTTTGTTATATCAGTGGGTTTGTTCCATGCCACAAATTTAATGTACGAGGTCACTTGGAATATAATGTGTAGTGAAAGAATCTCATTAGGCTAAAATGAATGTAAAATGTGTCAATTTGATCCAAATGAGAACTGTAGTAAAACCATGTTTGATGTTCATGTGCAATAAATCTTTAACATTTGTCTGTAAAGTATTAGAGAACCCATAGGGAAATCTCTATTTGTGATAGCTGCACATTTTCAATGATTTTTCCTATAATCCTTTGTTGACATTTAGCATATGGTACCAGAAAAGAAGATCCTAAAATGAGAATTATTACTTATTATTCTAAGGTAAACAAGATGGACACCTTGCTTATAGGTTTTTGAGAAAGGCAAAAATTATGAAAGCATCCCTCTATCAGCAGTGACTGCTCATCTTTCGGTCGCTCCGAAGTGAAAAAGTGTGAAATCAAAGGTGCCCTACCTGGCCGACGGTCAATTCAGCGTTAAAAGGTCTGATGGCCCCATCCTGCCAGTTGGGTTTTATTTTGATATATTCATATTGTTAATTACTGTTGTATTTCAATTTTCTCTCTCGTATTTTTGTTCATTCATAATAGCTTTATGGTTCAGCGGACCGAAATGACTAAAATGAAAGATTTCCAAGATTTCTTCTGGGAGTAATTTACAAAAGACCACAATTTTTTAATTGCTCCTGATGTTTAGTTCTGGGTATCTGGAAGAGGAGAAATCAGCCCAACTCTTTTAGTTGCCACACCAACCGTATCGGATATGTATTTTTTGATCTCTCTCGATCGCTTTGTTCCTCGCAGCCCACCGTCCCTGTGTCGAGGACTGTGGTATAGCAATGCCGTGGTGTTTATATTTCTGCAGCTCACACTTGCTTTCGCAAGAGAATTATGAGCTATTTACGTCCTTTGAGGAGGCTCAGGGAATAATGGGTGAAATGTCAGAAACAATTAAGAAAAATGGAGGCATTTCATTTAACCAGTAGAAGAAATACATAACTGCTGCTGAATGACTGCACTTGAAGTGCCACAAGATTGCTCCAATATGAGTTCTGGCTCCCGATTATCACAAAGTTTTATAAAAAAAAAAAAACAAAAAAAACAAAACAACCCCAACCTTACAACACTTGCATGCCAAAGGTTGCAACACAGGCTTTGGCAGGAAACGCGAAAACGCTCCAGCATGGGAAAAGTCTTCGAGCAAACTTGCATCTGTGCTGATTTACATTTTTACGCCAAAGCAACAGCAGCTTTCTGAAGCCAAGGCATGACTTTATGGCCGCAGTAACAACGCTCGCTGGGAAGCTGCGCAGCATCGGCCCTGCCGTGCCCTGACAAACCCTCTTCCCCATCTCCCCCCCAACCACACCAGCCGTTTTTTTTACAGCGTTTGTCCATCTCGTTATTGCTGTGCAGGCCCTTTATCAATAAACGTGGTGTTCTCAGTCGAGTTTTCTTTGGCTTGCAGTCTGCTTTACAAAACCGCTGCATACTTGACAGTTTGCCCTAGTTAAAAATTCTTTGGTCAGAGAAAGCCCGGAGAATGAAACAGTATCTGGTGTTGTAAAATCCTGACCAGATTCTGAAATATTGCCTAAGCCCCTGTCAACTCGAAGGTGATTTCTCCAGGTCATGGTTTAGAGGGGAATTGATGGTACAGTCTGCTGACTGCTCGGTCTGCACTATATCTTTTTCAGGAGTACACATAGTCACCTTTAGCATTCACCGCTTTCCAATCCTCTCTGGTTTTGACAGTACATTTACTTCCATTCAAAGATTACAAGCTAAACATAGGAAAACGAATCCAGAAAAAAAAAAAAAAAAAGCCTATCGGCCTACTGCTTTTTCATTTCTCTACGTCTATCTGAGGGATTATCAATTACCTAATAACCCTGGGGAAAAAAAATCCACCTGAGGTTGAATAAAACCCAGTGCTACATCGAACTGTTCATCCCAGCTCCCACAGCACTTTTCCGATGGTGTCGGGTCCGTTATCCAGCTTTTACAGCTGAAACAACTGAAGTACGGGCAAATAAAAGGTCCGGCAAGCCAAAGGTAAATTTGATATACGCTACAAATTCCAGTGCAGCGCTCTTCCTGTCCAAACACCCTCAAAAGGACCAAGTTCATGGCGTGTCCAGCAGCTCTAAACAGAAAACCTAACGCTCATGATAGAAAGAGCCTCTTCTGTTATAATTTCTAACTGAGCTTGCAAACTAAAAGGCTGTGGGTAATTTTAAAAATTTTTGAGTATTCTCATTACCAAGCCAGAGTAATTAAAGTGCTTCCATCAACAAGCGCTCAATACAGTTTTAAGTTTCTGCTTAAAATCGTACTGAAACAAAACACAAGCTTTGGTATTTTGCCAAATAAGGGTAAGATCTTAGGAAGAGTCAGACTAGATCATCCAGCTGTATAAATTATAAATCATTTCATTAAAATAAGTTCCATATATTTATGACACAAGCTCTGACTGTTGCAGGGTATGTTCCCGAAGGCAAATTACAGCAGATCTGCCCACTCCTTCCTCTGGAGAAACCGGGCTGGCCCTGATAAGGCCAATAACCTTTCCAGTTTGGTGGCAACTCCTACGGTCTTAATTAGAAAGAAAAAGACCTAGTTCTGCATTTTCCTTATCAACCCCAGGCTTTTTTCAACTGCATTACTACTTTTCTTTAATTCTCAGAGGTTCACCCGGTTCTGGGCAAGCTGGGAATGCCTGAAGGACAAACTCTGCAGACCTTCAGAGTAAGACATCCCTGCCGGACTGGTTGGCATGTGCTGCTTCCCCCATGGTTTGGTTGGGTTGAGTTGGGTTGGGTTGAAGTGGGTTGGGTTGGTTTTATTTGGTTTGGCTGTTCAGGCTGGATGAAGACACTCCTGGATTGATGTTAAGGGGATTTCTGTCCTTCCTTTGGGCATCGACTCAGCAAAGCCACTGCATTAGTGTGGCCATAGGACCAAGGAGCAGCCCAGGCTGACCCACACATCCGCCCCACACCATCTCCTGGGAGGGCCACCCATGGGAAATTAAACCTGCATCTGCTGCAGGAACATCCCAACAGTGGTGTGATGCCACTGTCAGGACAAGATGTTCCTGGGGGCTGAGACATGCCTCAATTTGGCCTTCCGGGCACTGACATTGGTGGGTGAGGCACGTTGCTTTTAATATTCTTAATAGTTCTTTTTGCTTGGCCTCACTTTATTCCCCTCGTTTTGAAACTCTTGACAGCCCTTCGTCAAATGCTTCTGACAAACTCAAAGAATATCTAAACTGGGCACAAATAATTTAGTACTGTAATTTTATGGGTATTTTAAAGTTCCTGAGTATTACTATTATTTTATAGAATGATTTTTCCTCCTTTTCTTTGGTCTTTCTTCCTATGTTCTTCAGTGGAATTATAGGTGAAATGTATTTCTTGGCTGCCGTTTCATCTTTTGTTCATACAGTTAAATACTGCGCTAGTTAAAGATTGCACGAGGCCCCCACATTAAAATTTTATTGTATTTTTGTATTTATTTTTGGCCCGGATCTGGGGGCCTCTCAGGCCCAGGTCTTGTGTAATTTTATTGGCTTGTGGGTGGAGGAAAGAACAAAAATGAGGTTTGTGGCTAGAATGTTATCTTTGGCCATATGCATCTATTTGGGGGTCTGATTCTGCTCTGATTCATAGGCATGTAAATCCCGAGCAGTTCCACTGAAAATGGGAAAGCTAAAGTGATGTAAAAGCAGTGTAAATTAGAGGAGAATTACCTCTGTGGTGGATGCAATGTAAGCGTTTTGCTATTTATGATTTAGCTGGGAGCTGTTGACTCGCCTCTCTAAAGATAAGAGCCACCTATAACTCAGTTGCGGGCATCTTCTTTCCTTTTTGACTAATGTCTGCTGGCTAAACCAAAGATTAAAACTACTTTTTTTTATAAGCTGTACTGGCTACGAGTAACAGAGCTGAGACTACAAAACTCATCAACCCGAGAACCGCAGCTGAATTTTGGTGACCTCTCCCTTGAGTGAGAAGCACCTTATTTTATCCTACAACCATATTAAAACAACTGTTGGATTCAAGTCCTAAAACCTATGGATTTCAGCCTTAATAACTTCTTTTTATAAAACACTCTTCATGTGACCACCACTTAGTGAGTGGTTGCCCATCCTCTGGAGTCTTCCCTGCGTGTTCAGCAGCTCACCGGCGTGAGTCACGGCCGTCGCGTCCTGCGCTCCTTCCTGCCTGGTTCGCTTCCATCACCACAGCCTCTTTCCTCCCCAAAACCTGTCTCTCCCTCGCTTCTTTGCACATTTCTTCATGTCAGGTCTTTGGCTTGGAAATGACTTCTCCTGTGAGCCAAACCTTCTTATTCTACACTTTATAATCCTTATGAAATTTGGCTTGCCTTCCAAAGCTAAGCCTCAGCTCCCTTGTTACTCTTCTAAATATAAAACATTTTTATTGCATTAAGCCATGTTGAAAAGGAAAAAGAAAAAAAGGAAAAGAGAAGAAAGAAAATCCCCGCACCCAATGTGAAGGAAGCGGACGGCATTACATAGCAGCGTATCACTTGTCTTTTTGTTTTGTCTCGGTATCATCTCGCTTGCACATGCTTTGGGCTCGCTATCTGTATTCCTCCTTGAGTGTCTCCCACACTGAAAAACCCCATTACAGTCATCACTAAAGGAGTCTTTTCCTGGCTGAACTGGAGAGTTTGGGAGATGGGAAAACACATCCCGTTATTGATCACGACGCATCACTTCCTAAAATGAAAACTGTTTTCTAGGGAAATCATTTAGCACCTTTCAATTACGTTAAACTTCATTTTCCTATGCAACTTATGGAAAGCTTTGAAATTAGTTATTTAGATTTTTATGTGTGCATTTCATTCATTATTTCAAATGCCATTTTAATCATTTCGACGAAGAAGTATCTTAATATTCCCAATAATGGCTCTTGTCACTTTAAATATTAAAATTCGCATTAGGAATTCCCTTGACTGCATGTGCATTATTTGCATTATAGATTGTGTGCATGTCTCAGTGTATATATATATATATATACACATACACACTTTTACACATATACATATTTTTAGGAAAATGCAGACAGTTTTAAATGATCTTATCTGATTTGAAAACACGTAGCAAATGCCAAAGTGATTAGTGATAAACAAGGTCCTGACACTCCAAAATTAAAAGCTCCTAATTTTCAACTTTAAATAAATCCTTATTTTATAGCAGAAATAATTCCTCGCAAAGTGTTTCCAACATTCAGAGAATGCTTTTAGGACATACAGCATTAACATAATTTTTTCGACTGGGGTTCTCACAGGACATCTGATGAAGTCTCTACCCTTAATTTTAATTGCGTAGGCTGCATTCTTAATTAAAAACTGTACAAATGGATTTTATGCCATGCCAAAAGAAATCTGAGTTCATTAGTTATAAAACCTTTTAAAAATTGATGTAAATATGTGAATTCTTTAAAAGTTTGAACTCAGAGTCCTCATTTATGTTGAGTAGCCTTTTATCTAGAGAATAATGAAGCCAATAGAAATTAAGATAGTCGAAGTTTTACTTTTTCCTTTTCCTTCTCTTTCTTTCTCGTTCTTTTTGGTGAATGTGGGTGGTGGGAGTCAGAGAGTGTGGGGGTTATGTCTTTATGTCATGATGGTTTTCCTTGAAGAATCAAATTCATTTAAATCTAAACTGTGAAGAAAATTAGAGTGGGAAATGCACTGACCCTTTTGTACTGGGTTATATAAATATAAGTTCATATATCTTTTATTAATTCTTCATATTAAAACACGATCACATCATCTCAAGCCAATAAACTTAATGGAAATCGGTCAAACTGTAACTTTGCAGGAAAACTCTGGGCATGGCTTGACTCTGTGCGCCTCATTGATTCTTATTTTAAAATCTGTGAGTTGTTCATTAAAATGCTTTTCCGTAACTTGACGAGACTTCAAATAACGAATGGGAAACTCTGAGAGGTTGGTTTAACCTTACAAATTGCTAACCTTTCATTTCGCTGGCCGTTCGTCTGGCTGCGCCGGACCTTTCCTCTTCCATGGCTGCAGCCAGGAGGTATCGCTTTGCCTTTGCCAGTCGGTGGCACCAACCTGATACCTTCTGTGGTTACGCAAAATGCCTCACGTGGTCTTAAAAACCATGGGAATGAAGGGCTGGGACAGAAGTCGACTTTTCCTGTGTTGTGGATTAATCTATAACGTCTCACTCTTTCCCCCAGCCTATGTGCCCGAGGGTGGGCAGAGGCATCCAGGCTGCGCCCCATGAGCAGCCGTGTCCAGGGGCTTTCGTGCCCGGGTTTCTGGCAAAGAAAGAGTAGAAAAAGTGAAATTGAAACAATGGTGTTGCCACTTAGCATTCAAACCCAGATTATACACTGGTATTCTAGCAAAAAATGCAAATTAAACAATAAATAAAACAACCTGTACAAGGAACCCCTCTGTTTCCTTCCATCCTCTCCAGTGGTTTGTGCTTTAGAGCATCTCTGTGCCGCCGAATCCCGGCCGAGCGTGGCAGCAGGGGTGTCGAAATACCACATGAAAAGCTGTGTAAGTGCTTGTGACATTTACAACATGAGCTGAGGCAGGAAGCACCAGAAGTCTCACAGGAGAGACGTTCTCATGAGTTTCCAACCCGATTTGGCACAATGAAGAAGTTAGATAGACTTTTGACAAGCATCTGATTTCTTTTTTTTTTTTTTAAGGAGCGAAGTTCAGGCAACACAACCACTCTACCTTTTGAGATTTGCCCATGACTACATCCTACAGATCATGAAAACACTATTCCAATGTAATTGAATATTTTGTGCTAGAACACGCCAGGTTGGAAAGAACATTGGCTATCCATCAGCTTTAACCTCCACCTTTTCCCCCAAATTCAGCTACCTGGTAATCAATTCAGTGCGGGGGTAAGCTTTAGGGAACAGGGTGATTCATCAGCAAATTCAGGCAGACAGACTTCTCCACACGCACAAGCTTCTTTTATTAGGCTGTTTTAATATTTGAAATTTCTGAACACATTCATAAAGCTGACCGTGAGAAACGAGCCAGAAGGAATCGCTGAATTTAATGCTTTAAGGAAGCAGGCAATTGTAAATTTGCTTTAACAAGGTCCAACAGCGCTGCTGGTGTTGGAGTGAAATGTGGCATTAAGAATAGCACCATGATCCCCTTTGAAATTTGTGTTTTGGTGTGTTTTGTTTTTTAATTTTTCCTAGCAGGAAGGACAGTTTGAAGCCAGGCAAGTTCAGAGACGTCGCATCAGCACAAAAGGCCAAGCAAACAGCCATGGACCTGCAGTGAGCACAAAGCCCCGAGACCACCATCTTTTACTACCCCACTTTCTAGAAAATTAGACTAGTTCACTCAAAAAATAGAGATGAAACAGAGATGTAGAACGCACTGCATCACAGTGACTTTGGATGATTTAAACTAAAATTAATGGCACTCTGCTACTCACCGGCTCCTCTCCCACAGCACCAGAAATGTCACACACCATCCAGTAAGCAGCTTGCCGTGTCCACTTTGGCAAATGCTGGAGGAGAAATATGAGATTTCCATAGCCACATCTTTTGACTTTCACTTGATTTTATATTCTGGTGGTTATACAGAATATCAGACAGTCAGCAAAATCTTTAAATGTTGGTATTTTCTTAAGTTTTTTCACACTAAACAGAGAAATGTGAGGCACAAACCGTGTCCCTTTCAAAGCACAGTAAGATGCTTCACCCGGAGCACACTTCAGCCTGCATTTATCTCATCTAGCTTTGAGACCTCTAACTTACATTAAATTAAGCACCACAAAAGCTGTGTGGTCCCAGAAGAAGAAAATCCACTTTCCTAACACTCAAAGTGTTGCTTTCACGGAACGGCAAAAAGATTCATCTGCAAAATGGCGGATGGATTCATAAACTCTCCATCCATGCACCTATTTCACAGCAGCCAACCCCATTTCTCCTGCGATGACTGCTCTGTGAATGAAACCACAATACGTTTGCTAAGCAGATCTTTAGCCTCTTGTTTATAGTAGCATACCAGTTTTTATGCCAGCTCCACGGTCTACCCAGAAGTAAAGGAAAACATTTGTTCTACAGAAAAATTCACAGAAATGGACACAAACAGTCCTGTATAATTGATAGTTTTATGAGATTGAACTCTGTAAATTTTTTTAAATCTTATCCCTCTAGATCCAGTTTATGTGCACATTTGAACAATGACTTCATATCCTTTCCAAACAGAGATTCTGGGATTCAGTCTCGTCATTTGGCCAACACAAATCCCCAAGTGCCAAGAATTTCTAGTTTTGTTTTGCTTTATGTTTGTCTTTTACTTGTTCTTTTACAGGATTCCTGGTCAAACCAGTCAGTCGGTGGAATGATTCCAGTTTGCACCAGAGGAAGATGTGTAAATCCTTAAAACATTTTGAAAAATTGAGCATTTTTGTTATCTCTGTCTCTTGTAGTGCAGATTCCAACTGCAAGGCTTAAATCTTTATCTACTGTAAAGGAATGAGTTTACGGAAAAGTTCAATGACTGAACTGTTTGCTTTGCAGACCATCTTCACCCGCAAACTAGGAAGAAGACTGCTTGAATTTTCAGACACCTTTCTATTTGTTAAGTTTAAATTCGTGCCCTGCTCTGTCTGAACCCAACGACATCCACAGCCGTGCAGGGAGTGTGCGATATTTATCGCACTTGCTAGCCAAAGATTTTTTCACAGGATGATTCTTTTTATTTATGTTGTAAACTGCAGCCACAAAAACATCTCTTTTCTTTTTTTTTTTTTTCTAGAGGCTACTTTTCCAGCCGAACCAGATCCCTGAAGATCTATGCTGACTCTGAATAGATTATATTGTATTATGTGAGATACAGTCCACTAAAACCAAAATCTCCTTTAATTTAAGTTGTGGGGTTTTTTTTTTTCCCCTGGCTATTTGGATGTACGATCACAATGCATCATTATGAAGCTTATAGGTGAATTTGTAGAGTATTTTGGCCACTGGCTGGGAAATAGATGCCCTTGCAACAGTCCTCTTTCTTCCAGCATGGTGTTGGGTCAGGAAGTCGGGTTGCTTAAGATGGTGCAGAGCATTCTGCAGTCGGATGGGAGGCCAGGTCTCCACTAGGGGTTAAGGATCCTTTCCAAATTCACATGAGAATTGGTATTTTTATGACAATTTTGCGATCAAGTCCTGCATTTTCCCCTGCCTGTGGAGAGTACCGCTGAAGGGAAAGGTGATGGGGATGCATGGTCCAAGGGTAATATGGCCATATTAGCATGGCGCTAAGTCTGAGATAATTAGGATGGGGGATCTGAATGATAGAACACATCTGGGAGGTAAAAATAGCTTGGAAAGTATTCGGTTTGGCTCATTTGAACATCCTGGTCATTTATCCTGGTGTCTTTAACAAAGCTCAAAAGCTTCATTTTTCCTTACCAGTCCAGACCCAACAGGGACCAAGGCCCTCTCCATTTTTCTTCCCTTCTTCTTTCAGAACTGGGTAGTGTTCTGATATGCTGCTACACATCTATGTTTCTCATATCATTTTTTTTTTTTCCCCACTTATGCAGCTGAAAGAAAGACAGAGGAACCAAACCAGATGGTAGGATGATACCAGCAGTTGAGCTGGCTGGGCCAAGGCTTTTGCTCAGATGGATTCATGTTGCCAGAAGAGGGACCAGAGAAAACACAGAGGGTTGTCAGGATGGGAAGGACCAGGCACTGACATGGTGGCCAGCAGAGCTGATGTGGTGGCCGGTGGCTGTGGGACACCCTGCCCAGCAGCCCGTTTCATGCCGACGGCTGCAGATCCATGAGGTGGTAATGGCTTCTGGTGAACATGACTAATCCCAGCAATATTTGAACCAATAACCCCGAGGTGAACAACTTCGCAGCCTCTTAACATTTTCTCAGACTGCCTGGTTTGATATTTTAGTTCCCAGACCCCCACCCCCCTCCCAGCTATAAATAGATCTCTGTTTTTCAGATTTTGTTTATTTTGCATAACGTATCTTGTCTGGAATACAATTTATATTTTATCACAAGGAGCAACTGTCCTATTAAACTAGCATGTATTTTTCCTTAGGTAATTAGCATACATGCCAATTTTGACAAGAGATATGTGGTGCAGTTACGGGACATATCTTAATGTAATTAACTGTATTGGGTTCCAGAAATCATAAATATAGTATTTCAGTACTTCTACATCTGCAAACTGCATAGCTTTCTAAAAAGGACATGTTACTTATTTTCTTCTTGCTATTACTTTAATCAAAAATGACAATAGAAGCGAAATTATTTTTTAAGATAGGATGAAATCCCAGTTTCGGCTGTGAGCGCCTACAAATATTACTTGGCCGATGAAGCCACAGGTTGCTTCCCCTAACAGCAACCCGCCAACCGTGTAAGGAAACGCTATTTACCAGTGGAGCGAGGGGCTATCTCAGAATAAGCAAAATTTCCCTCTTCTTATTTAGCCTCTTTATTTCATGGTTCAAATTGGCACAAGAGCCAGGCGGCTCAAGAGAGTTAGGAGAGCGTGGCCACGAGAGGATTTTAATTTATTGACGGCTCTTGCCCTACTGTACAGTCACCGCTGCTATTTGAGTGTAATGGATGAAACAGATGTTTGACACTGCAGCACCTCTTCATAACTTCACTCTTCAAAAACAGTTTTACAAGTGCTCGCTCGCGTTGGTTCCCATTCAGCACAGGAAACTGAGGTCATGGTGAAACATGAGGCCCGGGCAGGAGCTTGAACTCATGTGCACTGCAGCTGGGCCCGCGTCTTCTGAGCACGTTAGCAATTCATGGAGCAGCCATAATTTTAAACTTACGGACAAAGAAATAAAAGTGTTGACACCCTTATTGTAACATCTGCGAAGGGAAAAATATGAGCCCGCTGCTAAATGTACGAAGGGTGGAGGTTTCTTTACACTTAATTTTGTTCATTATCGGATGTGATTATTTTTAATGTGAAAAAATTCCTTCAGGTTTCAGTATCAACACTGAAAAGTTACTTTCTGGACCATCTTTTTCTTAGGATTGCTTAGAAGCAATGATTTAAAAAGCAAGTGACTTTTCTGATATTCTGAATTTTATTTTTTTTTTCCCAGATGATTATTTTAACACATGCTCATCACTGAATATGTCAAAAAGTCTTCCCAGGCATACAATATAGGTAATTTTGTAGCTTGTTTTAACAAAGATAACATAAGGTTTGTGCAGTTAGATGTACTGGTTACCTTCTGTTACCTTCCCTGGGAAAGCAATTAAGGCATTTAGGTACTGATATTCGGTACCCGATTTGGAAAACGATAGCAGGGCACCAGCCCCAGGAAGCTGATATGTGAGTGGTTCGAAATCCCATATCAGAAGTTTTCCTCCTACTGTAACTTCAGCTCCTTTCCAGTACGAGGGCCCCGACAGCCTGAGGGATTTCTCCAGCGCTTTCACGAAAACTAATACCTGCCCGCAGCAAGCCGCTGCTCATCTCCCAGCATCAACACGTGTGCTATGAACTTTCTGCATCTCTGCTCTCTGTCTTCCGTGCAACCTTCATATATAATTGTGTTTCGGACCTTGCTCTTATTTAGTGTCACATTCTGAAAGGAAACGTGGTTGTAGAATATAAGATACACAGCACAAAATTATTGTTTAAGATGCTAAAGTGGTGTTAACGATGCTAAAAAAGAAAGTTTCTACAGTTAGGTGATACTAGAAACTCCCAAACGCAGTTTGGTCAGGCACGTTCCCATGAGGCTGGATGGGGCAGCCACCTTCCACCCACCCCTCGAGTCTTTCTAATGCAAGGAGTTGGTGGATTTGTCCAGGTAAAACCATATATTTGTTACTCAGCTCTTCAGAAGCACCTGTAGGAAGATCCACAGAAGAAAATAATCTTAATTTTCCAGCCCCAGCTGTTCATGTGGGCCGTACAAAATAAAGGCTGTAGAAGGCTGTAAAAGCTTCTGTCAGTTAGAAGAGAAAGTGGCTTGTCACATGGAAATCCCTTAAACTCCTAGAAAAGCATTTTTTTGTCTTTACCTGTCTATTTCCACAGAGATAACAGTCACTATTAAGAACGAAATCTCTTTCATGGTAAGATAACCTGAATATTTGCAGAAAAATGCAAAAATGCAAAAAAACCCCACAGCAGCAGGAGCCTGGGGTGGGTGATTTGCATCCCGAGCCATTGGCAGGGAAGCAGGAGTTGGGAAGGCGGCCGCGCCAGCCCCGGCTTCACTTGGTAGAGCCAAGGGCTGTTCCACGCTGGCCATGAAGGAGGGACAGCCACCCACCCCGGGCAGCCCTGTGGCGGCGGGGGCTGACCGTGGGCCTAAGGTCGTGCTGAGGGCTGTTTCCATTAGTCTTCACAAGAATTGCAGGAATAAACCACAGAAGGCCACCCCCCCAGCTCGACCTGGTCTTGTTGGAGATGTCCCTGCTCATCGCAGAAGGGTTGGATTAGATGACCTTTAAATGTCCCTTCTGACCCACACCGTTCTGTGATTCTGTGCTCAGCTGGCACATCCTCTGCCCTACACTCTTGTTTAATGCAGTACCCACGATGGTCCTGCTTCACAAGCAACCTGACGTTCATGGAAAAGTCTCTGCTGTGCTTTTCAGTGGTGGCACAAGCTCTCTTCCCACCATGCCTCAGCACACAGTCCCACTGTCAGCGTAGCTCATTTTGCCTTAAAACACGACCATGTGGCCGGAGCAATCCTTACATTCAACCAGTCTATGAAAGAAGGGAAAAAGTCACGCGTGTGGTTTACGGCTTTGTTTTCTCAACCTTTAGCAGTTGTTCAGTTGCTCTGTCTCTAACCACAGTCCCCAGCTCCGAGACGAGCTGTGTGACGAAGGACAACTGGAGAATTTTTCCTCTTATCCTTTTGCGGTGATAAGCCATCGCGGGGCTCATCCTGTCGCTGGCGTGGAGACAACGCCGAATGAAGTCAATGGAAAATTTCCTTCACGTTTGGGGATTTTCCATAGGGCTCATGCCAATTTACAGCAACAGTGGCAGTTAGACACAGCCTAAAACACCTACGGAGAGCGTAACAGCATCCAAAGGACAAAGCCTGTAAACCTCAACATTTCACATTAGGCGGCCTTGCTTCTCTGGAGCTGGAAAACGCGTGATAGGAAAGGTTTCACAATTAAAGACAAGCCCACATAGTTTGGTTTGTTGACAGTCTTGCAAAAGCAAACAAAATAGCTCCTTACCAAGGTTTGCTAGAAGCCCATGGTTTTTTCCTATGGGAAAATTAGGCTGTTCCATAAAACTGTGGGGAAAATTTGAGCTGACAGCCCAAGATTAAATTCACTTTTCTAATTCTGAGACGGCGACAAGTTTAACTATTCTGGCTTGGCTCAGACGACTCGGGTTGTGGGCTGTGTCTGCAGAAGATGTGAGCGTGCCTGGTGTGACGTCGGGGCCTGGCTTTCAAGGGTGACCGCAGGGTCCCTCTTTCCCAAGCACAGGCAGAGCAAACATCATTGCAAGCAGCAGTCCCCGAAAAAGGCAGCATTGTATCAAATTTCTGGCAAAACCATGGAATGGCTGATAAGTTCAGTTGGAATTGGGCTCAACTAAGCCTGTACCCAGGCAAAAGACCAAACTGAGCAGAAGCTGTCCTTTCCCCGATTTTTTTAAAGAACATGTTAAAATACTCACTCACTGACAACAATTTTTAAAAGAAAATGGAGGTGCCATCTTTATGACCTTGAATTTTCTACTGGAGGAGGGAAGGTCCCATGAAAACTGTTGCTATAGAGGCCGTAGACGCTGGAGCTGGAGTCTGAAGCAGCTCCTGGAGACACCAGGCTGTCAGCGTCCTTACCCCTCGCCCTGTCCGCTCCCCAGGCTGCACTACGGGTACTTACACGCTTTTCAACCATTTTTGTTTAGATCCTGGAAATTCTCAGGTTTAGTCATGCCTTCGCACCCTGCGCTCTTGGTGGTTACGGCCACTTGTGATATTACGTCTTGGTTTCACAGATGTGAAATAAGACTTTTGTGCCCTTTGGAAAAGTTATTAGGTTTGCAATTAGTAAACTGAACAATGTCAGGCTCTGTGTAAAGACTACAAGTGTGAAATCTAGTTCTGCCAGTAAATTGCTACCTTTTCTTTAGCATCGTGAGCCACAGCCTCAAGTTTATTTGAACACATAAAATATGCTAAATGTTTAGCAGCACCACTGCGTAAAGAAGAGTTGGATGAAGTATATATTTTTAAATACAGCAAGTAATAAAATGTTGAATAAATTCCCAAGAATATCATTTTGGGGCAAGTACAATAGAATGCTTAATGGAATATATTCCCAGGTCTGCTGTTTTTATTCCTTTTTTTTTTTTCCTCCTGCTTTAATCTCCTCGCCCAGTCAGTGGTTGCTGTTATGGGAGCTGCAAGGAAGGGGGTTCATCCGTAGACACTTCCAATATTGTAGCGACAGGAGAAGGGGTGCGAGGTGCTCGCAGCCCACTGATAGACCTCATCTCTACCAGTGCAGCTGCTCTGTGTATCTGGCAGTGCCCTGTGTGAGCCAGCATCCAGCTGTGGGAGACAGCGCAGAGCTGCTTGGCGTGGGGCTGGACGGTTGTTTGCAGAAGGACTGTAGAAGACAAAGAAAATTATAAAACAAATTGTAAAAAAAAAAAAAAAAGGCAAAGAAGCCTCCTTCACAAATTCATTTGCTCCAAATTTATTTCCTTTTCATTTAACTTGGTTGAGAAATGTCCCTCTGGACTTCAGGAAAATCACTCTCTGCATTTTAAGTTCTAAATGGAGTTCTAAGTAGCTAACCCTGATACGCAAAACTGCGTGAGAAACACAAATTCTCATCAAGACAGTTCAGATGTTGTTCAGAGCCACTGCTGCAGGTTGAAGAGAAAAGCTGTAGTCAGTATTGCTTCTTTCCAGACCAGCGTTTTTGGTTTGAGTCAGGCGATGTTGCCTGAAGCTCTTTGTTGTATAAGCCTTTCCGCAGTTGGGTTTCTTTATAGGGAAACACCCAAATTTAGGATCATGCCCTTCATTGAGTAGCTTCGTATTTCAAGAGGGATTTTTTTTCCCTTGCTGCAAATCAGAATTTCTCCCTTTGCAACCCAATTATGCCCCAGGTAGCACCACGTTCTCATATACCTATAGGTTTTATACTGCTGGTTTCCAGATAACTATTTGTAAGTTATCTGAACATTAAAAACTGTCCGCTCTACAGTACCTCTGAAATGATGCTCCCAGATTGCTCTCAGTTCCTGCTGCCTTTCAGGACTATCCATTCTGCAAGTGTGGAATCTATATTCCATGGACTCCCGGTAGGATAAACATACACTTACCAATCCCACGAGACATATTAAGGAAAAAAAAAACCAAACAGACTCTGACATTAAAGTTCTCATATTTTATTTCTGTTTGTGCTTTCCAGAATGTTAATTTTTAGAAGTTACAAAGTTTTAGCAATTGTAACGCAGAGAGACCTGAAACTTTTGTTTTGAAGCATGAACCAAATGCCGTTATAAAAATTGCTCAACTAATCCAGCTTAGTTATCTTTACTTGTATGTGTACATAAAAAAAAAAAATCAAAATCAGTGGGTGCTATTGAGCGGTATATCTTCTATACTGTATTTGACTTATCAGTTAATATAAGAGATGTTCAACCCGCAACTATTTGGCACTGATCAGGAAGTCCTTGGAGTACCGAGAACAGTTTTCAGAGCCGTTTGCAGGGTTTGTGTCCTGGTTTGCGGTCTTGGTTTGAGGTCCCGTCTGGGGTCCCTCAGGTCCCCAGTAGTGGATTTTGGCCTAAACCACGACAGTTTGCCCACCTGGTAGTATTTTTGGTGGATTTTACCTGCGTATACACGTTCATGTCCCATTCATTTCCATAGGCTGGAAGACTGCCCTTCCAAGGGGAGAAATATCAGCATCTCTACTGAGAGGCCGATTCCCATGCCCCGCGGCATCTCCAAATGATACTTGGCAGAGATCTGTCTCTTTTGGAGTTGTATTGATGGGCTTTTTTTCTCCATGTAGCACAGCACAGCACTGGCAACGTGCAAGGGCTGCAATTCTCTTTAGCTCATTCTCCTTCTAGGAGTGCAGACAATTTTGGCCTACCTGCCATGGGCTCCTGCCTGTGAGCAAAAAGCCCCCAGGTAACATCCCCTTTCCGCCTCCCCCAGGCACCTTCTATACGACGGCAGATATCAAAGAAAGTCAACAAATCGCCATTCAAAGCACAGAAAGACAAAAAAAAAAAGACGTGCATTCCCTGTGCTGGCTTGGTTTGCAGATTGAAGGTAATCTGGTAACGAGGACCTACCAGGTGATAATTAATAAGCATAGCTTTCTATATCATCTGTCATCTATATCATCTATATTCATCTGTCACATAAGAAGAAATTTCCCAGGCAGGAAGGTCTGTTCTACATGAGTTTAAGTGTTGTCTTTTTTAAGAGTAATCAGTTCAACTTGATGAAATCTGAAGTCTTTTGTGTGAGCGGTGCAGATGCTAAGGATGGGTTTTCACCTCTTCCTCTCCACGGGAGATGTACAATTATCCTGAGAAAACCAAGCCAGGGTGCTTAACCCCCTGCTAATGTCACGCCAAGGAAATAGGTAGAGCTAGACCACAAAGAACACTGAAAATCTCTGTTCTCTAATATTCAGTAATAAATTTTTTAAATTCCTTTTAAGGAAAAAAATAAGAGGAAGCCCCATCTTCAAGTAACAATGGAACTGAAGAAATTAAAAATTGTTAAATGACAGCGAAATGACAGCAATGTTGGGCAGTCTCTTGAGGAAGTGGGGAAAGCCCCACAATGGGGGACAGGTCCCCCTGAATGAAGCCCCCATTTGCCAGTGAGCAGATTTCCCTGGTGAGCATCAGATTGGGTTCTTCAAGGACTTCTCCAGCGATTCTCCTGTGTGGGAACACTGGCAGCACAACAGCAGTGCTAGAAGGACACAATAAATTAATAAATAGATAAATAAGAACTGGGAATTTATGCAGATTTATAGACATTGTAGGGACTTTCTATGTGCCTGAATAAAGCCAAAGGGCAGCTGAAAATATCAAAGGGTTTATTTGTGTTTACAATCATGTGGACTATAAGTTTAACTCTTTGTGTAGGTAAAGGCAATTCCTAACTCTGACAGTCAACAAACAAACAAAAAAAAAAAAAAAAAAAGGAAAGGACAAATGTCCTGTTCCCCAAATCAAACGAAGTGACACACTTTTGTATATTAAAAAAAAACCCACCTTTGGGTTAATAGTCTGTGTTATTAAATTTGCACACAGAAATATACTTTGCTATCTGTATTCCACAGGACCCACACAAATTGAAGGTAAATTGGGAAGACTCTCTTTTTAGTAACTAATCACACTGAATTTAAATTTTAAATCTTGTGAGACCATTTTCTGAGTTTCCTATGAAAAAGCTTTCTATAAATACATAGAAATAAAATTATTAAATAGTTAATACAACCTATACAATTAAACAGAAGACCTCTTGGAGACTGGGTCAAACCCACACTATATAAAAGGCCCTTTCTTAAAACTTACTCCCAGTGATTTTCATGACGTTCCTTTCAAAAGTTCGGTACAATCTTTTGGTTTTATTGCTTAAATCTAGAGCAATTCTACACAATGAAAGAAAATAATTCATATAAACATGTTTCAGTATGACTTCAGGATTTCTGATTCCCGTTCTCTTTTGGGAGACTGTTTTTCCTTATGACACGGGTCTGCACTGCTAAAGACCTCGCTATGAAATAGTGAGAAGTTGGGGAGAGATGGGGAACAAGCATAGTTGCCCCAGAAAATTCACTTATTTAAAGAGACGCAAAGTGATGTGTCCATCTACTTAATGCCACTAGCTGTGCACCCAGGTAAAAAAGAGGAAAAGAAAAAGAAAGGAGTCACTGCCATATGTGAAGAGCTGAGTGTCCTTTCACACCACTGATTTTTTTGTGAGAAATGGTACTTTTCAAGAGCGTACGCTGCCTAAGGTACTGGAAGCTCCTGTGTTCAGAAAACTGTGCTGCACCACAGCGGTGTGTACTTCTAACATACACCCGTAAAACGTATAATAAATATAGTGATTCATTTATACATGTAGGCAGCTTCTAATAATTGGTGTTTCCCATATCACAAATCCAATTTGGCAGATATGTGCTAGCCATGAATTAATTCCCCCTAATTGGGACCCCCATTCTCCTGCAGAGTTTCCTGGCCATGGAAAAGACCCCAAGACCCGCTCTCTACCCTGCACGAGGGCTGGGACGGCATCTCCAGCCTGGTGGCCCCAAAGAGGTGGGTATTCACCCTACGAGTGACTCTAATGGGTGGACGATGGCCTCGACGGCGGCGAGCAGCGGGCGCAGCTGAATGTGGCATGTTTTACGTGTATCTGAAAAAACTCAGGTTCTCTCCTTACACTGTATTTTGTTTGGATGTGACCCGTTCTCCAATTTTATGATAAAATGAGAGCATAATTCACATATTAGCATTTCAAAACCTGTACAGCTGCAGAATGAGTAAACAGTGGGGTGAGTAATCATTAATGTGAGTAATCACTAATCTGCACAGGAGAAAGAGAGGGAGAGAGAAAAAAAGAGCACATAATTTTGTGGTGTGTTAAACCAAAAAAACATGTTTTGCACTTCTTAAAACATCTCAAATTCTTTTTTTTTTTTAATCTGTGTTTTAGAGGTGACAGAGAAAAATCTATCTTTTAGCTGAACTAATCTTAAACAAATTAATAACCCTTCTCATATAAATTTGTTTGGGGAAACTTGAAACTGTAGCATAACCTATTGATTACACTATTTGAATTAAGTTTTAGAAATCCTACAGCTGTTTGCTGTCAAAATTTAAACCTACTGTCTATTTTCAGCTGTGCACTTAATACACGTTTCACCTGGTGACTCAATAACATTTTAATATAAAAGTACATGATCACGGAACATATGTTCAGTGTTCATACGAGGCTTAATAGCGACAGAAGGGGTAACAATTAACAGTTCTGTTTTTCTGGGTATACAGGGTCCAAGTTGAAAGTTTTTCCTGGGCTGCTTCCAAAAAATCTTTGTTCCTAGTGCCTTGACCTTTGAGGAGTTTGGAATCAATGAGCCACGTTGCCTTCCATAAGGGTGTCAAGTGCAGAATAAAAAACTGCGTCACATCATTTTTCACCACGGCCAGATGAGGTCTGAGTGAAGGAACAAGGAACAGGAAAGCAAGAACATCTGAAAAATTGACTCTGCAAGCTGGAATGTGATTCTGCAATAAGGGGCAACTCTCCTTTTTCTTTTTTTTTCTCTCTTTTTTCTTTTTTTTTTTTTTTTTTTTTTGCCAGAGTAGGCAGGTTGTAGACAGATCTGGGTCTCAGCCTCCCACCCCCGGGGCCCCCGTGTCAAGGAACAGTGATAGAGCGCCGTTCATTTATGCAACATCTGTAACGCATATAGCAACGTATTAATAGCTCAATATGCCAATCTGCCACTGTGCATTTTGACCTAGCAGGGACCAGAAGCATGGAAGGTCTGTAAGGCAGATGTGGGAATGGCAGCGACGGTGGAAATTAAAGGCAGACACGAAGAGTTTTGCACATAGCATTGCGGAGCGGTAGTTCTTCTGGAAGAGGCTAATGCTTCCAGCTCAGTTAGGAGGTTAATAGAGCTAATCTTCTGTATCACTATTATTTATAACATGTTGTTGGACTTAATGTTTATGAAGCTCAAGCTGTATAGTGCACATCCAATTATGTTTTCTTACAGCCATGGAGGGTTTTATGAAAAGGAATATTGAGTGAATGCTTTATTGCTGAAAAATATTGTATTGGTTAGAAGGGAAGTTAATCCAATAGGAGGTAAAAACAGTAACAAAGGCTACAGCAAATACAAGATGCTTTAAATTCATTGCATGACATTCTCACCCTAATTATTAGCCCACACTGGGAATAAAAACAGCACCCTCATCTTCAAGTTATTATTTTTTTTTTCCTTTCCTCATTTTTATTGCACATTTACATAAGACTTGTATGCCTTGTACTTCTTCCAGGCAGGCTTATAAGGTTTCTTTTAACCCTTTACCTCTCTTCACACAGCCGTGCAGGAAGTCTAATTTGCACCCGTGGAGGCAGTGGAAGGCAGGTGGTGACGGTGCAGGCAGCTGGGGTGGAGGTGGCCAAGCCACGATGGGCGCAGAGGTGGCTGCAGCTTGAACGAGAGCCCAGCGGTTCAGACGGTTATCCAACCTCAGCCCCCAGAGCCCCCTGGGTCTGGAAAGCTGGAACGGAAAATCTTCGAGGAACAACTTTTTTTTTTTTTTCTTTTTTTTTTTTGGTGAGATTTCCAGTATTTCCTGCTTCTAATTGGACCGGAAATATTGCAAGAGCAAATCTTTCTCATGGTATGGAGGACCAGCCCCACACCTGGCAGCAGAAATGTCCAGTGGATGGTTGAGTAAGGAAAAAGAAAAAAACTCTTTGAAAAATGCCCTGGCTCTCATGAAAGACCATTGTTTTTACAGTTAGGGAGAGGAGAAAGAATGAAGTGGGGTTTTGTGGTTTGTACTTTATGCTTAATATAAGGAGAGTTAAAGAAAGTATGACTGGAGGAAAAAGAGGGAAGGAAGGAAGATTAGTCAGTTAATAAAGGAGATTTATGTTAGTGACGGTAGGTAGGCAAATTGCACTGCTAAATGGGGTATGGACTTCTTTTATGTGGACAAGAGAATTTATCAATTTTATTTAACTGAAACTGCACCATAATCGTGTCCTCGGGGCCTTGGCTGGAGGAGACACCCATCTTACGGAGAAACCCATCTCATGCAGGCACCCATTGTGGCTAGCAGTCCCCGGGGCAAAAATTTGGGTAGGTTAGGAACGGCGCTGTCTTCTGTTTATTTTTCCATCAAACGTTTTTTTTTTCTGTGCAAGGGGGATTAATGGAGAGTATTTTATGCTGCAGTTTTGATCAAGGCTTGGGATTTTTTTTAATCAGCATCACAAGTCAAAGGTGCACGTGGGCTGCTGCGGCTATTCCACCTTTTCAATGAGAAGCTTAGGAGGACTTTGAGGGCTGAGCAAAGCCAGCTGAGATATGTACTCAGAAGCCTGAGATCTTGGTTGATGATGCAAGTAGTCTTTTCTGTCATCATTGTCAAACAGACTGGACAAAAAGATCCAACCGCATGAAGGATGGGCAGATAGTTGGTGTGTGACCCGTGTCCAACTGGCTTGCATGAGCATTTCTTCCCAGAGTGCCGGAAGGCATCTGTGTAGCCAGTGCCTGATGAATTTCCTTGGAAGCATTCATGATTTGAGCTTGTATTATGTATGTTCCTGGTTATATGTGAACTTCTCAAAACACATGGGTTGTTCTGAAGTTCTGTACGCCATTACTAACTTCAGTGTTTCCAGCAGGAATTTAGCTCCTGGTGTTACAGATGATGAGACCTGATGAACTGCTAGGAATGTGCTATCTGCCTGAAGCTGAGTGAGCTCCCACTCCAGAGCGGGATTTGTCAGAGCATGCCCAATCTAGGACAGGACCTACAAGAGGAGCCTTTTCCTCCACTGGCCACATCACTGCAGCTTCATATCTCTCTAAGACCTGACACAGGTGTAGCTAAAGGATCAGGGTCTCAAACAAGAATCAGAGCAGAACAAAATATGGTTATTGCTCTATGGACAAAAATAAATAATACTCTGTGGCTGTTATTTCATTTATCATTTATGCACTTGAATCTATACTCATCTAAATCCTATACATATGTCCTTAAATGCCTGCAGAAATCTCAGATTTCTCCTCTTCAGTTACAGGTACCGTACAAAGCCTGCTTTCTATTAAAAAAAAAAAAAGTATTCAGAAAAAATGCATTCTTTCTCAATCCCTAAGCCATTTGGCGCTTCAGAAAATCATTAGAGAAATGTGCTTTGCAAAGCCAAAAATATCTCCCTCTCAAAACCCCGCCCTCTTTTCCAGTGTCTTCTGCAAAAGTAACACAGGCAAATGCAACGGCGAGAGTCAAGAATGGCCAAGGGGCCAGCAGAGGCCACAGATGCCTGCAGAAGGTGAAGGTGAGGCCAGAAGAACTGGGAAAAGGAATGGTGAGGATTTGCAAAGGCCATAGTTTGAACACCCCATTTTCTTGTAGAATCCTGTAAATGTACGGAAATTGGCTAAGGACCACCAGCCCCAAATATGGATGTCTTATGCTTAATTTTGAGAGAAAATTCAGTGTGTATTCTTCAGATAAGGAAGGGGTTAGGGTTCAAAATGATAAGAAGTTCACTGACTTGGTTTATGGCTGGGCATTTAGTTGACCTTATTGCTAGACCTTCTTTACATTTGCAATGGCAAGATGTTTATTTACATTTTGTCAATGTGAAAATATTTACTTTTAAAGTAAATGCATTTGAAATGACCAAAACTAAGATGAAAATTATGGGTAGGGGCTGGAACAAAAAGGTGATTTTGACAATTTATCTTCTTGGATGTAGAGAGCCGGAGTGGCATGAGAATCAGCTGAAGTTGAGTCATTATTTGTGGGAGATAAGACTTGATTTGTCTCAGACTGAGTCTAATATTAATGTTGGGATTAAGCTTTGAAAAAGAAGTGAGGTAGAGCTCTTATTATTAATGTATATGTCTGTAATAGAAAATTGAATTGTGAACTGGCATTGGAATGAATTTGAAAAGTTTAATTTGGTGATAATTATGGAAGATTTGAAGGAAAGGATTAGAAAAAGAGATTGGGGAAAATCAAAAGGCTAGAAGACATCTTTTGTTACACAGGTTGAGAGTCAAAGAAAAACAATACTGTTTAGATCATCAAACTCTTGCTTTGAGCATTTTACCTAATCTGACAGTGTTTGGGTCTGTTGATAAGAACAGGTTACACTTTGGAAAAAGAACAACTAAAGATCTAGTTGTATCCCTGGGTATTCTCAGACATTGAAAGATAAACGGGATATTCTACTGAGAAGGCAGGACTAGGAATAGCCTTAAACTAGTCATTTAGTTGGAGGACAAATATCTTTGAAATTACTAAGAGTGGAATTAGGGCTAGTCAGAGTTGCCCTCCATTTCTTCCTATTCAGAAGAATGAGGCCTTATTATCATGAGAACTCAAACTTCACATTGATTTTGAACTGCCGCTGTTTTGAGATGCTCAGTGAAACTAATGCTGCAGGGAAAAGTTGTTGCACTTTAGGATTATCCAAAGGTCAAATATTCAGAATAACCTAATAGGGAAAAATAGTACTCAATTTAATTGAATAATGTTTAATAGGAGAAGAAAAATACTCTAAACTGGAAGAATCTATCATGAAAAAAAAAAAAGAAAAAATCAAGGAGAATGCCAAAACCTCAGAGTCTGTGCTGTTTCACAGGACGATATGTAGGCAGCACACAGGACAAAATGTACCGGGCGTGCAGGAGGTCCAGTGGCCTCCCTTCAATCTGAGAAACTATCCTCTTCTGGTTTCTGGAATAAGTCTCTGTTTGTCCATGAGTGAGCGCAGCGTGTAGCACTTTATTTTTAATTCTGGCTCCTCCTAAATCAGACTCATTTTTACGAATTTTGATTCTCTCACAGATCCTCTGTGTGGACCTTCTTTGTCTGAAATTTGGTAGGGCAGCAAAACAAAAGAGGATTCAGAATGATTTTTTGCTTTGTCGGTAGATAGATCACATTCCAGACATCGCTCCACCTCATGGCAGGCAGGCCATGGAGAACACGATCCATTAACGATCAGCAAGGCCCGTTATGTTGGATATTAAGCAATATGATCTTGTATTCAGTGCTTCCAAGTGCAGAGTAAAACCCTCAGGTGTTCCGGAATAAAATGATGACTCTGATTTGGTGGATGCTGAGTTTTGAGCTATGAGACGTACGGGCCAGTTTAGGAAGTCAATGTCACCTGGAGATCCTGCTCATAGAGTAAATGAATTCTCTTCAAATCTACCATAAAATGTTTTGTGAAATGCAATTGTCTGAATAGCCCTAACTAAAAGCATTCGGGTTTACTGAAGTTTTATCAGTCCGTCATCTATTTTATACCAGGAAACGATGAAGGAATATGAGCGCATAATGCAGGGTAACATCTGCCATCCCACCACAGAACCATACAGCTAGCTATACCTGTGCCAACCCTACTACTAAACACATTAAATTTTTAAGAAAGATTATCTTGATTTTCAGTACTTCCAATAAGCATAGTAAGCTGAGCTGTACAATATTTCCATTTCCTCCTCTACACGTTGTTGGCTTGCTAGCTGCGGGCACATGGCGAAAAGGTGGCAGATTTCTCCAGCTGGTAGCCATCCTCCCACCTCCGAATGCCCTTCTGCTGCGGGCAGGGGTTGGGAAGGCCCTGGGGGAGCAGCGCCCGTGGGGCAGAGGACAGCGGAGTCCGGCCACCCCGACCTCCCACCGCATTCCTCCGCTCGGCCCTACCGGAGATGGCCAGGCAGGGGGTCCGCGCCAGGGTTACGCTGGGCCGCTCTCCCCGCTGCAAACAGGAACCTCCAGCAATGCTAAACAAATCAGGCTGCCAAGGGTTTTTTTTTTTTTTCTTTTCTTTTCTTTTTTTTTTTTTTTTGTTCCTAACTTTCCCATAAAAAGATTCAGGTAAATGTAGCATGACGAGCCAATTTAAGCCAATTTCAAAGTTATTTGAGTAATTGGTTATTAAGATAACACTCTCAAATTTCAATTCAGCAATTATCCTCTTAAAGATACAGAATGTAAGTATAGGAGGAAAAGTGCATGCATTAAAGCTACAGAGGCCCTTTTTTTAAAAAAATAAAATGTGTAGGCATTTGAAAAAAACATATAACTTCTAATCTCATTGAACTGAGACATCTTCTAACATGTGCAACCCTTCTATATTGAAAGCAAGTGTTTCTAAATTTTGGAAACGGAGTTGACTATTATTAGTGCTCATAAAGATTAAGAGACTAAGTGAAGACCCTCCTTTTAATATATGTAAGCTCCTTACCCATAACTTAAGAACCACAAGGGGACAGAACATTGTCTTCCCACAAGGCTGCACTGCAGACTGATGCAGAGTGTGATGATGGAAATAATGGCTTTGGCAGAAGTACTTGGTTTGGAGCCAATTTCTCCATCCTAATGAATGGTGGAATTACCACAGAAAAGCTTTACAGACAGGGAAAAAAAAAAAAAAAAGAAAAAGAAAAAAAGAAAGAAAAAAAGGAAAAAGAAAGAAAAAATGTGCAGCTTATTCCCAGTTAATCAACCCCGTAGGATGGATGGCCATGACCAATTATTACTCCCAGATACTACTGGTTAATCACAAAGCGCGTAGTTAAAAGGACTTGTGTTAGCTACTTGGCTGCTGAAAGCAATAGTGTAGAATCTGCAAATGTTCACCAGAAGATTAAGGTTATGCAAATGCTGGGAAGTTTCCTACGCTAGCAAAGTTGCCTTTCAGGAAGGTGAAGTGTTTTTTTACTCTCAGAACAGCACTAGATGCGGTTTAGGGAAATGTTATTGACAGCAGGGTGCCGCACGTGTTCACGCCAGCTCCGGGTCCTGCTCGCTTTACGATGTCCTCAGCTACCGCTCAAGGCAAATATTCTCTTGGAGGAAGGGTAATATCAGCCGCGTACATCAACTCAGCGTACCTTCGGCTGAAGCCAACAGCCTTCGGCTATCTCGCCTTGCATTACAATTGTGTCTACAAACCAGAGGAAGCAACGATGCAAAACCAAGGTCTACAGCTTTTTCTGCCTTCTCGCTCGAGACGCGGGCAACAGGGGACTTCAGAGAAAAAGGGAAGCGAGCGAATCCTGCCGGAGCAGGGTCGGGGTTTTATTCAGGACCACGCACTTGGGCACGGACCAGCAAAATGCAAAGGACCCAACCGGCTAGGACAAGGAAGAATACGAAGCTGGGGCTGATTTGCTCCTGACGAAAATTAACGTGCTTCCACTGGAAATTTCCGTGGAGCTAAGCCAGCTCTCCGCAGCTCGGAATCTGGCCCTTTTGTGTTCAGATCGGTTATAATAATTAAAGATATATTACGACAGCAGAGTGCAGTGTAATCAGGACTGGGAAAAAGACTTCAGAGTTATTTTAGCTTTAGTCTTTCTGTTTATTTTTTGTGACTGAGATTGTTCAAATAATATGTCTCCGGGGGATAGAGTAAAAATATAGATTCTAATTTGAATATAGATAAACACTGGATTATATATCACAAAATATGCTGGTGTAGCATATGCACTACATGCGACATGTTAACACCAAGCATGACGTAACCACAGCACCACTTTTATCGTGCTAATGTATTTTTTACCTCCAAACATTAATATTTTTATATCTATATATATGTACTGCTACAATGCCATATTCTCAGGTTTTACTGTTTCGCTGCATTTTTCTGGCATAGGTTACAATGGAGGAAGAACGCCAACTGGAACATGTCGAAAAACAAGATCATAAGGTTTCACTCAAGTTGCTTAAATTATTATGTAGGAGGTATATTATCGACCTTTTAATAAAAACCTTTACAGTCTCCATGGAAACATTTTTACATTGACATATAAAAACATAAATGGAAAAAAAAATGTTGTAAAAAAATGAATCTGGTCTCCTGTTCATAAATTAGAGGCTGCCTTTACTGTGCGGTGCCTTATCTTCCCTCCGTTACGCAAAAGCTGGAATGATGATTCATTAGTTGAACATCTTACTGTAACCTGTGTATTAAGCTGAGGTATTCAAGAGGTTTAATCCTAAAATAGCACTTACTCTTTCTGTAATGCAGCTTCCTACCTACTTTTAAACCAGGACAGCACTTCAGTGCATTTGAACTCAGGTTAAATGTGCGGTAGGTGGAGCAACACTCGGAAATACTGATTCATAAAAATCGAAGTTCACAAGAACACGCGCTCCTAGTTTTCTTTTTGCTTCGAATAAGAGACTCTCATCCTGACTGGACTAAATTTCCAGGAGTTTGCAGTCTTCACAGAAGAGAAAAATCCTACGGTAGCCTCAGCTTCACGTGCTGGAGCCGGAGCAAGTTTGGGAAGGGGCGAGGAATCTCACAGCACATCATTTGAGATAAGGATCAGTCTCTCTTGATTTGAATTCCAGAGCTCTCAGCTGTGGTCTGCTGACATCTCGTCAGCATCTGTGACATTTACCAGCGATATACCGTTTATATCACTCTCAACTCCAGAGGCCAGATGACAAGATGCAAAGACATTAGAATTCTGATCATAATACAAAGGAAGAAGTTTGTGGTGGTAAAAGAGGAGTGCAATAAAAAGAGCACAGAGATTGTTTTCCAAGATGCATGAACACTTTCTCAGTTTAAGGGCAGTACTAAATGGGCTTTTATTTACAGATAATTCTCTGGCATGTCTCTCTTTTACTCTAATCTCAGTTCCCTCTTTAATCAATGCAGAACTGGGCCAGCCATTTGCAGGAGCGTTCTTTACATGAGTACACATGAAGCGGCTTTTAGAGGAGCCTGAAGAAATAAAATTGTCAATGTTTACTAAAAAAAAAAGCTGTTCCAGAAGAAGAGCTGGTCAAATATTAGCTAATGATGCAGTTATCTGGCTCATACTAAAACATAGAATAAAAAAATTCTCAAACTCAACCATTTAGCTCTCCACTGCTTTGCAAGTTAAAAAAATTAAAAGAGTGATGAACACATAGATTTTAAATAGTTATGTGAAGAGTCTTTATAGACAGGTAAATGTCATTTTCTGAATGCCATAGATAATACAGAGGAATCATTCAGGTTGAAGTTCCTTACAGTGAAATTCCAGTGAAATTATTGAATGCCTTTGCACACTCTTCAGCAGCATCAGAGAGGGTTCAGGATGAAACTAAATATACGTTGACTTTGAAATATAATTTAGTAACAAAACAGACAGCAGTCGTCCCATAAGCAAAACAAGTAGGATATTTAGAGATATATATGCATACAATATACATGAACACACACACTCTAGTTATCCAAACACATTTTTAATAGCTTTTTTTTTGCAGTTTCTATCTAAGACAGTTGATGATTTTCAGTAAATTCTGTTACTGAATCAAACTTGAAGGGAACATCCTTGATTGAGACTTAGATTTAGGATTATTTGTCCTAGCTACCTGGATAGCTTTGGCAGTGCCTCGAGCTTTGCCTTAATAACCAACATTGCAAAGGAAACTGATTTTCACAAAGTGCTCAGCACCAATTCTCTACATACCGGAATCTCCCGAAAGTATCTCAAATTCGCCTTGGCCAGGCTCACCAGAGGAAATAGGTAAAGGGAGTAAGTAACGCTAAAGCGATTGTTGAAATGAATGCCACAAAGCGTTGAGAATGTGGAGAGTGTATCGTCCAGTATTACACAGGGGGAAAAAAAAAAAAAAAAAAAAAGCAGTTATTCAAACCTGGAAACATCAGAGGAATATATATGTATATATATAAAAAATAAAAATATGGAAAAAAGTTGATAAGCGCACACCCAGGGAGGCAGCAGCACAGAGCTGCTTTCCGTCGTGCCCAGCGCCTGCCTTCGGGCTCCAACCTCCAGCCGACACTGCAGAGCAGCACCTGAGAGCTCAGTTAAAATCTCTCTCTCAGCCAAAATATTGAATAATTTCTTCCGTCGTATTTGTAGTTACTATTAGGTAGAAAGATGCTACTGCGTGTTCGGAAAAGGCACGGGCATAAGCTGACTCCCGTGCTCGGGATGTGATTCCTGAATGCCTACGGTTTGCATAGTCTTTAATAAATACTGCTGAAACTCCTACGGACAGTTTTGCACATGTAAGTGGAGAGCCCTTTATTCACTTGAAGGACTGAACTACCATATAATGAGACTCCCATCTGGCAAAAATACAGTGAATTCTAGAAAGTACGGTTTAAAAGGAAAGCACGTGTACTCTGGCTGTTTTAATTAGCTGCATTTTTTCAGTTGTCCACTTAGCTAAATTTTACCTTCTTATGTGCGCGTTGTCTGCTAAATACTACCTAAATTATGGTTGAACGTTCATCTGGTAAAGGATTAAAAATCAGTCTTGCTGTTCCCACTCGCAGGGGATGACAGCCTTGTTCTTCTCCCCGCAGAGTTTGATGTCTCAGGTAATGCTGGGTGACCACCCAGCGTGGCAAGTCCTGCCGCGCTTTACGGCTATCGTATTTCTCCCGATTGCATTTCCCTTTTTCCTTTGCTCTTCTATGCCTGGAAGCAAAGTGGAAAATATCCGTCCTGCAAAAGTGGCCGAGAAGTCAGAGGCCACAGCAGAGGGGCTTAGCTGACACCACACAGGCATCTATTTTGTCTTTTCAGCAGGGACAGAGCAGCAGCCCCAGGTCCCTCCCCAGGGACCCCACGGGGTTTCATGGCCACTCGAGCCAACGGTCGCCCAAGTAGGTCTTGCAGGAGTCACACCTCACCTCCCTCGTTCTTCGGTCCCGTTGTTCCCAGCACGGACCACGGCTTGTATCCGCAAATTGGCCCCTAGCTATGATCTTAATCTCTGGTTGTGGGGCCAACAAAAATGTGCCAACATTTTTGGCAAATCTTCCCTGCAGTGTTTGTGCAGATCTCTGCAGGTCATTAACCTTACATCACCAGCGATAAGAGGCTGGGCATTGCGAATGCATTTGCACGGTCTCCAAGGCTCAGCCCTTGTCAATCTGAGCATCCAGTGCCAGCACAGCAGCAGTCAAATGAAGAATCCTCTTGCCCACCCTCCTGAATGAAGCGCAAACATGGCCCTGTGATTGCAACAAAGGAGAAAAGGAGAAAAAAAAAAAAAGGAAGATTGCCAAGGAAAATCACGGTGAAGTCCAGCCCTGCAGCACATCAGACAAGAGCAGCCACCAAGGCTCCAGAGCTTCATGAGACTCCCCCACATCTCGTACCCTACTCTTGTGTTCCAAGAAGCTCATCACCTTCTCCTTCCCCAGACACAGCAGTGCTGTCACTGCAGATACACTCTCTACCCTGCCAGTCTTATCTGGACATGGTTCTGGAACTGGAAAGGAACACCTCAAATCAGGTCAAACATCCTATTTTTTCGTATAACAGCCTGCACTTTTTCTCCTCACATTTTGCCTTCAGACACAAGGATGCACCCATTAGATTGTCTGCACTTAAATACCAGTAATCTATTAATTTCTTCCATAAATTTAACATCCAACATCCATCTAGCAAAGGTTTATTCTTCTTATTGGTATCTCCAAGAAACTTAAAGTGGTTTAGAGGATGAGTCCCTTGATACTTTCGTATATATTTTTTTTTAATAGGTGGAATGATTCTTGAAAAACATGCCTAAAATTCATACATGCATGTGCAGTATTACAAAAAAAAATTGTTTAATTAAGTTTACAATGTCACCACGGGGCCAAGAGACACAAAAAACCCCATCCACCTGTTCCGTAACCATAGCAGGATTCAAAAAGGAGATTTTGGCTGTGCTTCTGGAGTGCCACCACACCAGCTGAGCTACCTTCTCTCTTTCCCTACAAAACCCCAGATGGGAAGATGATTGTCCAGAAGGGCTGATTGATAGAAACAGTTTATAAACCTGGATTCTGCTGGGTGCTGTTGGGGACAACTATAGGTTTTGAAAATTAATATGGGACAGCTGCTCCCTAATGTCTCACTTTGAGGCATATTCAGTCAGCCGGCCAAGACCCATTTTCCCAGTTAGGAGGTAGCTCAGCAGCCTGGTTGACTCTCAGCTAGAGCCAAGAACCAGTTCTCAACAGGTTATCAGCTGGTGGATTTGGGATTGGGTTTTAGAGGAAGAGGGAAAAAACTTTGAACCGTATCTTTTAACTTTTTACAAATTCTTCTTTTAAAAATGTCCAAGGGATTTTGGTGTCCCTGATATCAAGTCAGTGTTGGCTTCCATGCATTTGAGATCTTCTGTGAATTGTTATGGTTGTAAATTCATGTCTCTGTGACTGTACCTCTGACCCAAATATACTACGAAGTAACCGGGAAAAAAAAATAGCGACAGCAATGGAGTTTACGTTAATGCTCAACAGTTAATCTGATCACCACCGTCATCTCAGCCCTTTCTGACCACTGCGCACGAAATTTAAAGTTGTTATACTGCTCTAGGAAACCGGCAGGCACACGCAAGCCCGTTAACGTCATCTCAGTGTGCAGTCGTCTGTTTAACTGTCTGTCCCTTATAGGTCATCTCCAACTTTATTTTACACCTTCTTCTGACACTGAATCTGACAGTATAAACCCTGTAAGTGTTATTAAACATACCTAAGCTAGTTCCAGAAGTATCCGCTATATCAAGCTCTACCAAATCGGAATTTCCCTGTGAAGAAACAATATGTTTTTATCCCACTTTACCCTAGCTTGGAAGCAGCTTTTATCCTGAGCAACGAGCCCGATGTTCACCAGTCCTAAAGTCGCAGGACCGCATATTTCTCTGCGTGTGTATGTGTTTGCGTCTGCGATTTCCCAATATTCCTGGCTACTGCAGTCAGAGCCATTGAACTGCTCAGCGCTGCATGTAATAAAACACTGAAGGCATCTGGGTTTTTTTGGACACATGTCTTGGCATGAAGCTGTGCTTGAAGTGTTGGATTCTCTTCGCACAGTTTGGAGACCAGCATGTTTCCAGTGGAGCTGGAAACCTGTAACCACTCATATCCTCTGCTGGGTATTTTGTTATAGTTTAGCACTGTTTGGGTTTGTTTTCAAGTTGAAAAAAGAAATTTAAGGGGGGAAACCTAAGAAAGAACAGATGCTAATACTGGAATATTAGAGCTCAGAGTTATTATTGCAGTTTGGGGAGCTATCTAACAGGCCTTTTTAGACAAAATCTGGCTTGAAAGTGGCATGAAAGCAAGTGTATTAAGTATTGTAAAACCAGCTTCCCCTCTCCCCGCTCCTCTGACTTGTGAAATCGCGTTTCTCTGATATCTCCAATGGCTCCCAGTCAGGCTCCCTATCTACGGCTCCCAGTGCGCTCCAGTCCAGGGCTGCCCTCAGCAGAAAAATATTAGCACTTGGCCACCTGTCCATTAAGGGGTTGTTTTACATCTCAGTGTGTCGAGCATCTCCATTTATTACGCATTTTCCATTCTTCAAGGAAGCAGGAAAATCCAGGAGACACGATTGCTGTAGAAATATAAAATACAGATACAGAGAACCATAACACAGCTTAGCTTTGGTTCGTACCCAAAGCAGGAAAGATCCTTGCACCATTTTACAGGTCTCACCTGACTGATAGTCTGATTTAGTCCCAAAAGGCTTTGGAGCATTTTTTGGGGGTTATTCCCATGGAGGCGAGATGCCCTCCTGCCTCTCGGCTCTCTGGGAGATGCTGCTCAAGCTGCAGGCGGGGAAGGCAGGAGGACAGCTGAGATTTCTTCAACGCACACGCCCCCAGCGAAACCTGTTGTAAGGCACTTCTGGATTTCCAGAGCTGGAGCAAGCAGGCAAGGAAAACATCCCCAAGGTGACCCTCAAGTATATCAGCACCTGATTGCAATTTCTGGTGGCACTGGTGGCAATTTCTTCCTTTTTTCTACAATTTGCCACCGATACGGTTAACCAAAGGCATGCAGATGACGGGAAGGAAATGACAATTTTTTTTTTACTTTTGTTGAAATGACTTTCACCCTTCTGCTATCATATTCTCTGTTACATTTAATTTGTTTTGGTTTAGCACATTTTAGCTGAGCAAACAATTTGTATGTTATGACTTGAGCCCACTTTAGAATTGTTAAGGAATTTTATTTTTTCTTTTTCACAGTTGGTTTTTTTTTTTTTTTAACCTGTCTGTATTCGGCTCACACGCTGGGTTGTATTTAAACAGAAGATCAACTGATAATTGCAACACCACTGCTGGCGTCGCTCTAGCGATGAGGCTGCCAGCATTTCCAGGTTGAATTTTGGCATACTACATTGCAGCCTGGAAGCCAATTTTATTAAAATGAGTAGAGGGAAAAATCTGTTTGGCCTCTTTTGCTTGATAAGAATATAATAAAGGACAAAATTTTAAAAGAATACATTAATGTTGAAAATACAGTTCCTGACCTGCAGGTATTTTTGTGATGCCTGCCACTGAGCTGAGGTGCCCAGGACATTATCCGTAACTGGGATCACCCTCCACCAGAGCCATGTTGCCCCAGACCAGGGCATTGACCATTCATTAATTACAAGCTGGGGCATGAGGGATGTGCTCGACAAGTGTCTGGAGCCGGGTGCCCGCTGCCCCAGCTGAGCCCAGCATCCTGGCCCAAACACATCCATGCAGTCCCACAATGAGGCCAGCACAGCTAAAAAACGACCCCCAGTTCACCCCAGAAAAATCCATATTTCTCAGTAAAGACACAGCCATCTACACTTGGTATTGTTGGAAGGTCTGTATCCTACCACTTCCTCTTGAAAATGTAAAACCACACACCAGCAGAATACAGATGAGTATCTGAACTCATATAATTTTATATTTAAGCCTATGGGATAGTGATAATTACAGTTTTAGAATGGGATCAAAAAGCACAGATCTACAGAGACTCTTTGAAGTCAATATCTATTTATTATAATTACACAACATTTTCCATTGGACCTGAAAGCATTATTCAGGCATTAATAAATGAAAGTTTGCAACAGACAGGCTTCTCCTGCCACTATTTATACCCATTTTATGGACAGGTAACCTGAGAAACAAAGATTTTAGGTGGGTTGCCTCTGTGTTCAAGCCGCACCTGGACACCGCTGGTCTGTAGTGGGTGCAGTGGACCACAGGCTTTCAAATACCAGCACATTTAGCTCGTCGGAGTCACCAGATCCTCTCAATGTTCCCTGTGTTCTCACACCTGGGACTTTCGTGGTTGGAGATGCCAAAGGTGGAATATTTTGGGATCTAATGAAGATGCTTAGTTAATAAAACTAATAACACTTTATATTTACTTGCCTTTATCCAACCATTGCACTCATTTAATAACTATGAGTGTACAGAAACTTTTAGTCCACACTCTTCACATATATGAGAAGAAGAAAGGAGAAGTGAAAACGGGACTTGTACAGGACAGTTTAGGAAATTAAAGGCCAGGTTCGGAGAGCTGGGAGCCAAAGCTCCCTATCGCACACTCCTCTCCTTTAATTCCTTGGTTACAGCTTGTCCCTGATGGGTGAGGAAGATGTCAAGCAGCGCACAGCTACCAAACACAAATCTGAAACAATTTAGGCTATCTTTTTAACAAGGCATAAAAGTTGGCTTAGCAGTTATTGCAAGCACAATTTAACAACAAAATATTGCAGTGTTTCCGGGAAAGGGAAGTAAATGTGGGACTGAATGGAGTGGTGCTGAGCTATAATGAGTGTATTATTCAAAATAACTCCTCTGGCAGGAGGAATAACTCGAGCCAATGTTTTTGAGAGAACTTCACACTTCAGCGGTGGTGCTCCATGAGAGCGTGCTCACCACGGTGCAGGAGTAAAGGACAGCAGCACTGTGGTCGATGCGCCCAGTGCTGCCGAGCTCTGGCTCCTGGCAGTGCTCAGGCACCCCCAGAGCAGGAGGGGACCAGCTCTCGGCCACCTCGGCCACAACGTCAGGGTGCAACGGCTGGGGCTAACCTTGCACGGGACCTCCTGACACTTGGGAAATCCACTTTGGCTCTCACGGCTGGTCTTTTGCTGGTCTTAAACTAGAGGAAAGCAAGCAATGTTTTCCTTGGGTTGGCAGAGGGCAGTGTGTCTCCTCGCATGCTCAGCGGGCACCTCTGTGGCAGGAGAGGCTTTGTGCGAGCACGTGGAGCGGCGTCAGCAGGAGCACACTGCAACAGCGTCCTGCTCGCCTTGGTTTTGCTCCTGAACCAAAAAAGCCCCTACGCCCTCTGAGACAGAGACCCTCAGGAAAGGCTACCACCAACCTCCTCCGCTGTGATTTTCCCTTTTTCATTATGTTTGACATTTTTGAGACCGAGCTTTGTTACAGACTATTAGCCTATGGCAGTAGGCTGGGGAGATAAGACTTCATCAAGCTATAAATCACACAAAAGCGTGTAAAAAT
>NC_138912.1:2433793-2481293 GCF_965231255.1 Vanellus vanellus | reverse complement strand
AAAGCAAATGTCTTGATTGATTTTTTGATTTCTCTCCATCTTTTATTTTTCACTCTTTCTCTTCTTCCCGAGCAAGTTTGTATTTTTTTCCCCGCCTTGCATTTAATTTGACATAAATTAATGCTGAGTGCAGGTATTCGATTTATGCTTTTTAAATAAAGCTTGTCAAATGCAATGTGGGGATCAGCTTTGCTTGTAGATTAAAAAAAGTAAGAAAAAAAAAAAAAAAGAACATCCTAATTTTTTTTTCTGGAATATGTGAACAAAGAGGAACAGGGAAACGTTCCATGAAAGCCAAACAAACATGAAGGGATGGAGGGGACAGCAACAACCACTCTACCTGCAGAAGGGAAAATAAAACCGTATCGAGGAGATCAAAGATATATCTGAATGATGTAGTGATAATTTAAGCATTCGAGGAGTGATTAGAAAAGGGAGGTGGCATGGGTGATAATTATCTAACGAGGAAGGAAGGACTAACAATGACAAATGAGAACTCGGTGAAACACAAGTCCGTAGCATGAGCCCGGTGCCGTGTCAGGGTCACCCGACAGCCCCGGCTACCAGCCCCCTCGCTCGGACGTGGCTTCCCAGCCTGACAGGAGCCAAATGAGCCGAGCAAACTTTGTGGCACCTTTGGCTGCCAGTTCTGGTGGTCCCATCCCACGCCCTGGGCCTCTGAGCCAGTGGGAAAGCTGTAAAGGTGGTAGGATCAAGGTGGAAAAAGGAGAGTAAAGAGGGATGTTAGGAAGAAGGAACAGGGAAAAAAAGAAGAATTTGGTGTAATGAGAAAGGAAAGGGGCACTGAAGAAGATAAATGTGTTGGAGACCAGCAAAAAGTGATCCAAGTGTCAGCAGTGAAAGCGAAGGACCGGATCAAAAGAAGAAAGACTAGGAAGCCTGCAGCAGGAAAGAAAGAAGGGATGAAAAAACCCCAAGAACTAAGGACAAGGAAATAATGCCTGTTATGTCTAAAAGCACGCAGGGCCTTAAGGAACGCAAGGCAAGGATGCAGCAGAGCATGGAGCACGACAGGGGACACGGGGCAGCAGGGAAGATGAGAGGATGGCAATGGGTGGACAGAAAAAGAACAGAAAAGTCAGCTACTCTCAGAAAGAGAAAAACAGACAACCTGAAATTCGGATATCACAATTACCGGAGCCTTAGATATGTCTAAAAGAGAGATCAAGACAATATTTTTCTCCATCGGGACTCTCTCATTAATAATAGAAGGGGAATTTCTTTTTAAGCATGACGTTAGTCACCTTTCCTTCTGCTCGTGCAGGCAGGTGGTACCAAGACATGGGGTGCGCTGGGAGCATCCCGCGCTCCTCCGTACCCCCGAGGGAAGCACGCTGGGCTCTGAGCTCTTCTCATGTCCGAACAAAGATGATATCGTGCTTGACTGTGACACTAAATGCTCTTGCCTCTAGAAAATACCCTTTTCATGGTGAAACCAGGGCTGAGCAGCACCAACGCTCTGGCAGAACTGGCCAAAGAGGTTGCAACGACGCTGGGACGGTCCCTCCAGTGACCATGGGGAAGGAGGGGAGTGGCATGGCCTCCCCAAGAACCTGCTGCTTCCCTGGGACCCGAGCAAGCTGGGAAGGCTCCTGGCAACGTGCGTAGATTAAGCAGCCAAAATTTAGTCTGGGTTCACGGGAACACTTTGGTGTCTCCCCCTCCTGCACAAACACCCTTCACAGCCTCTGTGCACTTCTGGGACATCACGGGAATCAGCTCACCGCTTCCTTTGTGCGAATCGTATGAAAATTTCCATAAGGCACAGAGCACGAAGAAGTCTGATTATAAGCATTCAGAAACACTACAGCTATGCAGGTAAGGGCATGCAAACGTGCGTGTGTTTTTATTCTACACAAACTGATCATTAGCCAACGTATTAAACAGGAATCTACCAGGCTGGACCCAATGTCAGAGATGATAAACAGACATATTTCTGATTGATGTCAGAGTACTGCCAGAGTCCTTCCATGCCCCTAATGCTCCAGGCACATACCTGGAGCACCAAAACCAGTACAGAAATGGATCTTCCACCGTGCTCACCATGTTCGTCTTGGACCACACTAACACGTTATGCACCGACTCCCATATAACAGGAAAAAATATATCCTATATTATAGCATCGAATATGTCCTCAATAATGTATTTGAAACCAGCATCCTCATTACATATCAAGCTGGTCTTCGTGAGAACAAGCTGCTGGTTTCACGAGGCATTTTCGATGGAAATGAGCTCCGAAGAAGGAAGCTGTGGGAGTCTGTCAAGCACGCAGTAAACTCAGGTTTGAAGCGTGGCATTTCCTGATGCAGATCCTTAATTACAACAACAGAATAGATAGTGTGGAGGAGGAACTTTTACAGCGTATTAAAGAAAGGAGTGATATGTGGTACAGCTGTCTGGATTTCCTTGGAAATATGAAGCAGTATCATTTATTAATTATGCTGAGGTAACTGGGAAGAAATTTAAATATAGAAAAAGTACCCGAAACTAGTAATTGGCTGGAATGCTATCACCCCCCCTTACTCTGCTACTGCAGAAATTACCAACAAAATATATTCCGCTTCATTTCCCATGACACTAAACACTTGGAATATGGTTCCACATCTTAATATTATTGAAAGATGAAGTGACATTATGAAAAAATCTTACGCAGATCTCCTCTCCTTGAGAGTAGGCAATTCTAGCTATGTCTCCTTAAATATGAAGGCTCCGTACTTTACCACTTGAGCAACGTGGAGGACCTGCTGCACAAAACTGGCATCAAAATCATTCTTCCCCTCGTGCTTTTGTCCCATGATTGACTTGTCAAAATAAGGAATCAGTAGATATCACTGGTTTTCAGCTTATAAGATAAACTCCCTGACTTCAAAGTCTTATGCAAAGATTTACGTAAATAAATCAAAACAGTGTAAGACTGATCTGGCATCACATAATATTGAACAATGTGGGAATAACATCTGATTAAGTCTGGTGGCCACCTGCAAAGGGCGAGCGTGTACATGATACAAATACTCCAGGGCAGCGGTGCTTGGATATAGGGAAAGCAAGAAGAAATGGGGCAACTCCTCTCCCAAAACCTCACCTAGAAATGCCCTACCTGGTGCTACCCTGAGAGGTGCTTCCAACAGCCTCGCTCTTATAGAGAGCTGGATGAGCTCCCAGGCTGGGAACCGGTGCTGCAAGGAGCAGTTCTTCGGTCATCACATATTGCCCACTAAACCGGTATGGAAATTCCCACTGAGGAAGCAGCATAGTGATGAGACAAATCATATTGTTCTCCAGCAAAAATCAGTTTGATGGATCAAAGTTGGAAAGCAACTACCACTGCTAAGTTACCCTTTTCACTTTTAATAGAAAATTTTAGTTATTAGTGCAACATATTTCTCTAGCTGTATATGTAACACCTACATTAATTAAAATAGATAGAACATTGTAGGTCTTAAACATCTAGAAAGTAAGAAAGTAAATTCCAGGTCAAATCTGCCACTCCAGCCTTATAATTCTGTAGGATGCAGATACTTGGCAGATGCTTGAACATCCTAGATTACACCCCCAGCCCCACTCTAAAGGTCCAGTAAGGCTGACCAACAGGTATAGGGTGAGCGTATAACAGCATAAATTACACACTGCACCAAGAGAAAGTCATACTTTCCCCAAAAACTTCAGAAAGAGATATATTTATTTCTATTTTACAAGGCATAACAATCAAGTTTATTTTGATGGCTACTCGACCCGCTATTTTTTCTTGAAAACACAGACAGGATGTCTGCAAAATGATTCTTCGAGAAGAACCATGCCAGGCAGCGTAGGAAACGTGCTGCAGAGTGGTTGTTAAAGATAAGTTCCTTAGAAGTTTGACTTGGCATTCTTCAATTACCAGGCTAATTATTCTCCTATTATTTAGGCAGCGAGCCAAAGGTTTCCTGGGTGCATAGGAAGTTAATAGGGGAGATGAAGCAAGATTGTGAGGCCATGTCAGCATATGTTCATTAAAGCCCGATTTCTCCAGCATTAGACTTACTCGCTGCTCCAACAATGTACTTACCATGTCTATGTATTTAATGATAAAAAATATGCAAGAATAATTATTTACAATATTTCCTGACCCAGTTTTTTCAGTCGTTTGTTCAGAGCTGTATCTATTAAAAAAAAAAAATGGACTAATTTATTGGGAAATCTACAGAAAAGAACGTGATGTCTCCTGTTCATTGCTAGAAGGAAATTAAGGAGTTTCCAAAAGCTTGCCAGTAATCCCCCCTGCTTTCTAGCGTTCAGCACTGGATATATATAATTACATATGAAAAAATTACATTTGGAGAAAGTTATTTAAGTTGCAAAGCCAAGTGCATGAAAGTTAAGAAATGCCATTTTTACAATTGCCCATGCAATCCTGATTCTTCCCGCTTATGTATCCAACTTCTAATATTAAAAGAGAGGCAATGGGAAACTATTACGTGGTTATGTAGTTAAAGATTGTATCGTAATGCATGTGCTCATGGGAGCAGAAATAAGGTTGCAGACATATGTAACCGTAAATCTGGCATTCCTTAACATACAGATCTTGCCTATACAAACTAAATAACTTCCTTTTAACATAATTTTTATGTCATTTCCTGTTTTGTTTAGTTTCTAAGGAAATATATAAAACAAAATAATCTTATGCACAGCTATCTAAAAAATGAATTTCTTCAGCCCAGGTCCTATTCTTTGTTTGTCTCTCACACGTGTTGACCTTTTTTTTTTTTCTTGCAAGAGAGGGAAACGTCCTCCCGTGGAGGCACCAGGGGGTGTTGGGGAATGATGTAGGGGTTAGGGTGACACTGGCCTGACGGGGGCCACACTGGCCCCTGTGACTCACCAACATCCTGCCCCACGGTCAGGGGCAGCCTCTTTGGCATCTTACCAAAACCCACCTGTGATCTCAGAGCCAGAGGAGGGAAACGCAGTGCCTTTTTTTTTTTTTTTTTAAAAAAAAAAAAAAAAAAGAAAAAGACTTTAGAGCTCAGTTAAACCTGAAAGACATTTTGTGGGACCTAGAAAAGGCGATTCTGCGGCCCAAAGGCTTTTTCTCTGCCAAAATTCAGGAGTCTGCTGCAAACCATGCAGCTGCTGGATCTTATCCAATAAAAAAATAAAGCACAAAAACCCAGAAACCAAGCCCCAGGAATCTCCCCTAGTACAAAGGGCCAAACGGCTCCTGGTGAGACACCACAAGGGGATACCAGGGCTCTCCTGTGAGGTTTTTTTAAAGTTGGAGGAGTTTGCCCTTGGCGATAGAGCGAAGAGTGACATGTCTCCTCTGAATTTCTGAGACCAAGAGGTGCCCTGCGTTGCCAGCAGCAGCCCCCGAAGGCGCAGCCCCAGCCCAGCCCGCACCCGGGCATCGCCACAGGAATGGGATGGGGCGTCAAAGGATGGAGAGAAGGAAAAATCTATTGTAGATATTGGAAATTAATCCAAATCCTTGCTGGCAAATCTGCTTATTTAATATGTTCATTTAAATTCATTTCACAGTCAAGGAAAAAGAGATTTTTTTTTAAAGAAAATGTTTATTAATGCAAGTTGCAGGCAAAATAAATCCACTAGCTTCGCCCCCACCCCAAACTCAGTACGGAGAGAACCTGAGCTGTATTCAGCATTAAATGTACAAATCCATATTTTATTTTTAAGATGGGGTTAACTAAAGCAGGCTTTCATGGCTCACCAATAAACAACTCTTTAAAAAACTTACCCTTTGAAATTATGAAGAGAAGAAAAAATAAAAAAGAAAATTTAAAAAAAAAAAAGTAGCCAAATCTCCAGCATGTTTTACAGCATATTAGGAATATATCCAACCTCAAAGAATTTTTATTAAGCTCTCGCTGCTTCCAAATTCCAAAAAATCCCCCCAAATCAGAGTTCATAGTCTGACATCATAAGCTGCCAAACACCTTCTCAACACAACTGAGCGCCGCAGACAGTGGCTGCTGCTCGGCCGCAGGGGTACTTTGGAGGTACATCCACCACTGTACAGGAGCTACTGGGGATGCTCGCTGGCTTGTCTGTCTTGCATTTTTTACGGCACAGTGTGGTTATTTAGAGGCAAAGCTGTGGGTCCCATATCCCTGCTTAAATCCGCAGGGAGTTGCAAGAAAGGAGTTGGCTCTGAACTTTATTTGACACATCTGTTCGCAAGTAGCTGCTTTCCATGCAACGCACTACCTAGAGAAACTGTCCTTACCAGCCGACCCAGAACATCTCCTGCCATCAGAAAACCTTTTCCCAAGCTGTGAAGTGGCCTTTCCACACAATATTGGCAACCTGTCTTAAGCATTATTTCATATGTTTTATTCTATTTGCTTTCCCACAGATCACCCAGCTTTAAAGCACGGCTACATAGAAGCTACCGGGCGCACTGGGTTGGTGGGACCCAGCAGAGCAGAGGCGCTTGTGCCCAACCTCTGCAGCAGCCCTCGCTGCCAGGCTGGGATGCTAAAGGCTGGGCATCCCTGCTGGAGGATCTGGCTCTGACATGGGTCTTGTCAAGAGCTTTGAAACACAGGCTTTCAAGAGGGTCACTGGAAGTGGATACAAGAGTATCTGCAAACCAGAAGCCTAAGAGGGGAAAAAAAAACCTGCATCATGTTAACTAAAAGCTGTTATAGAAACCGCACAGCATGTGCAAGCAATTATGTTTCACAAGAGCGTGATTCTTTACTCTGAGGGTGGTGAGCCCCTGGCGCAGGTTGCCCTGAGAAGCTGTGGCTGCCCCATCCCTGGAGATGCTCAAGGCCAGGTTGGATGGGGCTGGGAGCAACCTGGGCTGGGGGTAGATGTCCCTGCCCAGGGCAGAGGGGTTGGAACTAGGTGATCTTCAAGGTGCCTTCCAACCCAAATCATTCTATGTTTCTAATTTTTGGGCACTAATCTCATCATGCAAAACAGGACCCTCAACCTTCTCAAACCATGATGCAAAGGGGAGCCCTTGCTTGAGAAAGGACTGCAGAGTGGTGCACAGCACCATGCAACGACCCACTCGTGAGCTTCACCCACTCCTGCAAACCAAACCAATACCTACTGCTCCACCTCCTAAACCTCCAAGCCTTGCAGTTGTCAAGCTGCACAGCCACCACTATGTGAGGGACACCTACCAACTCCTAAAACACCTGCTCCAAAATCTCTGCTGCCTGCAATTAAATATTTAGATGATGCTTCATTTATGAAAATTAGATTTTAGGAGTGAATTAGGACTAACTTAATTATTATACTAAAATATGAAAATGATAGTATATTATTAGAAACATATTTTTCTTGCAAAACTGTGTTTGCGATCTAGCCAGGAAAAAAAAAAAAGTTATGAAATAGACTTTTTATAGTAGGTGTTAATTCTGAATAATTAGGATTAGGCACCGGGGATTTGCTACCCAAATAAAAATTACCTAATTAACCCTTGTATTGGCCCTAACAGAGAAGCCAAATAGTTCAGCAATAAAAAAAAATAAAAAATAGGAAAAAAAACCCTCCATGCACATAAGTGACTATCTAATAGTCTAAAACCAAAATGGGGTTTACAGACACCCCCTGGAAAATATTTACAAACCCGACAAGAGCCATCCAGACAGCTGGGATTTAGATTTGCCATGATGTGATCAACATGGTCCAGACATTTTACGATCACATCCATTAAGAATTGTGAAGTCATCTCAGGTCCTTTATTCTTAACATTCTCCTGATGCTGCTGTTACATTCTGTAATCTCCTTTTATAGTGATTACTAGTCTTATTTGGTGGTATTTTGGTGGTTTTTATGCTTTGTTTTGGGTTTGTTTGGTTGGGTTTTTTTTTCTAGATTTTCCTCAAGGATCGTATGGTGTGTCCAGGAACTGACATCTTTGTGTAAGTAAGACCTGGCAGCCTCTTGGCCAACACCCCAGCCAGGAGGGGCGCACAACGGCAGGGACTGAAGCCTCCTCAGCTCCTCTGGAAGTTCAGCCCTGGGCATTGCTCCTCAGAGCTGTGTCGGATACATGGCCAAGGGACAAGACAACCTCCCCTCCCTGCAAAGGTCCTCTGAAAGAAACCCTGGGCAGCAGCACACCATGATGGGGGGAGAGGGTGGGAAAGAGGTTCTCATGGACACAAGCAGGAGTGCATTGCTGGAGCAGAAAATTTTCTTCCTTGGCCTAGGACAAAGGTAGATACTAGAGACTGACACAAACACTAACAGCGCTGGAGAGGACCTCCAGTTCATTTCTCTGCCCAAGGTGTAACATTCAATACATAAATCCAAGGTAAAAATACACTGTTCCAGTTCCATATGGTTTGAAGCTTCTTGCATTTTCATTTCGTAGACAGACTTGGCAAACTGCAGAAATATGAGCTAGCACTCGAGTTGAAACAAGAACTGGCCAAACTTTGAGGATACTAAGGTTTCAGATGCATGCAAAATCAAGTCAGATTCCTTTAGATGCAATCATATTCTATGAATTAAGAAAATATGGAGGCATCTGTCCAGCTTTTCATGACAACAGGTGAAACATGCCAAAAAAGTCCCAGGTTGCTACAAAAATGTGACACCAGCCTCTCTTGATACGCGCAAATTCTCCTCTCCCTTTCCATGTGGAAGGATATATACCGTTAGCTGAATTACCGGTACAAGAACATCTTGATGCTATTGACCATATAAGTGAATTGTACGTGATTGCTGAATACTGAATGATGCTGGCATAAATGACATCAAGTTTTATGTATGAAGAGCTTCATCAGCCCAATATTTAGCCAACAGTAATCACCACCCTTAGTAAGAAGTAACAGAAACATTGGTGTTTATAGACAGATGCAATACACGTGAACATTGATAGAGTCAGGAGCAAAAGAAAGCGTAAGTTTTCTAAATGCTCTTTACTGCTTCCTCCCAGTCAAGTATGGCAGGGGGATTGGAACTCGATGATCTTCAAGGTCCTTTCCAACCTAAACCATTCTATGATTCTAAGTAACCATGAACGGCACTGTTTAAATAACTTCTGCTATACAGTGGCTTAGCTCAGAAGAATCTATGGTACTATTTATTCGGTGAACATTTGCTCCTTTAACGTTACAGAAGTCCCATCCTTCTCAGTCTTGCTTAAACCGTGGCTCTGACGTATCCCTCCTAGAGGGACACAAGAGGCGGGGAAGCACCATCCTGGTCTTGCCCTGCACCACGAAGCGGGGAGCCCTCTGCCACAGGTATTTCTCATGGAGGTGCAGGCAGGATTTCACCCTGGCTTTTGTGCGGGGCGAGCATCCAGCTGGCAACTGCCAGAGCTACCGCCCGCGGGTGCTCTCCCTCCAAGGCTTTCTCCAGCAGCTCTCTTGGGCAAGTCAATGAGGTGTCCCAAATCTCTTGGGGTGCTCCTATAGCACCCACCGCTCACCCGGGCGCTGGCTTCCATCACCCTGGGGCACTCGTGAGCAGACCTTCCCTGTGGGACCACCCAGTCCCACCACGGGATCAATTCTGGGCTGCTAACAGCAGACCATGCTCTGCCTCCCAGGAAAATGGGGATTTTGCTCAAGGTTTATAGATTCAATCAAACCTCCTTGAATAATTCCCATGGAAGAACTCTATATACATGAGGCTGAAGCCTTAATTTTTTAAGTTTGCTTTTCCCCTGCCGTACAGATTAAATACATAATTTGATTTCATCTCATTCAATTTTAAAATGATTAATCTTATGAAAAAACACACATTAGAGGTCCCAGCCCGGTCCAACTGGACAGGTACATCTCAATTGCAAAGCAGAGCCCCATCGCTGACCTGGATTTCTCCTCCCTCTGTGCACACAGGCACCAGGAGCACCAAGTCCTGTACCCAAAATACCGCCCAAAAGAGAAAGGACAAGGCTGAAAAATCCAGGTCCTCAAGTGCACCGCGGTGCCCAAGAGGAAACCCAGGGCTCCATTTTCCTCTGCTGGCAAGATGCCTCCTGCGACATAGGCTGGATTTCCTTCTTTTAAAATCTGGAAACAATATAAATAGGAGATAACTTGCAATCCTTAATGCTTTCCATCCTCTTTGCAAAATCTTTTTATAATGCTCAAATAGTTGGCTTCCAGTGATGATATTATAATGATCCTGGGGAGTACTGAGAAACTGAGAGTAAATTCAAGTCAAATACATTTTAGAAAATTAATACAATATCACAGACCTTATATTGAATAATTTTCATTACAGGATATAATTCTCTTACTGGGGAAGAGCAATAACATGGTGATTGTTGATGTTGCCAGTGCTCTTTTGTATTTTTTTTTTTAAATCTGCAATACTTAGGCATTAAATTGTGCCGTTATAGTTGCTCGGCAACCATAACTTCTGCATCCGCACCTCCCATGGTTTTGTAGCAACAACAATCTTATGATAACAAGGGGATGGATATCTTTTTTGCAATCAAGATTCTTCTTGATATGCAAATTTATGCAACATTTTATGTATTATGTATGGAAAAAATTAAAATAATGATTTCATTTGAGTAATGAGCCTTAAGTGTTGATTTCAGTTTTAGAATTGCAGGAACGGACCTGCTGAAAACTTGGTACCAATAAATGGAGAGAATCCACGGGCATCTAGTAAAACAATTATATTCTCTTTGGAACACCTGCTATTTACATATTTCACATGTGAGATACAAAACAGGGGAGGGGAGAGCATTCAGTGTTTCTGTGACTTTGAGTTTTGGAGAGGTAGAGTAAATGGCTATTTAAGGAAAAAAAAAAAAAAAAACAAACCCAACAAACAACTACGAAAAATAAACTCAAAGTAAATTCAGTAAATTCAACACCTGCAGATCAGGCCAAAGTCAAGTTACTCTTCAAGAAAATAAAACTAATCTTCCTGAGCACATCTCCAGGACTCTGTGCAGGAAACCACTTCAGTATAAGACTTTCTGATGTGTTCATATTGCTGAACCTTCACATCCTCATCTTCTTCCTCATCCTCATGGAAATCAGTGGGAGCAGCCCGTTGACTTCAGTGGAAAGGGCACGGACAGCAAATATCTGAACTACTTGTAGGTTAGTTCTCATGTCCCACAAGGGTAAAATACCCGACATTGAATTAAAGCAAGATAAATGAATTTGCTTGAAAAAGCATTTTTCATTACTTTCAATGTTTCAGGGTTTGTTTTTTTTCTTTCTTCAGAATGATCCCATACTCATAATACATTTATTTTTATTCTCAACTTCTGTACAAAGAGAATGAAAAAGCTAAATAAAGAAGTTATTAGACCATCCTGCAAGAACATCTATGGACCAAAATAATTCTCTTCTTAATTGTTTTAATTAAGGGAAAAACCAAAATTATCTACAGTGCCCTTTCAATTACTAGAGGGAAAAAATAATTTGATATTGAGAATTGAATTTGGAAGAATCTGTTATCAGGCAACACTTCTGTGCGATTTTGATCAGTTAATGTGCAATACAAGTTTATTTCCTTTCAACCGGAATAGACTTCAACTTTTCACACAAACACCAAGTTAGGATCCAGCTTTATTTTCCCCTCTGACATCACTTTCTCATTTGAACCAGATTTCTCCACCATGAACACAATCCAGTTTCTTCTTTCTTGGAATCCAGGATATAACTGGCAAATTTATTTGGCACCGCACAAGAGGGAGCTGCTACGTAGATCAAAGAGGTAATTTTCCCTGTTTCATCTTTCCCTAATCAGGATATCCTCCAACTTCGGGAAAGCCTTGTCAGTACCTGAACACCAGGTCTCTTCATTAAGCTACAAATACTCTAAATGGAGCCTCCTGCTTTGTGGAGGCTGTTGATGAGTGCTACCGCCCCCGTACCCGCTCGATCCATGATGGTCTGCCCACGTTCGTGTCAAATTGTGCTGCTCTAAGAATTGCACTTTTCTACTCCCCAGGGGCCACCACAAAAATTCATATGCCAACCAGCAAGGCGGCAAATACAAAAATAAACAAACCTGCTCTGTACTCTTTCAAGCCATGACTTTTTTTTGAGCAATAAGAAGGAAGCCCCGGGTGAACGCAGCCACCTGGTCCTCCACCAGGAGGTTTCTGTTCTTCTTTCCCACTCACCTGTAAGAAACCCTACCTCTACCAGCCCTCACCACTCTCCCAGAGCCAAAAACGTTTAAAAAAAAAAAAGAGCTGTTTTAACTCAAATGTGCCATCTAGAGTGGTGGTGCAAGGAAACCGCCACATCACTGCGACGCACTAAGCATTTCCCCAAGGATGTTATGGTCCGGGTTCCAAATATAATTAGGAGAAATTTCAAACACTGCTTTAGATTACGTATACAGTAACGTGCAGTACTGACATAACTATGGAGAATATTTCTTAAAGTCTTTAATCATCAAGTCATATTTTGTCTTCTTTACTTATAGGTCATTTCTTTGACAGAATAAATTATGATTAGCCTCTTAGTTTAAATGTAAAATTTAGCAGAACTATAGTGTCACTGCTCTCTGTGTTCTTCCTTTCAGTATTTCTCTTTCATTAAAACTGCCTTTGAAGTCTTTTACCCTCTACTATATCTGAAGCCCAGTGAGGACACTCTAATTTCCGAAACCCTGTCTGTGCTAAAGGAAAATGTGGAGGCTTAGGCTCCCGCATCATTTGGTTCTTTGCCTTTTTTTTTTTTTAAAGGATACTGAGATCACAGTACTTCTGGTACACAATAGGCAGAGAGAAGACAGCCGGAATACAGGATGTGCTGGGAGATTTGTCAACGGAAACTATGCGTTTTCTTATAGTACAGTTCTTTTCTTAACATGTGAGGAACAAGACCAAATAAAAATAACCATTTTTGTTAAGGCAGATCTCTTTCCAATCCCAAAAATTTTTACATGCCGTATATGTATGTGCATATATAAAATATTTACTCTGAACAGGGACAACTTCTGAAATTCAACAGGCTCAGCCTTTTGAACATCATAAGCATTGCTGGCCAGGCTCATGTTTTCGTGTATAATTTTCACTGCCTCCAGAAACCTTTTCTCTGCTCAATTCTCTTTGTTGCTTAGAAGCGTTTGTAAAGCGCACAACTGCTATATGCACATCCCAAACAGCACCATGCCCCAAACCCACTGTGTAAGCACTCTCATGGTCAAAGTGCATAGGAGAGATGCGCCAGCTTCCCGCCTGGGATCGTACCGGGTATCAAACGCTCGCCGAAGTTGGGACAGCGCTTGGCTCACGCTACCACACTAAACCACATCCAAACTACCACAGATAAGCACTTTCTCACAGTGTTTTCACAAGACCCTGGGTGCACATTAAGAGGCACAGTACATTAGTTAAAGGTGACACTAGCACTGATGCAAAAAAAAAAAAAAAAAAGAAAAAAAAAAAAAGAGAAAATGAGGAAAAAAAAATAAAATATCACAACTGACCAAAATATTACATTGCTGGAAACAGTTTCATCTGCTCCTTTAGTTCTACTTTGAGCATCACAATGCCAGCAATAAGAAGGGTCATAATAAAAAGCTTTACACTTGCCAAAGCAATATTTCACTGGGCTGAAACATCTTATTACGCAGCCAGCGAGATAGTTTAAGCGTTGAACATTTTGCAAGTTAAATTTCTATAAACATGACCGCAGCATGCAAAGAGTAGCTTAACTGTAATGGTTAGCAACTGCCATCCCACGTCCTACAGAAAACTCAAATTGCATCAACATTTTATGAAAACAGGAATTTAAAGTCTTCTGGAGAGGGTAAGATTATAATGCTGTTGGACCAATACTATAAAACATAAAAGATTTCTTCCTGCTACAATAATTCTGCTACTCCAATGCAGGGTTTCCTTAAAAACGTGCATCTGCATTGCAATGCTTAGAGATGTTCATGATTCTTCTTGATGTATTCCCCCCAAATCAGAGGGATTCCTCTGGACAGTGGCTGATTTTCAGCTGGGAAACCTAAAGAGGTTGCTACTTTTGAGCAAGGGCCCCTGTGATTCTCCACTTGGCAGGATGATAGAACATCCATGAAAATCTGGGTCATAAATTTGAGAGGTCCATGGAAACTGAGAAATGCAATCCTAAATCCCCAACTCCACAGCACCTCAGAGCCAGAGCAACACTGTAGTAGGGGAAAATTGGCCTGAAATATATAAAGTTGCAGATCTACTGTTCCCACACACCTCCCCTTTCACACCTCCTGCCTGTCTCCAAATCTCCATCCCAGAAACCCCCTCCCCGTGCAGGATTTCCAGTAAACACAGGGTGTGCAGCCCCTGGGGGTCTAAGCCATCAATTCTGACCTCCCCGTGCCATAAAACTGCAGTAGATCCCGTAAAGCCCTTTAGGAAGTTCGGTGTCTAATTCCCATTATCCAAGGCCATTGCATAGAAGCAAAAAAAAAAAAAAAAAAGCAATTAGGGACTGAAAGCTCCCTCTTAAAAGTTTCATATAAGATTCCTAAACCTGTTTCAACTGATCAGATGCTGTGGGAGGACTTCTATCTTTTAGAGGTTCTCACACTGTATTTTGAGATGCAGAGCAGCTAGAACATGGCTTACTGTTGCACAGCATAGCATAAAGCAGTGTATAACAGAGCAGATCCAACTTCATGTAATTTTTAAAGTCCCTTTCAGGGAAAAAAATCTCATTAAGAAGAAGGGTGGAGAACTTTTCCTCGAAAAAAGGCCAGAGGATGAATTTTCCATTGTATGTTCCATAGCAATTTGTAAATAAATATACCTAGTAACTAGTAATTAACATTTTATTAGATAAATGACTCATGCTCGCTAAATTACCATGCATAAATATGCCATTAATATGCAGCAGAACTTATAGTTCAAAGCTATCAGCAATGTAAACATATGTTCACACACTCCACCTCAGTGTACTCATGTATCTGCATTCGAGGACTGCCACGCAAATATATCAGTGATTTAAGGGGCTTCAAACTACAAGGGAAAACTACGTCTTTTGACTGAGCTTAATCCGATGGTGGGATGAATTTTCTTCAGCCCACAAAAGGAAGATCCACCATTGTGGAGCTCTTTCGCTCTCTGCTGCTTAGCAGCGGGCAGAAAGCCTCATACTCTGACCATTACAGAAACGTCGGGCTATCTACTGACCAAAGAGGAATAGAGCATTTCATACACAGATAGGAGCCCGCCTTCATCCCAGCCAGTGTACACGTGCAGTAAGACCGTCAATATCATGACACAACCGCAATAAGCGGAACTGACCCCATCTGCAGAGGTGAAGACACAACACAGCACATATGCCCTGAGAAGAAACGCCTGCCTTCCTCCCCTCCATCCTTCTGCCCAGTGCGTATAGGCTAAATTAAATACTCCTGACCTTCACTTGTAAGAGAAGGTCTCCTGTTATCATTTTGGCCCATTTTTCTACGTCCTTGTGTGCCCACATCTCCATAATACCACAGAGCTGAGCTGTCATTAATGAGCCCAACCGTGCTAAGCAGCAAAGTGGGGTGCTTTGCTCCCATTTCCTAGATGGAGGGTTGAAGCAAAGCGGAATCAAGTGCTTTGTCCATCACCGCGCAGGACAGAGCATCAGGGAGGGCAATCACTTCAGCCTAAGGTCAGCCCTTCAGCCACAACACCATGCCTTGCTCTGAACAGGAAAATGTAGTGAAGTATGACAGACTTTAAAGAGATTTAAACCCACATATGATTACCATTTGTTACCTAGAAATATAAGAAATTAATTTCCTTTATGTGCCTCTCCTCCTCTCTGTTAGAAATCTTTTTTCCAGGAAATAAACAACAGCGCCTAGCGTTTGGCTTTTATCCTGCTGTCAGGCTCTCCAAATACATGACTCACAGGAATTTCTATTAGTACATAAAATACGGCACATGTGCGAAAAGGTTAACCCGGACACCTTATAATCCAGCTCTTGATTAATTCTCATTTGAGAACAGAACAAAACATAGCAGGTAGTATTAGGGTGACAACCGGATAGCAGAAAGCACCAGGGATCAGGAGGACGTTAATGCAGAACCTGCCTTGAAAGGAGCATTTTTACCCACCTGTGCCATCAGACACAAAGTTGAAAGAAACTTTACCTTCTTCAGGAGCAAACCCGCATCTATTCAGATCAAATCTGTGTCCATCCAGGCTGAAAGGGCAGAGGAGAGAGCCAGGGACCCTCAACGATTTTGGGATGGGTACCAGCCCAACAGCTCTCTGCACCCCGACCAAGCAAGGGAGTCTTGATGCTCCCCTCTGCTTATGGCCACCCTGAACCTCCCCAAAGCAAGTGCTTACCTGGTCACACATGAGCAGCCAATCATGCTCAGCACCTCCCACAGCTGGTACCACTCTTTATATCCCTTAAAGACACTAATAGCTTACTAGAGGTCAAGGAAATTATGACTCACCAATTCTTTCCCCTGGAAAGTCCTGTCTTCAGCCCCCCACCTGGTAAACATAAGGGCATTGAGGAGCCCCTTGACACTTTTCACTCCGCCTCTAATTTAAATACATAGTTCAATGAAAACATATACTCTGTTGTTTCCTTGGGCCATGATTAACCTTCTCATCAACTACCACTGAGCACAGATTTTGGCTGACAGGATATTTTGGCAACTCATTCCCTGTCAGGCAGAGGACAAACATTGCTCCGTAGTTCAAAGCTGCCTCTACCTCTTCTCCAGGTGCCTCTGGAGCGCACAGTGTCATTTATGAAATGCTTTAAAAGGCTACACGGAGCTCTACAATGTCAGTATAAAACTTTTTGGTTAAAATATCAGACACGCCGCGTGATTCAATATCCACTCCCATTTACAGAGCACACTAGGAACTGCCTTTTGCTACCACCAGTTCAATATTGTTAGAGGGGCCGTACCGAAACATGAACCTTAAAAACCTCACAAGAGCTTGTTTTTCAGAAATGGGGAGGAGAAAAACGCACCTGAGGTTGTCTGTGTGCTTTTTTCAAACTAAGCAGGAGATTTGGTAAATGTGTGCTATCTACAAACAACGTAAAATGGACAAATCTGGGTAGATGTTTTCCATAACAATGCTCTGAGAAATTGCATTAAATCTCAGATATTATCCTCGGTTTTATAGAATTGCCCACAGAGACAGGCACCAACAGCACTATTAAGTATCAAGAAAGTACCAGGCTTGTTACAGGAGCTTTATGAGAGCCAAGGATCAAATATTTTTTCACAGTTTTATGTGGATAGTTTCATGAAAATTGATCAGGTCTAAAAAGTCACAGTCCAAATGAAGCTAAGGTTAAAGATAATTTATACATGATATTCCTAATTTTATTCTGAGCCCTTTTATTACTATGTAGGCCTTTATGACTTTAAAGAAAATGTCAGTGGCAGCAAATGACATTGTACTGAATAATCTAGTTATGAGGGAAAAGACATTTAAAACTATTCCGTATCAGCTTTGCTCTGTTCTGCTGAACTTACAGTTTTATCCCACACAGCTGGGCAAAACTCCTCTCTGTATTTTCAAATCCTCTTCACGGTTGCTTTACGAACCAACGTCTATTCTTCTTCTCTTTTTAATTCTTTTGAAATTTTGTGGTTTTCTCTTTTTTCCTAAGTAATTCGAGGGAATTCAGTTGTGACCTCACATGCGCAGGGGCTTATCGCCATGTGTGCTGCCGTCTCAGCTATCCAGCCGAGCCCTGAATGTTTAGGACATGGGAAAATTCACTCGGTCCCTCTGTTTGGGCTTCTGACCTGTCCTTGAGGGCAGCTACTGTATTCAGATGAGCTCCACACCAGGGGCATTGATCGGAGACACGTTTCTACAAGTCTTTAAGTGGACAGCCAAGGCATTTCCTTAAATCGCTGCCTATATGATGCTGGGAATGGGGATGGGGTTGAAGGGCATCTTCAGCCCTTCCTTGGAGCAGCCCATTTCCCAGTTTGCAGGATTTGCAAAAGATTATGGATATTTACAGGGTTATTATAGACCCTGGCCTGATTGTCTTTCACACAGACATCTGTCTCATGCCACCAACATTTGCATTTTTTTCTTTTTTTCCAACCAGGAAAAATGGCAGTGATGCAGACTGATGCATCAGGCGGGCTGCTGACACCCCTCTGAAGCCACCGTTTGATGCATGGAGCAGGTCTGGAGGGGGCATCTTTTCTCAAGGAGGTTCCTGGGGCTTCCTGGAGGAGTGCCCAGATCAGAGCCCTGCTCCTGCTCTCCAGGATGAGGTCTCCTGTTGGTGGGACAACCTGTCCTGTCCCTACTGCTCTCCAGGACAAGGTCTCCTGTTGGTGGGACAACCTGCCCTGTCCCTACTGCTCTCCAGGACGAGGTCGCCTGTTGGTGGGACAACCTGCCATGGGATTAAAGACTGCCTGGTGAATGATGGCCAGACTTGTGCTCCCAAACATGGACATTTAAATTACTGACAGGAACCAAAATCCACCAGTACCAAAAATCCACCAGAAGGATTCTCTGAATATTTAGGGATCTCGGTGCAAACTGTGTTCCTTGAAGCATTTTGTCTTTGACATAACAGAAGGATGAACACATAAATCTGGCATAGGTACAGTTCTGTAATTGTTATAAATGAAGCTTACACATGAATATCAGTCATTGTGTGTATATACTGGAAGGACACAATGTTAATAAATTAAAATAAAGAGTATTTTCATATAACTTGTTGGCACTATATTTCAATCGCTTTAAAAAAACCTCTGGTGTCAAACAGCTTGCTTTTTTGTGTGTGTGACCTTTTGCACAAGGAAAGAAATTAGAGTTCTTATCATTAACAGTCTTCCCAAATTCTGCCACTGTCTGAATCAACACTACCCCTGGTTTTCCAGATGCTTGTTTGAAAGGCAACTGTTATTGCATGTCATAATTGTGTTCATAGCTGAGTAAACACCTTCACAGGTGCAAAAAGATCCAAAGGCTGCAAGAGTTGTAAGGCTGAAAAAGCAGAAATTTTATAGCTATGTCACGAACAAAGAAGACGTAGAAATGAAATGCAATATTTTTCCTTTGTCTTAAGTGTAACACTCGATTAGCTTGAAAAGCAGCTAGAGTCTGGTGTCCGTGCACAAGATTTAATCGAAAATGTAGTCTTGTTTGAAAGGTGATTAGGTAAAAATGTCGTTGATTTCTAAAGCAAAACTGCTCACTGAGTACTTGGGAGCCATAGACTCCTTTATCTTGATACTATTGATATTTTAGCTATTTTTCAGCAGTGGCCAAATTTCACTATCGCAGTATCATAAAAGCAGAGATTGTTAAGACAGGTGGTTTTTCTAAGTGCAAAGCCAATTCTTGGCTGCGGGATTTGGCTCTCCCTGCTTTTTGTGGGCACATCTATCTTTCCTCATCACTATCTTCCATTAATATTTCTTTCATCAAAAATCAGTCCCCTGAAGCAACCTTCTCTTAGGTCAACCAACCGCCCCACTCTGCGGCAGTTTATCTGAGAAAGCAAAGAAAAACAGACCTGAGATGTGCAGTAACCTTTCGATGTTATAGAAAACAATAGCAATTTAAAGTACCATCTCCTGTCCACTTCGATACCCTGCAGAGGAAGATGTTGTGATTGCATTTGTGGATCTCAGCATTCAAGCTGCTGTGTCCCTTTCAAATGGCCGGAGAATCAGTTCTTGGTTATTCTTGCAAAAACTATGGTGTCTCCGGCTGGTGAGCCAGCGAGAGCAGGTTGGAAGATGCTGCAACCAACCCAGAAATAGAGGACCTGCAGGTCTGACAAGGCAATCTCAGCACCTTCACCCTGCGGCTTCATTTATTTTGTAAATAAAAAAATAAAATGCAATTGAATGTATATACACGGCAAACAATGATCATTTTTCATAAATGAGAGTGGATCTATCTTCTGAATGCGCGTCTTTGAAAAAAGCCCTTTCTAGTTACTGTAATTAGTGATATTTTTCATTACTGCCTAAATAAATATAAACAAATATTACCCTCCTCATTATTTTGTATTTATTTCATCCCACGATTGTTTGGATGAATAAATGTTTAATAAATCTTGCTCCATAATATTGGAGAATCATCAGATCCCCCTCTACCTGATCAGGATCTTTTAATATGATTTTTAATGAGACAGAAGATATCACAGAAACCCTGGAAGGGTCCTGTAGAGATGTTATTGATCTTTGGAGTTAGATCACCTTAATGATTATCTTTCATAGCAGCTGGAATATTTTGTTCCTCGTCTAGTAGAAAGACACATCTGAAGGTTAAATACAGTGGGATGCAACAAACTTTTGGCAAAAGTTTATAAATCCATCCTGTGGAGGAAGAAGAGAGGATTATTACTTATTTCCTTTGCTGCAGAATTCCCCAAAACGCCTTCTTCCCCCTCTTCACAAAACACCAGAGAGCACAGACCCAGGGGCTGAGGCCACAAATCGGGGCAAAAATCAGGTCAGTTTGTGTCGCAGAAGCTGGAGCAAAGGCGACTGCATTTCTTTGTTCACCTGCAGGGCTGCGGCACGTTGATAAGTAAGAAAAGTTCATCCGTTGAATCACGCGGCACACGGAGACTTTCAAATTCATGGTGTACGTTGAGTTTCTTATTTTGGGAAGCAAAGTATCCTCTGCTACAGCGGTGCGTCAAGGAGATTTTCCTTTATCATGCCAAAGCCTTGGGGTGCCCCGCCAGCGCCCAGGGCACGCCGAGCCCGGGCAGGGCTGCACTCTGCCGGACGCCGGCTGAGCATCCTCGCAAACATCCGACTCGATCTTTCTCCGAGCCGGACTTCATTGAAACCATTTTATCAGTTGCCCTTCGGATCCTTGAGGTCACATCGCGAAGAAATCAGAATGTGCAGTTTCATAATGATGTTCCACAGTTTTGTTCTGAAAAACCAGCGCATGCCGCACCGCAGATTAAGGGGAATACCGCCAGTGGTTTTATAGCCGAAGCCTAACCTTCCTTGACCTTTTTTTAATTTTTTAATGTCTCCCAGTATTGACAAGGCCTTTAATTTGTGATCCGAGGCTGCACCACTTCTCAAGATTAAGCTGCGGTGCTGCGTCAGGAAGTGGTACCCACCGCCTGGGGAGGAGAGATCCTGGGGGCAGCTCGCCCCTTCCCCGAGCATCTTGGCACAGGTGGCACGCAGCGGCAAATCGGCAGATTGTAATTCGTGGGACAGATAAATTTATTGGGAAAAAGACCCAAAACATGCAGAGTTGGAGCATTTAAAAAAAAAGATAAATATATTGGAGCCTGCTCCTGCTGTCAGGGGACACGGGGTGCCCTGAGCATCCTTCCTGCAGCATCCCACCCCACAGCTCCTGCGCGATCCCAGTGTGAGGCATGCAGCCCTGCGGGACGGCTCTCCCCCAGCCCCGGCATCGGTCCCGGGGGCCGGATCTGCAATCCCCCACCAGGCACCGGCTGCAAACGCAATTTAACAGATTTTGGTTCTCCTCCTAGACCGGGACGAAGGTACCCCAGGGTGCTCCCGAAAGGCAGGAGGTGGCCCCAGAGCAGCCACACACCCCAAATCACGGGGCTGCTGGACAATGGGGACCAAACGCTGCGGGGGCTGCGGGGGTACCAGCGTGGTGAGGAGGGGGCCAGGAGCGGGGCCAGGGGTGGGAGCCGTGGCAGCTCTGTGCCGCTCAAGGATGCTGCGACAGTGGAGCATCCCTCCAGTGGCCCTTTAAGCCAGATTGAAAGATGCTCTGCATTGCCAGGCTGACAAAAAAAAGCGGCATTAGCCGAGCTGTGAAACTGGCTCTGTATGTTTAATGTCTCTCAATGGCTGGGGTGGGATAGCACGGCAGAAACTGAAAGTCAAGCAGCTGAATCCTTGTGCACTGCTTTGAAAAATTAGGGGCATTTATAATGTCTAATATGTTGCAAGCCAGGATGATTTAACAGATGGTTTAAAAAGAAAATCAGCATGTCAGGCAAGGCCCATTGTGTAGCTCTCTGTAGATTTCTATAGAATGTGAGAGTGATAAAAAATGTTTTTCTTCTCTATTTCAATACTGAAAGATGTTAAAACTTGAAACCTTGGGGGAAATTGCTTAATTACCCTCGTGGTGTCAGTGGTCCAGAGCACTGGGAAATTTCAATTCCCTGCAGAAAGGGGTCAAATAGGGAACAACCAGGACACTTTTTAAACTCTTGTTAATGCCTCATAACCTTTAATGAATAATTTTCAGTATCACGGCCAAGCTAACCTCACACAAAAGATAGTAATATTTACTTCTTCACAGCTTCTCCTTAATTCCGCGCACAAAGAGAAAAATATAAACAACGTCTTTGCTTCCATGCAGACAGAATACATGATAGCAAGTTCAGAATTTTAAATGCCTGCGCTTCCGTAATGCGTTGATTTATGATTTCTGTACAATTTCAAATTTAGGCTGCAAAACCAAGTTAACTTTTCTTGTACAAGTACAGTAAGCAGGGATTTCCCCGTACCATGCATTCAACAATTACACTGTATTTTTGTTTTAGAAAGAAGAGTTAATATTTAAAGTTGCCCTTTAATACTCATTTGGAAACACTGATTGAATAATAAGACGAGCAGCTCAGTGTATCACATCTCTATTAAATTCTCTTGCCTTTTTTTAAGATTAAAAAAAAACTTTTTTCTTCCTCTAAATGCAAATCTTTCTGTGTAACACTGTGCCTAATCTACTACAACTAATTAATCTGTTTGAGCTGATGAAATGTTACCTCTGCATTTTTTGTTCCTTGTATACAATTATTGTAACAGTGGTGAATAAATCAATATTCCCAATCCAACTGTAAAAAACAATCAAGAAAAGCAGTGCTTCTCAGGGAAAAAACACCAAATAATATTTATTAACTCTGTCTCAATCCACAGCAGAGCCTAATACCATTCAAGCATTTTCTGCAAGTGTAATAAGCAAACTCAAATACATGATGAAAGTGGCACATGCCAATAATTTCACCATTTTACACTGCAGAGTAATTGAAGGATTTAATGAGAAACAAACCAATAAAAATAAATAGACCATGCGAGAGGAGGAGAAACTGATCTAAAATGGAAGTTGCTCCATTGTGAGTTTTAGGGGGGGTTTTGCATGGTTTGACCAGGAAAAAATGGTGTTGGGACGATTGGCAGTTTATTTCTACTTATTTTACATTTTGCAATTTGATTGCAAAAGAGGAAAATACCACTTGTTTTATCCAGATTCGATTCTGCATCAATATGCTATCCTTTTGCTGCCACTTCCGACAGATCTGTTATTTTCCTACTGAATTGTATGATGAATAGTATCTTTCTGCCTGAAGTTAGAAACTGTTTCTGTTGTATTGGTATTTATAAATAACTCTGAGCAGCCTCGCCTTCTAAATAATGGCACAGAGTCCTTCTGCTTTTAGAAATGTCTATAAATCACAGTCTTCATGAAGGGAATTCTGATTACAAACAAACTCCTTTGTCTCAGCACTGCCCCTAAATTTTGACTGTGTACTAACGTCTCACTGAAGGATGCCACCAGCACCCAAGTCGATACAGAGCAGGGACCATACCTGCTTGGGCAGAAAGAACATTATGGCCTTACATCTTTTTGATATATGTTTTTGGTAACCCCAGAGCTGGATCAAGCTTTCAATCGGTCTGACCTAGCAAAATCTCAAAGATCGATTGTTTTTTTTTAATAATAATAAAAAAAAAAAGGACTTGGCCTGAAGAATTTTGACCTCTACTTCAGCCACCTCAAAGCTGGTGCCACAGTGACAAAGTTGGGGTTGGCAGAACTGGCACAGCTCCTCCCCGGCGGGATTTCGGTAGGGCACGAGATCAGAGATGTTTCCAACCGAATCTGGGGTAAGACTTGGTGAGGAAGAGCTTGTATTCAAAAATAAAACCCTTTGGGGGACTAAGGCAAACATGGCAATGGTTAGTAAAGGCCAACAAGTGACTTGTTTGTCATTTGCTGGCTCCACTTGAAAATCTGTGTTAATTTTTGAAGAAAGCTAAATTCCTGAGAAATGTGGAGCAGAATGGGCTCGCCGCTTGCTAAGCACATGAGAGAGGCAAAGGCAAACCTGCTAAACTCGTATATTCAGTGCAATCAGTCTAAATATTGAGTACTGTACACCTGGTAAAAGAAACAATAAAACATAATCTCGTCTCTAAAGGGGATTATTTTCAGCTGCCTTGTTTTGATGATTTTCCTTGTATGCACAGTTGAAAACACTGACTTGTAATAAGTTATTGCTTTGTGTGGTGCTCTGGGAAAGAGGGAGAGGGCAGGTTCAAAGACCAAGTGTGGAAAGGTCTCTCCCTGGACAACTGAGGTCCAATCTCAGTGTACAGGTCAGCGACCCTTTTATAAAAGCTTTGAAGTGTTTTCTTGAAGAGTATTGACTGACCAAAGGCTTTTATTTCATATCAAGTTCAAATGTAATGTCTTTATGAGCATAATGCACAAATCAATGAATCGGGACATTCAGATTATTTAGATAGAGCTGAGAGTGCACAGCATGCACTGAGGAATCTTTAAAACCATTTGTAGCCTTCAAATAATATTTTATCCCACTGTGTTGTTTACCAGACAAGCATTTAACAAAATAGGGTCCACTAACAAAATATTTTCTCTCTTTTTGCTTGTCAAGATAAGAAGTTTTGCCCAAGCAATGCAAAAAGGAATTGCTGGTTTAGCTCCCTTGGCAAGATGGAGGTTAGAAGACTTTTAAATCCCATATTCATTTGTCTTCACACCAGAAAACATCATTGTTGTTGTTGTTATTATTGTTATTATTAGTATTTTAGGGGTGTGAATGACACGGACTCTTCTATACCCTGTTCTTATACAGAACAAAAAAATTCTTCTCGCCCCATGAATCTTACATTGCCTCTTTTTGCAGTAAATTTAGTCTGTATTACAAGTGGAGTTCAGCCTATGTTACTTTCCACCGAAGCACCAGTGAACAGAAATTCCATTTTTCCGGGGTCCTCCTACTTCTACCTGAAGGACACTGTGTCTCCTCTCCACCCATGACACCAGTCTCCTGTCACAGAGCCAAACCACCTAATGTCCTACAAACTCTCTGTGCGGATGTTGTGTTGGTCGCCAAGCTCCATCATTCCAGACTGAACTTCTTTTGCCCATCGCCCACTTTCCTGCCCTCTTGGCCGCGACAGCCCATGGCATCCCCATGCGTCACAACGTGGCTATGGGCTCTGCAGCTGCTGCAAGGGCCAGAGGCAAAGTTCCTCCCCAAAACTCACTGACTTTGTACATTCAGGGCAAAACAAAACTGTTTAGAGAAGATGGATTATAGAATAAGAAGTTATTACAGTACAGCACAAGGTCAGTTGTACTTTCAGTGCCAACAAGTTATAGAGGTCTCACATTTTTGGCAGGAACACCTTACTAATGAAACACAAACTGTCGTGTTATGAACTTTAATGTTTTTGCAATGTTTTAATGGACCTTACTCGAGGATCAGACTGACTATATGTTCGTGGACTTGCTTCTTTGCTAAGTGTTTATTTTTCACTATCCCAATGGGGAAAAAAAAAGAAGTGAAATTGCTCTTATGTCAAATTCATGGATGCATAAATGTGTGAGACGGAAGAATTCAGTATTATTCTCACTCCCGTTGTGACTTCTGGCAGCGAGAGGGTGGCACAGAGAGCCAGGCTGCAGGTTTCAACCCCTGACACACCTTGGACCTGGACTTTTCAATTCTGGCATCCTCAGCCCTGCTTTTCCTCTTTTCCTGGCTGGTTTACAAGGACCCCTGGCTGGGGAATGGCCCAACTCACCGCGGATTCCGACCCTTCCAATGCAGAATGGGAAATTGCTTTCTGTAGTCCAACCCTGTCCTCCCTGGGAAAACTTCTCCCAGGAACTGGGGGAGCAGGGCCAGCACAGTCCTGAGCAAGGCGGGAGCGGTGGTTCCCATAGGCATATTCCTTCTTGCTTTGGTGGAAAAAAATTGAATGTACATGCAAATCAGGAATACTTCCCATACCTGTGACTGGGTTTTTGCCATAGGTGCCACTAGTGCCACTCTAGATGTGAAACATTCACGTGCAAAACCCTGGCTGATGATCCACTGGTTGCCAGGAGAATTAATAACAGTGCTGACCCGCAGTCCAATGTCACTGGCAAACTTTTAGGCATGCTGTAACACTCCCTTATTATGCTCCATCAAAGGCATCAGCAGAAAGGCCAAAGTAGCAAACAAAAGCCGTCAAAATCTGAGGCAGATTCTAGTAGAACTGGTGAACTTCACCACCATTTCAGAGCCCAAATCACGACACGTATTTCAGCGTTGGTAAGGAGTTGACTCACTGCACCACTAATTAAGCAAGTCATTTCCGAAGAGCTGGGAGGAATGCCTGTGAGCAGAGCAGCTCCTCCAGCGCTCTTCCAAAAAAAGAGGTGAGATTTCAGGCAGAAACTGGCTGGCAACTGCCAAAGCAACGTCTACCCCAGCTCATCTATCGCCATCCCCCACGGGACACGGCACAGACCCGCGCAGCCCCTGCCCAAGCGCCCACCAATGCTGCCCACGCCCCGGAAGGCTCCAAAAATCCCAAACCAGAGGTCAAAAATTGGAGTTCCTGGAGACCTACCAGCAAAATCCAGAGCAACTCCCTCGTCCTGCCCAGGGCTGCCCGCCGAGCATCTCCGCTCATGGGGGACGGTGTCGGGGCTGCTGGTTGCGGCTCATCCTCCGATTTCCAAAACCAGAGGCAATCGGCAGAGTGCTACAGGGATATTACAGGTTTGTTATCCTACAGTCCACCCTCTGATCAGCTTGCCAGTTTATATTCTTGTTACACAAGGTGTATTTTTATTGTGAGTCTCCAACAGAAAATTTATGGAGTTTTCAGGTTGTCTGTATAAATAAATATAAAGAACATTAGCGTGTCACACAGTGGAAGTATACGCCGTGTTTCAGTCTGCTGTTGCAGTGCTGCCTTTTGCTTACCTGTTTTTTTATCAATGGGAGTTACATAGGCATTTCCACCGCCTTAGCTGTCAGCCCATCCATGCAAATTCCTGCTATTATGGGGAAAAAGAAGTGTCCCCTTCATTACCAATCAGAATTTCATTTCTGGCCTCGACTGCATCCTCACATAAACCTTTCTCCGGAATGCCAGGACAAATAAGCGCGCGGTATCTCCGGAATGTTCATTTTTCAGTCACGCCGAGGAAGATTGGCGGGTATGTTGCGTGGTTCCAGTGTAATTAGTCTTTTTTAATGAAATGGACCCTGGATATATTCCACTGTGGAGCTTCAATAATAGAATTTAAGTGAAAGTAATTTCAAAGTGCAACAGTAGTTTACATATTAGTTATTGTATAAAGAAAAAAAAAATGCTCTGCTGTTCTAGGTTAAATGCAATTAACATCCAGGCCTTCTGCGAGACTCCTGGGAGAGAATGATTGGTTTGGCAGGTTATTTCTCAGATTTTGATAAAAAGGAAAAGAAACCCCACATTATTTTAACTATATACCCTTGCTGAAAATATTATAGCACTCTCTAGATTCAAGACCTCAAAGCAACTTAGTAGAACACATATATAACTCCAGAAATTTTACTAATTAACTCCTACTCAGAAGCACAATTACCACTTGAGCTGCTGCCTGTAGAATATCGCATATAAATAAAATTTTGCAAGCCCAAGTAGACATCAATTCCTTTCTATTTGCCATTCACTGTGAGAGGGGTGGAAAGAGTTTTTCGTTTGGTTTCGGAAAAAAAATGGTATCCAGAACTCAGATGTGGGAAAAAACACTGTGGTAATTACGGAAAAAAACATATTCACTACCTTTCATTTCATACAGCTGTATCCTACATCCAAAGACAAATGTGGTTTTATGAGAAATACAGAAAGTACTATTATAGAATTGTGGTGAAAGTGTTCAAATGTACCCAGAAGGATTTTTTTTTTTATTTTTTATTATTATCTTTCTTTGTCTCCAGTAAGCACATTTTTTCAAAACAATTTATTTTCTCATTCAAAAAGTTAAGTCTTTCACCCGGAATTTTTTCTAAAAATTTTACCTCTGTGGCCATTTAGGAATAAAATCCAACTCTTGCAGCATCTATTAGCTAGTTTGATGGGGTCTTATTGCAAAGGACCTCACAAAAAATTGTTCATTCCTACTTGCATAAGAATGCTTAGATCAAATCCCACTATTTTAATGTTTCTATAGGGGGGAAAAAAAAAAAAAAAAAAAAGATGCAGTTTAGGCCAAACACAAAACTCTGGCTGATCTACGTTGTTTTCATTGCTTATGGACACTTTCTGCATCGTAGATGATCCTTCACAGGCTGTTAAACACAACCTCTGGCTGGGGAAGTCCCCGAGATGCAGATTGCTGGTGATGGGAAAACAGAGAAGGAAAGTCTCGCTGTGTGTCTCCCCCTCCCTACATTCGTCCTATGCACCAGCTGTAAGCCAACGAGACAAGGTATTGGACCAGACGGATTATTAATACAGCCCACAACAGCTATTCCTACACTGTAACCGGAGCATTTTACCTTTAGAAAATTGCAGCACGACTGTTTAAAACCTACTAAAGTTAATAGAAATATTCTCATTGACTTCAGCGAGCTCCAGACCAGTCTATCGGATGCGTATTTTCACCTTGACCTTCAGTCGTGTAAAAAATTTAGATTTCGAGCCAAAGTTAGTCATCTAAAACATAAAGAGAAGTGGATACCTTCCCAGGACAATTAATTTCATCTTGAAAAAGGTGGCTAAAATATCCCCTTCCCCCCATCAACTACAGAAATATCTTGGATGTAGAGCCTGAAATAGATACCCAACTCATAGAAGGCTGCAATAAACGAGATGGCTCCCATCCCTGGTGGCACAGTGGGTGATAGTAATGACAAAGTGAACTTTATCAGTGCAACAATAAAAGGAATAAATGCCGAAAGGGAGACAGACAGTGCATACAGGCCCAGAAAGTTCTCCAGGAGAGGCCAGATGAGAAACACTGAACACGGGGTTTGTGTTTGGAGGAGTTTTAGGTGGAGTCTAAGACATTCCAGGCCTCCAGTTTATTTCACCCCTGTGTTGACAGATGCGGTATGTTGGGTTTTTTTACTTTTTTGTGCCCGGGACAGATGCAGCTATGACCTGCACGCTGGATGCTGCCACCGCAGACCCATTTCCAACTTTGTGCCTGTGCTCATCCGAGTTGGCCTCATCCCCAACCTCCGTATGCCTTCACACGACTCGAGCTGTTGACTTTCCTCAGGAAATACTATTCGGGGGCTTGTTTATTTTGCTATTATGAGTATGTTTTGCTACAAGAAATTACACTTAATTATGTTATAATATTTTCGGAACTGTTAACGTTAATATTAATGCGTTGAAAATAATTTTTACTTAATTTTTACTGGGTGTTCTTGTATAATTGATAGGGAATTTGTTATTAAACCTTTTATTTGACTGATTACTTAATCATTCCCACATGGTTATTGAAGACAATCTTACATATAATTAATTTCACTAATAGAGACTCCCCATGTTTTCCTTCCTAGGCCAGTGTCTGCATGGTTATCATGTAATTTAAGGCTTTCCTGGGGCAGCTTTAAATTATGCACATATTTGTATTAATTATATATGGCCAGATTCTGCTACCTTGTATAGAATGGCTAACACCCCCTTCTGTCAGTAGCTCCTCTGAAATCAATGGAGCTCCCTGCCACCGGATCAGTGTGACAAAAAGTGGTGGAAAACGAGCGCAAATCTGAAGAGAGAAAGAATTTAAGTTAGCTGCTTTCATTCACTTTCCGCCAGCGCAGGCCTCCCCGGGTACCTCCTGCCCTCTCCCTTTCATCACGTCTAATCCAAACAGACGGGTTCATCCGCGACACCGCCGTTTCGGGATGAGAACTATGACAGCAGGGGAAGCGCCAAGGCGCGGGGAAGGGAGCGCTCTCCTTTCCCACCTATGAAATGCAAAGATATTGGGCCTACAGTAAGTAACAAAGGACCACGGGCCATGTGTGCAAATGTGATAGGGAACAAATTATGTCCAACGTCATGAGAAAGCACAGAGTTATCAATCAGGTGACATGCCAAATCCGTGACAGGACGCTAAGTAATGCACCTGATGCCAATTATTGACTCCCAATGACAAAGTGGTTTTGCATATTGCATATTTTCCCCCCCGACTGAAAGACAGAGGCAGTTCAAATAATAGCTAACTATGCCATTGTACGTGCGAGGGAAAATGGAAAGAGCATGTGAGAGGCAGAGTCCCAAGGAATTAACATGAGCAGCATCACCCCGGCCAGCTGTAATTTGCATTCTGATGACAGCAGCAGTAGCAGCAGCCTCTGTGAAACCTCAGGCCTCCACCGAAGCCAGGAAACCACGACCGGCTCCAGGACGGTGCTGCCCGGGGGTCCCGGGGGAGCTGCCCCCCGGGGAGCCGTAGGGAGTGCAGCGCAGGCTCGGGCTGCCCTGGCTCCGGTGGGGAGCAGAGCAGAGTCCGTGCCTCTCCTGCCCATGCTTGTCCCCATCGCTGGGAGCTGCCTGAGCCCAGAGCAGCCTCTTCCAGGTGCCTTCCATGCCACTTTTCCACTTACACGCTTTGCTCAGGCATGCCTATCGAAACCAGTGGCCCCAGCGATGCTTGGAGATGTTGACTGTGTTCCAGGAGCTACCCAGTCTAGTTTAAAGCTTCTCTTCAATGAGACATCAAACTTGCAAGTGTCCCTTTAAAGGACTTGCTGAAATTCCTCCTCCTAAAGGTGCTCTCAGCCACAGCAAAATTCAGTCTTGGTGCTCATGATGCACAGCACACTCCTAGGAGTTGGCTCTGGGCAACTTGTCCAAGCGATTGAGCTCCTGCAACCCAAACCATGTTTCAAACAGGGCTGCAGAGCCGCAGCCAAGATTGCCTTCTCCTGCCTTCATTCCTACTTCCCAAATCTGCTCATCAAACATCTACATCTGGACACTGCTAAGGTGGAGCAAAACCCTGGCTCCTGAACCCAACCCCTCTCCGCACGCCACCGCTTGGGTCCGTTTTGGCAGATGTAGGAGGATACGGGCCATGAGCTGAATCAATGGAAACACCGACAGCTGCTGAGGAAATGCTCTGAAGTCAACGGGACGGGGCGCAGGGCTCAAGTTCAGCATGAACTCAACTCTTTGCAGCATCAATGCCACGGCAAGAACTTTTTAAATCAATTTATTCTTGGGGAGCTGAGAGGAGCACGAGCTGCATACAAAAGAGTGTCCGCGATAAGTTCATTTAAAGCGGAGGCTCTTCCTAGCTAACATTTTAAGCTGCCCTCAAGCAATTCTCTGCCATGCAGCAGCATTTCTGAAAAAATGCTCTTATGAACCCAACTCTGCACAAAATTTCCCAAACAAGCAGGGACAGTGTTTGGTACTTGTGGAGGGGTGAAATGTTTTAGTCTCCAGGGACTGAGAACTGAGAGGATGGTTTAGCTGTTAAATTTAAAAATTTAAAACCATCATCAATTGAAGCCCTACCTGGTATTTCCAGTATTTTGCTATTTTGACTAATTTGAGGGATTCCAGTGAGCAAGTGATTTTTGAAGCTGAGGTCTGGGAGAGCCCATCTTACAGCCTGTTACCCAAAATCTCAAACCTACCGAGGTAGCATCATGCCCCCTCTGCCATGCTCACCATTAATGTGGGCGATAACCACTATTTCTCCCCACACTCTATTTAAATTCTAAGACACTGACAAACTATAACTCACAAGGAACCATTTTAAATTATTATCATGCAATGGCTTGTAAACTGTATCTCATCATTAAACAGAACAATAAATAAAAATAATGACTAGCTTTCAAACCAGCAATGTCAAGAACACGCTTTCCAGCCAAATATTTGGTTCATTTTACTAGGTTTTAATTAAAGCAAAATCCACCCTTAAATTGTTCGGTTTAGAAAATGGTATTTGGGGTTAGGAACTGGAGGAAATCCCGTATTCCACATTGTCTCTGTGCAGCTCTGTTGCTATACAGACCAAGATAGAGGTTGCTGAAGGAAAATATAATAGCCCCACAGATACTTTACAGTACCAAAACTTAGCTCGGGGCTACGCATCCCCAGATGAGAGACAGCAGCTCCAGCGAAGAAACGAGAAATTTGTCGGCGCGGCCGTTTGAAGCGCGCGGAGCCGGCGCGGAGGAGGAAGGGGTTAACGGCAGCGGGGCGGGCAGGGGGGAGCAGCGGCCCCCAGCCCAGCCCTGCCTTGCCCATGGTCAGCCGCATCGTGTAATTCCATTAGGGTGCCAGATTCAAATGCAGAATTAGCTGTTGCCTACGCGGAATTATGTTAAACATGGCCCAGACTGAAAATCAATATTCTGCTTAAGTAACTGGCCCTCCAGTAATTTAATGAAGCTAAATTGCATTACACGGAGGTAAGGTGGTGGGGGACCATTTTGTCTCAAATCTTCCATTATACAGTGACTGTACAGCTGTATGCCTAAAGAGAAATTAAACACATACACTCATTTCTTCTTGAAGTTGGAACAGTGTTTTTTACACTGGATTACTTGTCTCCTTCCTTAATTTAAAACTACAGTAAATAATTTGCAGCCACATAATTAGGAAGGAGCCACAGTCTCATAATAAGAGGAAAAAATTGCTACCAGAGTATTAAAGGATTTTTTTTACTTGGCGAGAAAAAAATGAAAAAGGACATTAAATGTTAGATCTGTATTAAAAATGTAATTCTAAAGGGTTTAAATCTATGACATGTCTACACTGAATTAATTAAATTCATGATCTGATCAAGGACTGAAAAGCTACCTTGGAGCCATCTCTTAAAAATGCTATGTATGTACATGTCAAAATAGGAATTAAAAAAAAAGCAGGCCTTTGATTTATTGGCAATTCATGCATGCATTATTGTGCTTTCTTGCCTTGTAGTAGGAGGGAAGTCAAAGTTTTATAAAGCACCTGAAACCTTCACCGCACGCCTCTTTATTAAAGGAACTTTCTGGCAGAAGACGGCCGTACCGAAACTCCGAGCCATCTACTATGAATATGATCACGATGACATCCACGACGACTTAACTTGTGTTAAAGCTGATTGACAAGAACAAAGAGGGTACAATTACATTATGCAGTACTTGTACTGCACCCGCTTTTATTTATTATTCAGCTACAAAACTTCAACTGGAAGAAACACTTCAGAGTTTTGTGTCGAGGAGACAGAATTAAATTGACAATAATTCTGCGCCGTGCGGTATGAAGTTATGCTGATTAGAGATTACTTCCCCCTAAATCATTTGTCACATTGCCTTATATAAGGGTAGAACAGACTTCAGCCATGTGTAGCTGCAGCAGTATCTTTGGGGAAATGCAGGCAGCAGAGTATGTATTGTTTAAAGGGAAAAGAAGTGATTTGCATGCTCAATCGCTATTTTTCTTGCCTGTCCGACTACTAGAATTTTCTTTCTATACTTAAAAGGCAGTTAAACAAATGAAATTTATTTATGCCAAATCTAAAGTGAAAACACAGACATTTAAAAGCACGTGCCTATTTAACGCGTTAGAGGGCATCCCCCTTCTGAAAAAGACGTGCCAATGGAAGCTGCGAGATGCAAAATTAGCAGGAAAAGCGGCGGCAGCAGCAGCTCAGAAAAGTCGGGTCAGGCTGGTTCTTCCCAGCGAGCTGCTACAGCCGAACAAGCCACAGGACCTCACCTCTCCAGCTTCTTTTTGCCGCTGGTTTGGGAATGGTGGTGTAAAGCCATTGGTACCCCCGCCCCCCCCGCCCCGACACAGTGGTGGGTGTCTGAAGGTGTCGGGGTGCGCTGTGTTGCTCCAATCTCACACTGTATTAGCAGGTGCCGCTGCCCGGTGGGAGAAGCGATCAGCTCTGTCCATTAGGTTATTAAAGTGACATTCCACCACTGATGCCAGACCAAGATTTACAGAGAACGCACCAAAACCCCACGAAGAGGATGATGGGAGTCGAGGGGTACCCGCCTCTGTTTCCTCCTAGCTCCTACGAGCCAAAAACATCACCGATATTTGAATATTCAGGAGATTAATTAATAGAGAGCCAGCTCTGCCTCTCCCTAACTGGCGGAGGTACCCCACGCAATAGCCCTTCACGTCCGAGCAGCCCCACGAGGCGACAGGTCCGAGGATGCCCATCAGCGACCCCCCTGCCAGCCCTCCCACAGGGACAGAGCTACGGCTACAGCACCGGCATTTGAAATTACCACCAGACGGAGAGGTTTTTTTCCCCCCTCCCAGCTATCGTTCCTGCAAGAACATGGTCCCACACCATGGCGGAAGGTGGAAAGGCTTCACGGGCACGTGATGCTGCCTCCAGCCGTGCAGGAGCATCTCCCCACCTCCCGGGAACGGTTGGGCTGGATCGGCATCACTGCCATCACCTTCGCCAAAAGGCAGCTGCAGCGTAGTCTAAGGCGATGGGGGAACAAGATGAAAAATTCAGCCTCTCTGTCTCTCTCTCTCACATATTATCGATCGGAAGGGAAAAAACTTCCAGGAGGAATTATTTTTACACCCTTGAATACCAGCTAGCAGATCTATATTTTGTCTCCATTCTGCTCAAAAGACCTTTCACTCCCTTATTTCTTTTGGAATGGCAATTCGATAACGTGTAACCGAACATTTATTAATTATACCCCAGTTTAAAGAACTATTTTGAAGGGAATAACTGCTCTCAGAAATCCTGAAACACTTTCTGTTTGATTTCCGAGTGCATTAGAGCTGAGACGTAGCTGCTCCCTGCAAAGCTGGATTCCTGCCTTGTACTTCCCACTAGGAACTCCAGGATTTTTCCCCCCTCTTATTAGTAAAACATGAGTTTAAACACATATTCAACAAGGGAAACGCGTCATGTATTTTATAACGCAAGGTCCTTTTAAGCAAAGTAGCCAGCAATTCCTTTTTCCTTAAGATGCACCTTTATGTTCAGTGATACTTCCTTTGGGATTTTCATTAACGTTCTGTCAAAAATAAAAAAAAAAAAAGATTTTTTTTTTTTTTGGTGAAATACCTTGACTGATGAGTTTAGCGTTTTCCTTCTGCTCCTATTTACATTTAGTGTTTTGATGATGTTAAATTCTACAAATGAGAGCAGTTTTTAAGTGTTCCTTTCAACACTGACTGCCTTTTCTGTTTGATTTCTCTTGCTGATGGTGTGTTGTCAATGCTGAATGCTGGAATTGTTGTTGAGCAGGCACAGCTGGATGAATTAAAGTCTCTCCAGTAACTCAAACCAGAAATGACTTCATCTCTAAACTTTCCATGTAGCACAGGTCAGAGCTCTGAGTAGGGACAAAAATAATGGGGTTACCAGAGAAAGAAAAAGTCAAAAGTACAAGTCAAAATATAGAAAGCAGTTTGGACTCCCCTTATGCGACTACAATAATTTCCCTCTGTGTTACCAACGGGCTCTTTTACGGAGTAAAGCCCTGATGGAGACACTTGATAAGTAATTGCATTTTAAGTTCAAATACACCATCTGCATGTGTGCAGATCCAGAGCATTGTACACTTACCTTATTAGCTATTTACTTAAACTATCTGTGGGTATCCTAATACATAGCTACTCACGCCTAATGATATAATCTATTAATTTATTCAAGGAATTTTGCCAAAAAACAAATAAAAGCATTGAACACAAACAATTCTTCCCCATTCTTTTAGAGCTCATCACAAACACAGAAGCATTTCAACGTGGCAAAGGCAGATTTGCAAAGGTAACATTTTTAATTAACGTGAAGCAATTTCTAAAGTAAATACAAGACGGGTACACGGTAATTAGGCGTCGCTGGTACCTGCCTGCGCTGGCTGGGCAGGGGAGGCAGTGGGGTGCCCTCACCGCGGACCCGCTTCTCCTCTACCCACCGCCCCCCCAGCAAATGCTCCTGCTTCACTTCAGAAGAGCACTTGCCCCGCTGCAGGAGCTGGAAAATTTCTTTGCATATCAAAACATTTCATCCGTTTCCTTCTGTCATCGGGAAGGAAAAAATCACCCTCAGCATTTCCATGTTTTAAAGAGGGCAAAGCAGGAGCAGCCCCTTTCTCCCACACATCCTCAGGTGCCCTTTCCAGATTTTCCTGTTGAGTGTTTCATAGGATTTTCCATAGACTTTCCTGTTGAGCTTTCATGATAGGATGAGGGGTAACGGTTTTAAACCAAAAGAGGGGAGATTTAGATGAGATCTGAGGAAGAAATGTTTCCCTGTGCGGGTGGTGAGCCCCTGGGGCAGGGTGCCCCGAGGAGCTGTGGCTGCCCCATCCCTGGAGGGGTTCAAGGCCAGGTTGGACGGGGCTGGGAGCAACCTGGGCTGGGGGGAGGTGGCCCTGCCCAGGGCAGGGGGGTGGGAATGAGATGGTCTTCAAAGTCCCTTCCAACCTAAACCATTCTGTGATTCTCTGTCCATATATGAATGAGGTGACATCTCCCATCAGTGATCACTATGACAAAATTTTTAGTCTTTTCCTTAAGTACAGGTAAAAGGTCTTGCATCTCCTGCAATTTCTGTATGTGTCCCAACCTGCCCAGTCTCTGCTGGGCTGGATGTGGCTGCTTGTGACAAGCTTCACACCCACATGAAGCATCATCAATTCTCCATCGCAAACTGGAGCTGACACAACACAAGCCTAACATCAGATGTGTTTAAAAACAAAAGTTCAAAAGTCTTCCGATACGTACATGTTCGAGGGCCTCTAAAACTCAATGTTCTGTGCTGAAATCAATTCGTGTTATCAATAACCAGGAATTCCCGAAGCTTAAATTGCGATCTGCTCTTTACCATTGCAAGTCTGAAAAATCAGCATCACAAATACAGACATGGAGATGAACTTGAGAGGACGAGTGGGAGTTACTTTTTAACAGTGAGCTAAAACATCCAATAGTGAGAAAGTTCATTGGTATTACATTGAACCTCTGGCCACACAGGTCCATGCAGTGCTCTGCATTTTTTTGGTTATACATTTCTGTATTTCAGGTGAGTTATGGTAAATCTCCATGTTTGCAAAGTCTTGTAGCTGGGACGCTACACAGAGAAATACAGAGCTGATGGGCAGCATCGCAACAGCACACACAAAAGGGGTAATTGTTGGGTAGTATTCAAAGTATAAACACAGATTAATAGTCAAGTGTGCAAGAAAATCTGTCAAACCCCTACCAATAATTACAATCTGCTGATCACAATAATTCCATCTGGCTAATGGTCAGTCTGTACCCTCCGCTTTCCATGTGATGACAGCAGAAATCACAGCACCTTATCTTCGATGAAGAGGTGATGACTTTGACAACAAACTTCTCCTCCTCCTCCTCCTCCTCCTTCTCCTCCTCCTCCTCCTCCTCCTCCTCCTCCTCCTCCTAGCTGGTGGCCCATTGCAGGGACCGTGGGTCACGGGTCCTGCTCCAAAGGGGGGGTGTGGCCAGGGCATCCCCCCTGCCATATCCCCAGGGCAAGACAAGGCTCCATGGCTGATGTAGAAGTCCTCCTGATCACACCAGCACTGATACTAACAAGCTCATTCCTGCAAGCTCACACCCCAGATCTTGCAGTCCCTGCACCACCTTTGGTGCCCTGCATCAGCTCTGACCCAGGGAAACGATAGGACCTTTTAGCAGGGAATTTGGCTACAAGAGAGGAGGAGGGTCCATCTGCTCCTGCTGGGGCTCAGCTGGCCCATGCAGGTGTTCCCAACCTGCCTCCAACCTGCCCAGACGCTTTTCACCTGTGCTCCTATTGCTTATCCCCCCAAATACTAATTTCTTTTAACTCAAGGATTTGAGACGCAATCTGAATTCTTGGGGAGTCTTTACCCAGAAACACCATGGCCCTGCCACCAACCTCGAGCTGGTGCAGAAATAGCCATGCCTCCCCCTGCCCTCCTGGCTCACATCTTGCAGGGACACCAGCATCCCATGGCCTCTAGCTCCCTCCCTCCTCCCTTGCCTGCCCATGGGGATGGTGTGGGTCTGACACACTGCCCCACGTCCCACCAGCCCTTCCCCAACCCACCCTCTCCATCCCTCCTTGCATCCTTGGTGGAGCCTGCCGTTGCCCTGCTCATCTTCTGCTTTACCAGCCCCTCTGGCTTTCAAGCACAGCTCAAATTGCTGTTTGAACCTTTTCCAGAACTCAGACTTTGCCCATAATTTTTAAGGCTGGTGGGGAATTCATGTGTTGTGATCGCACTGGTGCCACAGTGGCTGTTTCGGTCTTACCTTTCTGCCCGCAGCGACTGGCCCCAGTTTCTTCCAGCCTGGGTCCATTTTGCCAGCCTTCGCCAGGCTCTCTTCCTTTCCGTTCTTGCTTTTAGCATTTTCAGTGGTGCTTGAAGCCAATTTTAGGGTAACACTGAAAGAGCAATAAGACCTTATTTATACAGCAGTTACAGGAGTGATGTTATGGAGGAGAAGCCTCTGGCACCCTGTGCCTCCGCCTCCGCTCCCGCTGTGCGTGTCCGGGTGTCCATGTGCTTTTGGGGTCATCTGTGGAGCCAACAGTGAGTCTGGCACCTTGCCGATCTCAAAAATGTGTGATTTTAAGTTTTACGCTGAGATTCCCCCCTTCAGAGGCCTGTACGCTTTCACCGAAATTTATTTTTTAATTTCAGGAGCTCTTTGTGAATCAGGCTCTGCCGCCCTCACCCTGCTCTCAGCCCAAACGCGTTTGGCTAACGTGCACGCTGCCGTGCCAGCTTGCTTGTCAGCCTGCAACGGGTTTCTGACCCAAATGGCACGTTCTTGCTGTTACTGATGATCATGGTTTCATGCAGAGAGTGCGGTCTGCCCTGCCCGAGCCCAGAGCCGCCCCTGAAGCTCTGCCCGTCCATCCTCCGCGTCTGCCAAAACCATGAACCTGTGAGCACTGACAAGTGGTGTTTCATAATGAGGTTTTTTTAAAAATACGTAAATTTTTGAAAGCTCCAGTGCATTAAAGGAAAGAGTACTCGGCAAATACATTTGAAAAGTATTCTTTATTCCATAGATAAATTATTCTCTGCATTTCTCTCACCCGTCGCAGACACTGGAAGACCCCACGGTGCCCATTGCTGCTCCGCTGCCCCCAGCTCCACGTTGCCACGGCCTTACGGCTGTCTCCAAGCTGCAGCTTGTGCAAAATAAAACAAATCCACATTTCCCCCACCGCTGAAGAATAACTCACCCCAGCCAGCCTCTGCCGCTCTACCCATCAGCTCCTGGCCACCACCATCATCGCTCCTGGAGCCCTGCAAGGAGGCTGGTACCCAGAACCCAGAGAGAGACGGGCGGCTGACAGCTTTTGGAGCAGCACCTATCTTCTGCCAGCAAGATACAACCCATGTTTAATCTCAGATCTGCAACTAAATTGTAAGGAATTCACCAGTTTCACACATGCCGAAAGTTCAAATTCATTTTTGTGGAGCAACTGCTTAGGAAAAGGACGTGAAGGCCCAAATCCTGCATTCCTTCTGCATTCCGAACGCTTAATGAATGTGAATTTTAGACCTGCAAGGTTTCTGAGATCTGAGTCTCTGCAGCTATGACTCTCTGGGTATTTCCACTTAAAAATTTTATTTTCAAGGCATCATAATTGTATGCAAAGTTTTTCTTGGATCTGAAAGACAAAAAGCCCTAACAAGTCAAAGGCTCAGCCTGGGAAGAACAGTTGAACTGCATACTGACGGAAAGACATTTTCAGAAGGGAAATCTGAGGATTTGACACTTTTTTCATTCTTATCCAAAATTGCTTTGGTTTTGAACTCACATTTTATCAACTGCAGAATTCACTCCGGTGTAAACCTCATTGATTTCAGCCACTTTTTATTCCAGGGATAAATGTGATTCCATTATTCTATTACAAAGCACATTAAAAATAAAACGTAGATGACAACTTTATCACTTAAAATGGCATTCATTACAAAAGTCCAAGGATTTTTATTTTTTTTCAAGAGGATTTTCCTTTGGATTTCTAGCATATAGCCATGCATATATACAGCAGCCAAAGAAGCTATAGCCTGTCATTTCAATAAAACATGTATGAAAGCATCCCTAAGCACCTCCTGACATGTCAGGAATATATGGTGTAAGAGTGCGTCCATGTCAGCAGTGACAAGCTGAACCTTAATGGCTCTAAAACAGTCTTTATGGTTTACTGTACCTGTAATCCATTTTATAATGAGTGCTCAACTAGATACAATGGTTCTGCGAGTTTCCTCTGCCTTTTAACTCACCCCAAGGTGCCTAGACGAAGGAAAAATCTCCAAATTGTGGGTGATCCTTCCAGAGAAGCGATACGTGCTGAAATACTTATGCACGACAGATAAATTAAGAATAAGGCTTTACTCTAATCCTTAAGTTTCCTTCTGTGGATTTTAAGAGAGACCACTATCGATATTTTACTGTAGTTTTGGGGAAAGGTTTTAAATTTTATCAGGCTGGCACTGCTTTGGACTTACAAAACGCGGCGAAAAGGAAGACGCGCCGTAAGCCCACGATAGACACCCACAGTATTTAGAGTCGGAACAAAAGCAGACTAGGCGATTTCCTATCATGGTTTGACCCCGATCCTGTGCTCTTTATCCATGCAAAACAACAGGGTCACCAGAAGAGAACAGGGCAGCTGCGCCCAACGCGTAGCAGGAGCAGTCGCGTCCTATTCGCAGCAGTGTCTGAGCGTAACCCATTGATACTCAAAGCTCTTTGCGCACGTCAGTGGACCACGATGTTCCTCCTTGTAGGAGGCAACGATCTGTGAGAAGTCAGGGGTAGGCACCCATTTTAAAGACAGGCAAAGTAAGGTTCATCTTCCAGGAAAGTGGCAGAATTGAAAATAAATAGCAGGAATCTTCACCTGAATCATCTTTCCTCAGCCATTCTTGGTTTATTTATTCAGGGGGGGAAGTGTGCACATGACGTGCAACGAAGCCCCATCTCAGTCAGCCCGCGGCATCCCCACTGCCTCCGTGATGAATGCTTTGCTGCCATCCCAGGCTGGTGTTTCACGTTGGCTTCTGCCTCTGCGAACATTTCCTTGTGCGGGTACCCGTGTTCCTGCGCACGGAGCCGAGGCTCTGACACTGGGATGTAAAATTTTAGAAACCGAGTCCCTAGATGGTTTGGCCACCACGAGCATTGCTGACCCGCAGAGGAAGGAGGTGTGGGGAACCTCTGCCAGGCACCGGGAGCCCGAGGACCATGGCAGGGCAAGGTGGTTGCCATCATAGCACACATGGAGGCCAGAATCCCAGAATCCCAGACTGGTGAGGGCTGGAAGGGCCCTCTGGAGCTCCCCCAGTGCCACCCCCCGCCAGAGCAGGGGCACCTCCAGCAGTGGCACAGGACACGTCCAGGCGGGTTTGGAATGGCTCCAGAGTGGGAGACTGCCCCCCCTCTCTGGGCGAAACACAGAAACACAACCACATTTTACAAGAATGTTTGGATTTGGGGTGGGTTTTTTCTTTGAGAAAAAGTCTATGGTTTAAGTCCTTTTGATTCTTAAATATAATAATAATTATACAAAGTAATAAATTCCTGCTTTGGAGGCTGTAGCTCTGGAGCAAGCCGGTCTCCTCAGTCCCTCCCCGTGCTGCAGAGATCCCTGGGGACGTGCATCCCTCCAGGTCCCCCACCCGCCATCCGTGGGCACCCAGGAGAACCTCACAGCCGTCCGGCCGCTCTCCCTGCGCACCACCTCACAGCACCCAGAAAGGGAGCCCGGCTCCTCCGAAGGACACCCCCGGGCACTCGTGTGCCCCAGAGGACACCTCTTCCTCCCCTCAAAAGGGGAGCCCGAGCATCTCTCCTGCGGGCGGGCGGCACCCGGGTGGCACCGGGAGGGTGCCCTGCGGGTCCCAGGCCCAGGGGCTGGGTGCATGGCGAGCGCCCAAGGGGGAGAGGGAAGGAAGCAACTAGAAACAGCCACTTAATGTCTATTTAGAGCCTGGGAGCATTTGTGAAAGCCATCCCCATTACTGTTGAAAAGATGCAAATTTGGTGAAATAATCAGCTGTATGGCTGCAGGCTGTTTCTCAAGTACCCTGATTCCTTACAGGAGCGAAGGTATTAGTGTAAGACACACAGCAAGGCCAAGTTCATGTTGCTCAGAGGTAGCCCCTAACCAAACTCCACCAAGTGCTATAAAACGAGATTTGTTATCCTGGAAAGCATTGACAGTTCATCCAATAAAGCCCCCAAAAAAACAGAACCCTTAAGGCTGGTTGCAGGGGTGCAAAAAGCACGGCTCAGAGGCATGTCTGGCGGAGAAGACACGTGTTTTGGTGGCCACCACGCGGAGCCCCTCGCCCAGCCCGCGATGGGTACCCGTCAATTAAGGCAATCGCCTTGCATCAGGCTTCTCATCAAAAAATCCCTTCGTATGTTTAAGGAACCCTTTATCTACGGCGATAAAGTACATAAAGCAATCCACGCGCAGGGCATAGCATTCGCTCCGTGTCTAAAGCTGGTGAGCAACTGAGGAGGAGCTCTGCTTTCAAATCGTTGGAAAAGAGCTAAATGCATGACTTCATGCAAGATGTTAATCTACGGCACCTCTGCAGGCTTCCCTCTTTGCCTCCCTCTCCACCCCCCAGCTTCATCTGGCTAAACTTTGGGGAAAAATAATGATATATTTAAGAAGAGGATAATATTTAGCACCAAGCCCCCATTCTCCTAATAACTATAATTTTAAATATTGCACTAACAAGCTTAAAATGCCGTAATGCTTAAACTATATAGTTAATTTCAGGAATATCAAGTATATTCTTAAACCAGCAGCGGCTTCAACATAGATAGAAGGTGAGCCTTCAGTCAAGTAGTTTAATCATTACAATTCTAGCCCTCCCTAAAATCGCTTTTACAGTCAGTGGCTTAAAAGAACATCACGGAAATAAAAATATATACTATCATCAGCCACACATTCAGCTGTGTTTATGCTGTGCGTACAGTAGTACAGAAGACAACGATGTAAGACATCATTTAAAATTTGGAAACGTTATTTTCATGTGTGGCATAAGGAAAAAAACAGCTCAAGTAGGTTTAGAGCGCAGTAATGGAATAAACTGGAGTTGGAGAGGGCGTGTTTGTGTGCACAACAGAGTTTATACTACAATATGCATCTTTATGTATTATGTATTCAGTTTTCTCACATTTTTCTCAGTGGACAGATATTGTGCTGTAGTTCTCGGAATACCTGAGAAAAACATTTCAACAAATTGCATTACTTGTCTATACAGATACTATAAGGAACACAAAATAGGCAAGGAGAGTCTTCATCATATAAAGCCTCTTTTGATTCCTTCCTTCCCCCCCCCCCCCCAACTTCTTCTGTAACAACATAAAAGATACTGTTATGACAAGTACTCTGGTAGTTCACTCTTTCATTTATAATTTAACCACAGCCTATATAACCTAATCAGAAAAATGTGGAGCGTGATTAGTACAACAATCGAATACAGTTGGGCTCCTTGAACAACTCAAAGACCGATACAAAAGACGGCAAAAAAGAAAGAGGGGGGGGGAAAGAAAGGAAGAACATCGCAGGCATATCAGAAAATATGCGGTATTTCTTTAATATTTCATTTTAAACTACCTAATTGTGTTTTTAAGCTTCGGTTCCTGTAATTTTGCAAGACGAGGCATTCCAGTGAGAAAACATATGGTAAGGGATTTTTAAACCACATAGCTAGAGTGCATCATAGACTTATCTGCTGCTTTAGTGTCACAAAAATCCACCACTGAATTTATCCAGTCACCCATTAAAGAAAGAAAAGAATTAAAGGAAAAGGAGTTTAAAAATCCCCAAATGCTACAAAAACTACTGGAAAGTGACATGGGGTTCAAGCCAGAAGCTAGGTAGATGTGCGAGACTTCCCTCGGCAGAAGAAGCGGCAATTAGCTCTCTCACGGCTGCCGGTTATTTCAGGCTACTGCGTGGCAAACACCGCATTCGGTTGTGACACACTGTCATTAGCAACAACGCGTACCGGCGGCTCGGCTAAAATGAGTTTTAACGAGCCTGGTGCCCGGGATGGAGGCAAAATTTAAATCGTGGCCCTTCTCAAAGCTTTTCCGAGCCACGCGCCCCCTCCGTGCCCGTGAGGAGCGAACCGAGGTGGGGTTTGAGCCGGGCACGTAGGAGCGGGCAGGGAGATATTTTCCGGGAGAGACACCGATTCAGCACTGCTTGCGGCGCTCTCCAAGGGGATGTCATGACACCATAGCCACAAACTTTGGTATTTGGGTGCGGCGGGGGGAGCCGGGGGGTCTGAGGTGATGCTCAGGCTCCCGGGGTGGAGGGTGCCACTCCCTCCCCAGCATCCTTCTCCCGAAGCCCCGGGAACCGGCCGGAGCGGGAAAGGTTTCCTTGAGCTGAGCCCAAGGTGAGAGGAGGACACGGCCACGCTCGGCTGTAGGGCAATTTCAGGCAACGCCTCGAACAACGTCGCTGCCGCAAACACCCAAGGAAATCACAGTGCCTTGGCAATGACATAAAGTCTTCTGGTTCTGCGGGAAGCGGAGTCAAAAGAAACTTTTAAAGGCGGGCGGTTAACCCGTGGGGCGAGGAAAAGGGCAGGCTGCAGCGGGGCCGCCTCACGCAGCCTTTCGCCTGGGCTGTGGGGGGCGTTGGGTAACGGCTGCGAGAAAGCAGAGGGCCTCCAGTTGTTTGTTCAGAAACGCCGCAAGGCAAATGAGCCCCTCGAAAACCGTTCCGTCGCACCTACGGGAAAAGTAGGGAGCGCGGCTGCGTTTGTACCCCTGCAAGCTCCTGCCTCCCCAGCCGGGTATTATCTAAATAATTTACCTGGAATTGGTCTTTCCTTTCTTTTTTTTTTTTTTTTTTTTTTTTTTTTTTCTGCTTATCTTGCTTTTAAAAGACAAACTCTTAACCTCTTGCACTTAAAGGATTCCCCCGAGGTCGTCTGCTTTTTTCCACCGGGGATTTCTAAGTGTAAGGACTGGGAAAAGTGTAAGGTGTTAATCTTGATAATTAGTGCACAAAACCAATTAGAGGTCCAAAAAACCTTAAGGCACAGAAAGTGATTTTTTGTTTATTTGCTTACCTTATTAAGTTAAATATCTGTCTGAATTAATCACTAATGAATGTGAAGAAGGCTCAATAGCACTGGCTTAATGAACAGCAGTGTCAAATGCATTTTACAGGGCACCAAATCACGGGGTGGAGTAAGCCAAGTTGCTACTCAAAATTACTTTTCTGCCCAATTTTCTGTTTGCAAAGCAGTAAATTATTTACATTTATTGTCCTTATTTAAGCACTTAAACGGTATGAATGGAGCAGTGGCACATTTTAAAAATATAGAATCATTACGCAACCCTGCTGCTGGAAATTCGTGTCGTTTGCCCCTAAAGGCTGCCTCCTCCCTCCCTCCCACCCCCGAGCTCTCTTTTACAGCAATTCTTGCAACACCCCATTATTAGATTAAACATACTTCTTCTCCGCAATTTATTATTTTGCGTACTTTCAGAGAAGTGCTCTAGGACTTAAATTATGCCCACCAAGAACAGTCCCTTTCATACTTGTGTAGTGGCTTGAGCAAAGTTCCTGTGTTTTCCGGTTAAAACTGTACTATATTTCACCAAAACAACTGCATTTTCACTCTCTTTCCATCTATTATTCACATCATAAACATCCGCATTGTAAACGTCAGATGTACTAATTGTCATGTCTCCAGCTCTGGGTATTAAGTCAATGTGTTCAACATTACTCTTTTGGCTAAAAAAAAAAAAAATATGAAAATATTCCTTTTTTTTTTCTGTTGATGTCTCAGAATGCATATCCCTTTATTTTTCGAGCAGGCACGGAGGCTTTTGCAGTTATCTCTTACGCTGTTTTTTTTTTTCCCCCCCCTGCTTTGGAAAGCCTTCATGAAACCTTTTCCTGCTGCAGATTTTGGCTGCACGGATGTACAGGAGGAAGGTGAGCTGATTCATCAGCCCTGCGTTAGAGACACATAATGGAATATAATGGAAGGGAAAAGACTCATAACAGAGGAGCAGAAAAAGTGGAAATCCACAGCTTTCTAGGATCTCCTTAAAGGTGATTTTTATTTTTTATTTTTTTTTAAATTGCAGCCTACAGAACAATCGAGGAAATGTTTTGCAGTAAATATGTAGCCCGATGCCCGCAGGAGAAAAAACTTTGTTCGTTATTTTAGCGATGAAATGCTTTGTAAGAGCAGACGAGCCGCATTGAAAGCTCACGCGCGGAACCTGGTGTGGGTACACACAGATTCTGACTTCGCCTCTCAGTCCTTCCCTACCTTGCCTTAATAAAATAAACAGCAATAACCCTTTGAAAGATATGTTGTGGGAACATTTAAAGGGGGGAGAAATGGCAATCTGCATCCTGCAGATTTAACTATTTCAGTGATTTGTTCTAAACGAGAGTAATGCAACATTCACGTTAAAAAGTCCCACGCTATTCATAAGAGATTATAGAGGAGTAAACATCACAATGGCTGTAACGATCTAATTAAAAGAATGAGGCACACTTGAAAGAATCCCGCTTAAAAATACTAGTAATATTAAAATCTCTGGTACGAGCCGCAGTCCAGCATGGGACGGAACGCTGTGCTGTGATCAGAGGCAGCCTATCTCCTACATCTCCAAAGTCCTCTGGTCTTTGTTACTTAATGCGATGCAGAAGATCAAAGATCCCTACAGTCTGTGCTGGGGTGTTGCTGCAGTCCCTGTCACACGTTAAGATTATTTTTTTTTTTTTTTAAATTTTATTTTTGCTTTCCCCCCACTGGAAGAAATAAAAAAATAATTAAAAAAAAAAAAAAAAAGAAGAAAAAAAAAAAAGAGTGGAAAAATTTAAAAAGTGCGGTGAAACTCTGCAAGGGCTTGAGATGCCCCGGTGGAGGGGAGGGGGTGTCCCCTTCTCTGCGTGTGTCCCCGTCCCCCCCTTCCCCGCCATCCCCGGGCCGGGGCTGGAGCCGGGGCTGAGCGGTGCGGCGCGGCGCGGCCACGGGGGGGCGCTGTGGCTCCGCGCCGCCCGCCGGGAGCGCTGCGCGGGGGGGAGCGGAGGGAGAGGAGGAGGGAAGGGGGGGAGAGGATGGAGAGGAGCGAGAGGAGGAGGGAGGGGGGAGAGGATGGAGAGGAGGAGGGAGAGGAGGGAGAGGAGGAGGGAGCCGCGCTTTACAAGTTCCTGAATTTTATGGCTGCGCTGCCACCAGCGGAACGTCCACTCAATCTGTTGAGAAGTTGGCCCCGCAAACATGCAGCGGGGCATATTAACCACGGGGCTGGAATGGCGTAGTGAATATTTATTAGCGAAAATATAGGTTCTCAAAAACAGAAATAAAACAGGGTAATGGATGAAGGGAAGAATAGATTTAACACTGAAATAAATATCAAAGGTGCAAAGAAAAGGCAAAATATAGTGTTCAAACAAAGCTGCGAATTGGGCCCCGATTTAATGCGTCCCCGGGGAAGAAAAGGTTGGACAGACTGTTGGAATTGAGATACTACTTTTAGTACACAGCCCCTGTAATGCTGTCAGCTTTATTTCCTTTGACAAATGTGAAATAAAATTTGTCAAAGTTAGGGCTTGGTAAGTTTGCTATTGAA
>NC_138912.1:2426293-2428793 GCF_965231255.1 Vanellus vanellus | reverse complement strand
ATAAAAACATGAATGGCCTGCTTCATATAAAGCAGATTTTATAGTGCAGGTGTGCCTTCATTTATCGATACTGTAAAGCAGTGAGATCATACCGGCAGTAAAACACAACATTTGTAAAACAACAACAACAAAAAAATTCTATTAATTAAAAACGTAATGGCACAGATAAAAACTCAACAGGGTGTTTTATAAATATATTTGATATTTTGTCATCAGATGCTTTACATCATGTCACACAGAATTCAACCGGCTCTGAGAAGGATATCTGGAAAGCAAAAAAAAAAATAAAAAAAATAAGGGCTTAATTGAACTGTAAAACTATATACCACGTTTAGGAAAAACCAGGCATGTAAAAATATCTATTTAATAAGTGCCGTTTAAGTTGTTAAAGCTGGTGGGTTTTTTTCCTTCACCCATTAGGATATGAATGGGAAAAATTATGAATAGGAAATCCTGCTGGAGTTTTTATTGCCTATTTCCTTTCGGGAAGATGGCATTGTTCCTCTTTTAAAAAAGGGAAGGGGCGTAAAATAAGCCGAGGCGCATGACAGACATCCTTCAAAGCTCAGATGGCAGAAGTATGTTGTTATGTATTTTTGTTACTTACAAGGCAAAGGCTGTTCTATTTTTAAGCAGGGCTGTGCTGCTGTGTACGTTTCACTTCCCTCGAAAGGGGTTTTGGCATAATGTTGTTTTGATTAAGGGAGATTTCTGTTCTATTCTATTTAAGTTCTTATATGTTTTTTTCAACACAATGCAGGGGGAGAGGCGGGAGCGAGGGATTTTTGGGTTTGGGGTGTTTTTTTGGTCGAGTTTTTCCCTTTTTTTTTTTTTTTTTCCTCTGAGCTCACTCTAGGACAGAGAATAAAATCTTTCTGCCCACATCAAGAGCTCCGGAAACCCTTACCTGTGCCGCAGGGCTTTGCAAAACCCACCTGTCGAGCTGCACTTTCAGGAGGCTTTAGGGTCTTCCGTGTCTTGTTTTATTTTCTGAATGGGGAAAAAAAAAATAAATTAAAAAATCTGCCAAATTTCCTGGGCAAAGGTGTCGCCCTCCAAACCCTCAATTGCCTTAAATAAGGTAAATAAGCTGAATAAGGGAGGCTGGCAGAGCCGGCGCTGGGAGGTGAAGATCTGCCTCACCTCACCCCAGGGCGGTTTTGGGTGCGCAGAGGCGCGGGGAGGAGGCGGAGACGGGGAGCGAAGTGGGATTTGGGGGGTTTTGCCCCGGAGCGGGCAGAGGCGCCCAAAAGGTGGGGGCACCCCCCCTTGGCGGTAGCCCGGGGGGGCTCCTGCAGGCAGAGCCCCGCGTGGGACCCTCCGCTCAGGGACTGCGCTTAGCCCCTTCCTTCACCTCTCCTTATTGCCTCCCCTCCCCGACTGCCACGATTACAGCTTGTGTCATCATGTTCTGCACAGATGTTTCAGCAGCTGTACATGTTGAGCATGTTTTAAAAGATTTTTTTTTAATTCTTTTTTTTTTTTTTTTTTTTTTCCTTTTCTGGCACATCCCAGTGGCCTGAGAACAATTCCCAACCGCTGCCATGGGACAGCACGCTGGGGACCACAGCGACCTCCACCACGGGCACAGCTTCCTACACTCACCAGCTTTCCCTAAATTCACCAGTTTTCCCTAGTCTTTTATTTCGCAGTGCCTGAGCTGCTGAGGTTGGTGGGTGGCTCACTCAGTGACTGGGGCATGAGTTATTTTTGTAGATATTTGCACTACCATAGCACGTAAAGTCCTACCGATGCCCCAGAGCGCTGCCGTGGTGGCATCACTGGCATGGTGCGTGGCAGGCACAGCACACCATTGGGCAGCCAGCAAGCCTCCGTGGCGGCACGGGGAGCAGTTTTGGGGGGCGGGGGGGGCGGGGGGGGAGGGGGTGTCCTCCACACCAAGCACCATACCTATTTCCCAGATGCAGCAAAGTCATGGAGATACCTGGAATGATGTCTCCAATCAACGTGCTGAAGTTGAGAAGCTGAACATCCTGGTTGCCGTATCTTTATGTTCTTCGTAAGTTAGGTTGGTCACTGGAGTCTTAACCAAAAAAAAAACAAAAAAGAAAAAAAAAAAAAACCAAGATCTAGATGATCTTTTAAATCCCCAAGATCTAGATGAGGTCAAAATTTTGATGGGTCAACTCGGGGTTTAGGCTCGCCCTTTGAATAACGGCTCCAAGGCTTACAGAGTTCCCACCCACGGGCGGTGGCTGTCCAACGGGCATGGGTGAAGGCGCTTAGATAAACTATCTATACCGTGACTCTTTTGTGTAATTATTTTTTTAAATGTCATTTTTCTTGTGTCAGTGTACACAATGCTCTTCCTCTTCCAGCATGGCACGCTCTGATTCAACGTAGGGAATTTATCCTGGAGATTCCCATGAAGGATCCTATTTATACAAGGGGGGATGTTTCAGGGGCTGGTGCCATGACTTATTGCTGAGCCTGGCTGCCAGTTCTTAAGTATTTTGTTCTTCTTTTTTGTTCTTTATGT
>NC_138912.1:2306293-2418793 GCF_965231255.1 Vanellus vanellus | reverse complement strand
TCCCTCTGAGGCAAGGTATCCTCCACAGGGCAGGTGTACAATAGCAGATATTTTCACAGTTATTTGGGATTTCCTTTGCTATGAGAAATTTCTCCTCTGAAAGGACTGAAGTTTAACCAAACGGAGCACAGAAAAAGCTCCGCGCTGGTGAAGGTGCATATAAAGCTGTCCAGAAGCGCACTTAGCTGACGTACTGACAGATTGTGCAATTTTGCTGTGGTAATTACTCAATGGTTCAGCAAATGGTAACTAAATACTTTGGAAATCAAAATGTCTAATTGCAGACGCACATATGGTATATCCCCATCCATTCCACAGAAGGTAATGTAACACGCACACCCAAACCTTCCCTGAATTCCCCCAGCTCAGAAGCCACCAGTGACACAAAACAGCCGTAATTCGGAAGAGTATTTGGGGAAACAAGGTATAAAAAAAAGAGCCTTTGGAAAGCGTGGTATGCTACATGCAAAGCTGGGTTACAAAAGCAAGATTAGGCTAATTTTGTCAGTAAAGAGACAAATGTTAATGTTGTAGCACTGCTACTCTAGTGTTCATATAGAAACCTCCATACTGCCATAGATGGGCCTAAATTGTAAAGACGGGTTCAACACCTGGTCTTTACAAGCCATGGATGCAGACACACAAGGTTCATAACACAGATAATGTCTGTGCTACACCATGACGCAGAAGCGTGGAGGAGCACAGGGCAGAAGCTTGCTCACACTGGGACCTCCGGAGCCCATGACCGTGGGAGGACATGTTCCTCAAGCCCCGCAGTGAGAACCACATCCTGGTGGCTGGGCAGGAGAGCAGGGAAAGGGCCTGGCCCACCTTCCCCTCACCCCAGCCCAACCCACCTCCCACCAACCAGCACGCTGAAGGAGAACACAGGCAAGAAAAGGAGGCGGTAGAACTTTGTCCAAGAGCGTTGCTCAGGGCAAACAATGATGGCAGGTGATGCTGTGGGGTAGAGGAGAACAAATGAGGCCCTTGCAGCCCCTTAAAGCCCAAAATGTGAGACACCATGGATTTAAACCAGGATTAAGTCCTTGATCCCTTTTTGCCTCTGGTGAGGGGTTCAGAGTCAAGCTACCCAAAAGAAACCCAAAAGGACAACATCCCTTGTGGGGGCTAAATGAACATTTTCCAATGTTTCTTTTAGAAGTACTTAACCTGAAGAATTACTAAAATCTGACCTGCGTGCATACCTGCTCATCCAACTATTCCTATTGCTCCTCCACCAGGTTTGAAGGTCTTAAGCCTTCCACAGCTTAAGACAAAATTTATCTCCTCCCATAACCACCATTGCGCTACTCCCCATCATGCAGCTTCCCTGTCTCCTGTAATTTCCAGAGAAAGGAGCGCTTCTCTCCATGCCTCAGAGCAGCTCAGCCCCACACATGCATCACACATCAGCCATTTGGGTTTACAGCTTTAGGAGGGCCCTTTATAAAGTCAGAAGTAGGCACGACCCTACTTCTCATTTCGAGTAACACCTTGATTTACAAATGTTCAGAAAGCTTTAATGCAGGAGGACTAAATGGAATTAATTATTAATTTGGGCTCCTGAACCGGCTTCAGCCCCTTTTTCTAGCAAAGATGGTCATACGTTCTACATTTTGTAATCACTAGGCTGAAAACCTGCATTACTTAGCTCTCTTCTTCTCGGAAGAAGCCCAACCCCCCATTATTGTGACTCTCCTCGGGATTAGGAGTTCTTCTTTTTATTTCTTGCTATTAATGTTTAGAAACTATGAGGATGTATGATTAATGCAGGTAGTGTGACTTTGATATAGGACAAAGTAGCATTAATTGTATGATATACATTATTTTTAAAACAACTACATTGTCTTCATCTTGCATAATTATCTCTTTGTTGCTGTTAATCAGGATTTCCCAAAGTGGCACACAATAAAAAGCATTAAGGTTTATGTCAGCAGATCCAAATCTGGAATCAAATCTATCTGTACCATCAGGTGCCCATTAGGCCAGTGGAATTGCACATTAAAGACACTCAGACAATACAGACGGTTTTCTCTTGCAGTAATAGGGAGAAAGGAGAAATTGGAGCACTTGGGCACTGAAAACGCGCAGGAAAAGACAGTTCCTGCCCAATCCATTACAGACAAGCGAACAGAGGGGGAAAAAAAGAGATGAAATATTCACCCACTGATGTTTTTAACCTGTGCCCTGGCAAATCTTTTGAATAGTCTGCCAGCGTGAAATTATCCTCAAGATTTTTCTCACTCAAATTTTAGCCATGACTTTGTTCTCTGTGAAATTTTTAAATAAAGAAGTCAGGCACCGCTGCACAGAAGGGGCTTTGGGGAGGGTGGGGGGGTGGCCGCTGCTGGTTGCTAGCAGGGCTGAGTGCTGCTTGTGTGACGCGTGTCTTGTGCCAGCATGGGGTCAGCAGTGGCCACTGCCCCACTTCCACATGTGGGAAATGGGAAGAGTATGGAGCAGAGAGGTCCCAGACAAGGGCAGAGCCAAAGACAAGGGATGCAGAAAACCACCAAATTATTGGGGCAGCCTGAGGAACTGCTGCTCTGGTGTCACCGAGCAGGGCTTGGCTGTTGCTCCGGGGGCAAGACCCATTTCCTAGAGGAGAAATGAACAACTGGACACGGATGTCCATGTGGACACACTGGGGGTTGGTGTGCAGGGCGCGAGTGTAAAGCTCACCGACTCTAGAAGTTTAAATGGCTTTATAGCAAAATGTTTTCTGAGTATGCTACCAGCTCCACTGGTCATCTTCATGATGGTGTTAGGTGGGAATTTTTTCCAAGAAGCATATTTCAAGGAGGCAGAAGCACAGAGGCTTTGGGCTTTCCTTTCTCCTCTTCTCCCCCTGCCTTTGCCTTCTATCTCCCTTTCTTTCTCTTTGTTTCTTTTTAAGAAAAGATAAAAAGAACAACAAGGGATCATACGATCTGCACACCACGCCAACTGCCTCTCCAATGCCCACCTTGCCAGTTTGTTGTTTTCACGAGAAACACTGTTGGTGGGGTGAAAGGAGAGTCCAAGTGACCACTTCCACCGCTTCAGCCACAGGAGCCCTGTGCGAATGCTGGGCTGTGTTTCTCCGAGCGCGAACAGGAGGAGGAAGGGAGCAAGGGCTGACCCTTGTCCTTCTGCAGATGTTCTGCAGACCTGAAGGCCACGCGAGGAGCATGCAGAGCATGCAGTGAGGCAGTGCAAGGGCACGACACAGCAGGACTAAGACAAGACGAAGAGCTTTTGAAAAAGCAGGAAGGCACATCAGGCCAAAGGAGAAAATGAGCCTGGAGCAGTGAAGTAAGAATGATAATACCAAGCACTTATGTTCAAAGCACTGTACAAATATTAACTAATTAATCCTCAAAGCCCGCTCTGGAGTAGATAAGCAAGTGTTATTATCCCCTTCTTGACGGGGAATCTGAGGCAGCAAGGTTAAGTGTCACATCCAAGGCTACAGAGAAAGGCTTCAGAAGATGTTTTTAAGGGCATAGACACTCCCAAACCCAGTCCCGTGTGTGCTCCAGGAGTTGAAGCCATGCTGGCAGTCAGTCAACAGCAGGCAGCAAAGAGAAAGGGTCTGAAGAGGAGCCACCATCTTGGAGAATGCCTAAACACTTCTGCAATCACCTTATAACACAATCTTCACTCTTAGCGCTCACAGTCTGGAGCAGCCTTTAACTCGGCCAAAGATAATCTGGTGAAAGACCCGGAGGACAAGAGTCAGGTGTTGCCTGGGGTCACACCTGATGGCTCCCATCCTCTCCTCGCTGTCGCCTTGAGCGTGTTCAGTTCCTCCTGCAACACCGTGAAAGTAATGGCTGTGGTTAGCTTAAAGATAAAACAGGAATGAAAATGAATAAATAAATAAAGCCAAGTCGATAACAAATTAAGAAAGCGGCTAACTCTGACTCGCCCATGATGCTTTCAGAGGCTGTGGCCCCAAAAGAGGGAGCTCCACCATCTAGGGAAGCATGAGAGTTGTGTTTCTCAAGAAATTCCAACCATCTTGTGCAGGTTTCCCAGCAGAAAATCAATTCTTGAGTGTTTTCCATCTGAAGCAAAAGAGGAAGAAGGGGTCTTTCTGGAACCTGACCCAGAAATTAAGTAACAATGGATCAAGGAACTCCAGCTTGACCCACTACCCCTGAAACAGGCTCGAGCTGGAAATGTTTCAGGTTTTGGTCAATCTCTCAAAAGTAATGAAGATTCAGGAGTGGTGTATATATAAAAGAGATTAGGAATATGCAGCCAAGAAAACACTATTCTTACAAAAAAGAGTTTATAGGTCAAAAGTGTTTACTGTTCACAATATGGATTAGAGTGGGATTTCAGCGTATTCTGGAGGGACCAGGGGGGAGGGAGCAGAAAAGGAATTGTCTGTGGTCTGTATTTGTCTCTCCCATTCCTGTACTGACAGCAAAAGACCTTTGATTGTAAGATAAATTGTGGAGCGGGAGTTGTGGCTCTGTTTTTGGACATCGGTATTCACACCAGTGCTTTTGACTTCAGGGAGCCCTTTGAGAGATGAGAGCAGTGAGGTGGATGTAGAGCTCCCAGAAACAATAACAGGAACATTCGCCAATTAATCTATCACACACTGTAGCACAATTTACCTTTTACCCTTCCAATTCTGAAGAGTCACTATACAATTCAAATATCAAATTGTTACTGGATACAGCAAAAATGAGAGGATGTGGGGGTAAAAAAGGGACACATCAATAACAGGACAATGCTTCTAATTTCCTGTACAGCTTGTTATACGTGACCTCCTCGGTAAATCTGGTCGCTATTTTCCCAATATTCCTTTTAAATACCCACGTGCGTAACCGCTCCTCAGACAGTCCCACCCGCACTCATCGGGGTGCCCTGGGAAGCAGCGCAAGCGCTGGGAGCGGAGGTGCCCCGCGCCCCCCAGGCCCCATTGCTGCCCCACGCCCCCCCGGGCCCCATTGCTGCCCAGGCTCTGTCTCCCCCAGGCCAGGCACCACCGACCTCTTCTCTGTGCCCACCTTCCAACAACACCAAAACCCTTTCTGGTGGGAGACTTGGGATGGAAAGTCTTCTAAGTTACTGTTTAACCCTATCCTTCATTTTCCTTAGCATTCGTAAACACGGGCAAAAACGAGATGTGTTTCCAGGTTTAACGAGCCATTTATAACTAATTACTGAAGCTTATTAAGTACAGCTTTGGCTTAGGCATTTTATCCCTACCTTTTCTCTACAGTATTCACCAAAATTTGGCTTCCTAAGAGGAACTAATTGAATTTCATGGTTTACACATTACTTGCACACTCTTTTTAATCCCCAGCTCTAGTTTTCCTTTTACAGATTGTCCCGGAAGAAAGCCAAAACATTAACTTTGTATAAATAAGGGTATTTTTAAAAATTCTATCTACAGGCACACACGCACACTGGGTTGGAGCCTTTTCTAATTCTTCAGTGCACTGGTGCAACTCCATTAAATCAGCAGCCACACGCCAGTATGGGAACTAATGTAAGATCTTCTACGGGTGATTATGGACAAACGGAATCAGATCAGCCAGATATTTGCAAGCTTTCAGGGAAATTGGCTTCCACCTAAAGATTCAGTTTGTTCTTTATAGCAATTTTTGGGTGAGTTAACTGTTCAATGCACTTTGGAAAGCTTTCCTCCTCCAACTCATTCTCTGCGACCTCCTTAAAGAAGTTGACAGGTTCAACTAATGTTTCTGTAGCTGGAGGCAGCATCTCCTCCCAAATGCTGGGGACAGTCCTGGGCCCAGTGTTGTCGAAGAGCATTTGTCTTTAACATCAAAAGAGCCAATATCTCACCTTAAACTTGTGCCCCTGTAAGTACTTTCTTAACATCTGGATTAGCGCCTTGTATTGCCCAGGCAAAACCCCACCCGAGCAGGGGCACCAAGCAGCGGTGTAATATAACAGCTGTCTACATTAAATGGGAATATTTGTATATGGTGAAACACGCTGCTTGTGCTCGCAGGTGTATTTTTAAGGCACGGTGAGGGAAGACACAAGCTGCAGTTCGGCTATTTGAAGGAGAAGCAGCACAAGAAAGAATGTTCCAGGCGAATTTTTAGTAAATGTGTGTGCAATGAAGCGGTTCCAGCCCGGAGCACGTTTAACAAGTCGCGGCAGCGTGCTGCTTGATCTTTACCACAACGTTTCCTACAGAAACAGTGTGAGGAAGCTTGCCCGGACTTTCCAGAGGGGCAGGGGAATGGACATGACCTACTGAAAAGTTCAAGTAAGAATTGCCAACGCAACTGGAAACTTTTCCAGTGATCTTCCTCTCTTTTGTTAACTCCATCTTAAAGGCTAGAAAAGGGGCGTCCAAATGTTATGAATGATATTAAAAAGCCATCTAGAGTTCACATTATTCGAAGCCTTAAGGAGAAAAATGTTAAAACAACCCTCTTTTCAGTGATAACACAGCTCACTATGACTCAAACTGCAAAATCAAAACATAGAACTAAATTTGACTAATGATATATTTAGGGGTTTGTTGTTGTTTGTTTTGTTTGTTTGTTTGTTTTTTTCCACAAGGACAGCCTGTGGGCTGGTGTTGTGCAAATCAGCTTTCCCAGTGCGAATGAAAGCCAATCGCCAAAGCCATTATTGGTAGGGAAAAAAAATTGTATTTGAAAACCTTTAACAAGTGCAAAATAACATTTTTTCTATCCATCCCTGTCTGAATAGCTGAGATGTGCCACAATTCAAAAATAAATTTCAGAGCAAACAAACAAAGCTGAAGCAGCTACTCAGGCCTGGGAAAAGTCAGCATTTCCAGTTAGATCTTGGCAAACGTGGAAGCAACAGAAGCTGAAGTCTCGAAGGAGAGAGTCTCAGGTTACCGCAGAGCTGGGGCACTACTACCAATCCCACCTCCAGTAAAAGACTTACATGGGATTTAAGTGTATGGGGCTTGTATTTGCCATCTGCACATGGGTGAATTGTATCCAAAGTGATTGCCAAAACAAATAAATCGGAAAAAAAAAAAAAAAGAGAGAGAAAAAAATATTCCACTGCTTTCAATTCTATGAATGCTATGAGACTTCTAAGGATAGGAGGTCCCATATTTCCTGCGGGAAATAAAGTTTTCAAGTGCGTGGTGTCCTGGTGTCTCCTTTGCAGACAGAACTTGCTATCTTTGATAATCCTGCTCCTGATTATGTTGTTTTAATCTGACTGTTATTTTACACCCTGCTGGGCAGGGAAAGAGAGAAAAGCTGGAGAGTAAAAACTGATCAACTTTAAGTTTCCTTTCCATGCATGTGTTATAATGAACAATAATATATGCAGAGAATGCACTGCTAAAATTGGGTGCTGTGTTGCAAATTTGATTCTCCAAGAATTGTTCTAAGGTTAATTTAAATAATATACTTGAAAAACACATAATCCAACACATTTTATTTTTAATACTATGTTATAAGTATACTCTGATACGTTATGAAAGTTGTGAATAAAATATGCTTTCATTTGCACTTAAAGCATCAACTTCAATTAATTAAAAAACAACTCATTGCTCTCACTGCCTGAGCTGTTTGGGGCAGGCAACAATGACTTTGCCTAATCTTCTCACTCAATATCAATTCCATCTCTGGAGAAAAAAAACAAGGTATGTGTGCTAAAAAGTATTGCAGAGAAGCAGAAAGGAATGTTCCTTGAAATACTTCGAGTGTTCTCTAGAGCTAAGAAGATTTGAGACTCAGCAAAGGGAACAATTTAGCCAAAACACTGACTTCCATGTAGATAATTCACCCCAAAAGTGCATAGCAAGAAAACATGGTTGTAATTAACAGGGTTTGTGAATGGGATTTGTTGGGGGGGGCAGCAGCACGCGCAATGTTGAACTATACATTTTTACGCACTCTATAGATCTCCATCTCCAAGTGTGAAAAGTGCAAAAGAAGAATAAAACTTTATTAAATAGGCAGTAGTGGGCTGTTCGCTGAGTGGCTTAATCATGCTTATTCCGAAGAGCAGCTGAGTTGGAGACGAGAGGTCAATGTTGGAGAGCCCGAGCAGCGCATGGTCCTGCTCCTTCACTACAGGGTTTGGGTTCACCCCGCGCCTGTCTGTACTGGTTGGTCTGCAAGAAAAGGGTGCACGAAAGCATCGCAGCGACACTCAGCCATGCCAGCACTCCTGCTGCTGCCCAGCTTTCACAAGCAGATGCGTGGGCATGGGGGCTGCAAGGTTTGCTTGGAGGTCCTTTGCTGAAGGAGGGCAACCACCCATCCTAAGTCAGCAAGGGGTATTAAAAAAAACTCATTGCAGTTTTCCCCCGTGGCTCCTGAGAGCATTGAAAATCCCACTGCTGACCACACTATTGACACACTGGCCAAGAGCCAGCCCCCGTGACCACCAGCCACCTGAATCCTTCCCGTCATGCTGCATGGTCAAGCATAGAGCAGGGACGCTGCGAGAGGATTTTTTTGCCACAGGCAAGATGTATTCAAACTATGCTCATAGTTTTCCCTGCTTGCCTTAAAGAAACCACAGTTTTCCCTGTCTCACAGCAGGGTCATTTAGAGGCGGTTTCAACGGTCTCATTAAGGACCAATCTTCTGGTGCTGGAGACGCCCAAGGTGAGGTACCACACCTGCCCTTACCTGCATACATCTCTAGCTGAGACAAGTATGGTCTTGATAGTCAGGAACAACACCGAAGCCTATAATTCTTGATAAAAGACAGCTTTTATGAATTCAAATGCCATAACAAACTAACGTAGCGACACCCTGCCAGGTGCGGGCGAGCATCCCCGTGCAAGGCTTCGCTGCTTACCACGCGCTCGGCAGCCAAGGGACGGGGCTCTGCTCAGCCAAGACATGGCCAGTTCGCTCGATCCCAGGAGATGCAAGACTAGAAAACATCTCGGCTCTGTTTTCTTCTTTTTCAACTCCCATCCTTGGTATAGTTACGGAACCAAAATGAAATAAAATGGTAAAAGAAGGTGATAAAAAGGCAACTTTGCTCCAGAGAGCGCTGTCCATTCAGACCACTCTTGTCTGCTCCCGTAGGACAAGCCAGCCCTAATCGTTGTCTTAGAAAGGATAAAATGGTCACCAAAGCTGTTCCTAGAGGTAGGAAATAGAGTAGAAGCCCCAGAAAATCATTGTTTTCAGTATTTTAAACTCACTGTATTCAAAAGAGGGTGTTCTTTTTTTAAACCACAAAAGATTTTGATGTGATTTCTTCTATCCCTAAGTATAAAAAATGAAAAGAAAAAGAAAAAAACAACCCCAAACCAAACAAAGAAACCCCAAATCAAGCTGAGCGTAATTGCTGCTTTGTATCCCAGTCGTAATGAAGCACAGAGACGGGCATTAGGAAGGGGAGAGCCAGTTTGGGAACAGCCTGGAGCCGCAGCCGCCGCGGGACCCCCCAAACCACGGCCCCTTGCTTCCCCCCTGCCTCCCCCCGCCCTCCCCTCTACCAAGGTGTAAGATGTGATCTCAATTTTGTAGTAATGAAAGGGGAAAGGTTTTTTTTTTTAAATAGCTTTGTAGCACTTAGGGATTGGTGATATCGGTAGCCTACTATAAGCCTTTGCCGCGTGCCCCCCCCTTCGCTAAGGCAAACTTTCATTAATTTAGAAAATATGAGCTCATTAAGCTATTCTCTTCCAAAGTTTCTGTAGTTGAAAAGCCAGTGAATTTCCCCAGGTTCTCAAAACATTTTTTTTTAAAAAAGCCAAGTTACTCCGTATTCCTCTTTAAACAAATAAGGTTAGCTACCCTTTTGCCATTCACAATTCAACATTCACACTAAATTAATTTTTCCAAAAGTAATTCAAATAAAAGCTTTGCTGCTGCTACCCTTTTCAGAGCTACAAGATTGAATAAGGCATCTGAATAAAATTGTGTATTACAGCCTTCTTTAATATTTAAGCATGACATTCATTGATTTGTTTCTTGTTTTCTGCAAACCTTGACAACATGATAAAATAAATCATAAGAAGAAAATATAGTGGTAACATCTTTTATGGACTTCACATAGTCATCAATCTCAAGCTGTGAGTGAATTATCAGTGCAGCAAAAAGATCTATGTTTTAAGAGCTCCAATAGCATACTAGCTAGAGGTTTTTCACAAGCAAACTCAAGGCGAGTGACTGATAAGCATCATTATTGTTTTCTGAGAGTCTAGTTTATAGTGTGTTGTGGAGGTGTTGGCATATATGTTTCAGAAGGAAAGGTTTGATCAATTCTAAGTAGACATCTACTAACATATAAAAAATATAACAAGGGTTCCTGCTGAGCAGTATTAAAGTACCTATTGCACCATGTCAGCATGACAGGCCCCATGTTGTGTTTTTGATTATATTTAATATAGAATTAAACTTTCTTAATGTAACATATTGTGCATGCAACGCGAATGAAAAATATTTATTTTGACCAAAACAAATATCATCCTTATTTAGGTTTTAAGAAATACTTCTTTATTTTCAATTTATAAAACTTCCCATCATAAAATCGTCGGAACCCTGAACTGACAGGAAGGAATAAAAGCTTTTTTTTTTTTTTTTCCTCGTAGCTTGTGAGCCATAGAGAGAAGAAGCCATTCGGGGCATCGGGAGCAGCCTGGAACAACAACCGTGGGGCAACGAACAAGGAAGGGAGTTCTATGGGTAACACCACTTTATAAACCAGTAATTCGGCAAAACGCAAGGAGAAATCCCGTCGGCAGTACCAGAAGCGCACCAACCTCCCCACCGCCGCGCGGTGCTGGCAGATTCGCAGGTCAGCGAGGCCGTGGGGAGGCGCGTACCCGGAAAGTGGGTTCCTTCTGCGCACGAAATAATAGGACTGAGGGGACGGTCTTGGAATAATCAGAGGCCGTGAGGAGAAATGTGGAAATAGCGAATTAATTCAATGGGGTAAGCCAGCTCACTTGCAGGAGCTGACACTGCTGCATAATGAGGTTATGTAAAGGTATCATCGTTTTGCTGTGAAAAATGCCACTCCTGAAAGTAACTCTTTCAACAGACTTACAAATGTTTTATATCTGGTAAATGGGCTAATGAAAGCTTTAGGTTTAGAAAGCAGTAGCCTAGGGATTGTAAGAGTAAATATTAAGATGTTTTCTGACAAGCTGAATATATGTGGTTTCCCACAAAATCCCACAGTGCTTTGCACTCCATAAATATCACTCCTCTTCCCTCACAACTTTTACTATATGAAATATGATGCCGCCGTCCACTAAAACATAGCTGTACTTTCATTGGGCTTGAATCTCCGGCACACATTTATTTACATAGGTTGAACACTATTCATCACCCTCGTAATTAATGCAGTCAATCGCGAGGGTGTGAAGTATTTCCTTTGCCATCCCCTGGCGAAGCAGGACACTGTACTTTTCACAGAAACGACCACTGCGATCTCCTCAATTAAAAACAAAAATAGCTTTTAGAGGCCTTCGTGCCTTGCAGTCGATCGTAACCTGCCGAATTCATTGGGTCAAATCTTGAAACAAATTTACAGGGCCATATAAAAGATAACTGGTGGCCAGTGCCCTGCCAGGTTTGGTCAGGCAGGGATGCTCTGAAGTATTTACGGTCCGGGGTGAAAACGCTGTCACGCCAGGGCTCAGCCCTGCAGCCTCGAGCTGGGCAATGCTGCGGACTGGAGGAGGAGACACGTTGACTTTCTCCATGCAATTAAAGACTGGGGAAGGACCCTGAAAAAGGTAAGTATTACTTACATCCATTTTCTTCTTTTCTTAAAGAAGCTGCCCAAAAGTTAAGCTCGAAGCAGTGCTCTGGCTACTTCTCCTAAGTTCATCAGAGGAAGGCTTGCTCAGTAGCGAAATTCAGAATCTCAAACGACGTCCAAGCTCTGCAAAATGCTTAACTTGGTAAGTGGGGAGATTTTCTTGTAAATTCAATTTTTCTTGTAATTCAATACTGCACCAGAGGTCTCGCGTGATGGAAAAGAGGCTCTGTGCTCCTGGAGTGTTTTACAAATATGTAAATATTATACCTAAGCTAGCCCTGTTAATTAAATATGGCACTTTACACAAGCATATTGTTTCCAGTCTCAATGTTCTGGCTTAAATCCATCATCAGTAATTACGTTCTGTCCTTTTAAATTCTTTGCTCGTTTAATTAGTTAAATTATTCTACTTCACTTCCTGTCCCAAACTTCCACACGGTGCTGGTGACCCGTCTCTGTGGCTCCTGCGTTTCGTCCGCTCGTAGCAGCGGTGGCATCATCGTTCATCCCTGGGGAGATGGTAACTCCACCAATGATGCCATGGCTCCTGTGTCCTGTCGCTGGGTTATCGCAATTTACTGAACAAGTAATAACAGCATAAGTTCACTTATGTTTTATGTACGTTTTTGAAAGCAATTTTATATCATCTGTGTTTTCCTTGAATGTCTATAATTCATAATTAAGGTAATTTTTCGTGTTCAACCTGGAAAATACTCTGTTCCCTACTCTCATCATACCTTCTTTAGGTGAAGGAACTAATGACCTGACAGAAGTAAGCAAAAAGATCATTGAAACCATGAGACTATGCAAAAATACCCGACAAGAAATTAACATTTGTTAAACCCAAAAATGTTTAACCAAAAAGAGCACACTCGAGGCACTGGACAGTATAGAAGATCCAGGTCTGCTAACCTAAGATCTCAAAATTATTAAGTTCCAGTTATTTGGAAATTAAATTAAAATGGGTCAACCGTCTCGGTCCGGGTCTTAGGAACACGCAACAGCACCGCAGACAGAAGCTCTGTTCAGCTCCAAGAAGGGTCTTATTATTAATGAAGATGAAGTAGGGACAAGGTAGGAAGGGACTGAGCTGCAGTTTAATATACTTATCCTATGAATATTTCTATAAAATCTGTTCAAGTTTTTTAGTAAAACATAGTATTGAATAGAAATGGAATATTTATTTTTCAATACCAGCTTTTAGCTACCAAGATTCTATTAAAATTATACCAGAGAAAAAAAATTAAAGATATGTATCTTGCTAATAAAAATGCACTTTTGTGATAGATGTTGCAGAAGCAAAACCTCCTGTAAATTAGGTCACTTCCACAGTAAACCATCTTCTGAACTCCTTTGTGAGAATTATGTAGGAAACAGGTTTTCTTTTCAAATCTTAATATAAAACTTGGAAAAAGAACAAGTATTCTACCTTATTCACATTCATAAAAAAATCATAATGTAGCATCAATATTCACTTAATAAAGAGACCATTTACACTGCTGGTCTACTGTTCTTTTGTTTGCCAGGGTTGATTTTTTTTTTTTTAATCATATGGAGGAGTCGGTGCAGCAACATCTGTGACTTGTCAGTCATTTAATTAACCAAAGAAAAGCTAGCTATTCATTTTATTTCTGTATATGTTAATGCTAAAAACTAATAGAAAACAGCTAGTAAATTGTCCTCTGCATATATTGGACACAGCAACAATTACTCTGGCAGAGAAGATATAATAAAAGAGGAAATTTTAATAGTATTCTTATTCTATTTATTCTCAGGGGCTTCTGTTTCAAGGTACTGTAGAAATTAACAATTATTTCTTTTCATTTTTTTTGATGATCTTTTTCTATTATGGCCCTATCCAACTTAAAATAAAATATAATTTGAACTTTCTTTTTTGTATTAAATTCTACAGCATCTTGAGATTTACTTTCTGGTTGGTTACGGGGAGGTCCTGAGAAGGTCTAGAAAAATAAGCAGAAGCCGTTTCTTTCTGCCGTTCAGACAGCTGGTTAAGGCATGTCAGTTATTAGTACAATCAAGATAACTCGGCTTAAACCAAGAACTTTCACATAATAAAATAATTTGCTTTTCCAGCGTTCATTTTATTGACAAATATGTCTTTCCCGTATCCTCAGAATGTCTGTCATATGATATGTCTAAATACTTGCTATTGCTCTGCTATATAAAGCAATTAACTGACTTTATACAGCAAATTGTCAAAGGATTTCCCCAGAAAGCTTGGGGAAATCTAACATACGGAACTATTCTCCAATTTATTGACATGCTACGATGGTGAAAAAAGTAGGACATCAATAAACAGCTTTAGCTGCAAAACTGGAATCTGATTATAAGTATTGGGAGCTGGAGACCGGGGTCTCAATTAAAATACATGGCATAGCTTTATTTTAAAACAAAGAGGTGCTCTATTTTATTGGGGAAAACGTAAGGCTTAGTAAAGCGTAGGCATGTGGCAACGTGGACTTTTACATCCGAAGTTTCCCACGGGTCTATTTGAACTGGATCCAGGTTCAGACCCGCATCCCAGACCGTTCCTCTGGCTCTGGGAACCTTAAACACAGCCCAGGGAAAGTATTTTTATGCTTTTGTGTAGGTGGTGGTCTCGCCTCTCTTTCAAGGGCACATCAGTGAGAGTGATGGTGTGAGAGGAAAGCTGGAGCACGGGTCGAAATTGAGCAGCTCAGAACCTGCCCTGGATGGACTCCTCACCCATGAGGAAAGGCCTTCTACTTACTGCAGAGTCCAAATTCCCTAAAATTACAGAAGATTTTAAAATTTTGGCCTAAGAAAAGCCATCAAAGCTTGACCATCCAGGTTTTACACAATACATATTGATTAGGATTGAAATAACCTGCACGAGGAAGTAGACTAAATAGTTCAGCAAGTTGTGGATCACTCACAGGTATCTACTAAGTAGCGTGAAATCCTCAAAATATGCAAACAATATATGAGAATCCTAAAAAAAAAATGCAGTAACAGATTAAAAATAAAGCAAATCACGGGTTCTACAGGCTCAAACAGAAAAAGGAAAATTTCCAGGAAAATGGAAGATGGTTTATAGTCATTGAAGAGATATGAGATGTTTCAAGAAGTTATTTTTTTCTAAAATGAAGAAAAGTTTCCTCCTGAATCTTAGCTTCACTGTTTTTTAGAAAAAACAGCTTGTGCTCTGACCCCAGTGGTACCTCACCTACAGCGCTGAGACGGCAAGCGGGGACTGCTGAGCCGTGCTGGTTATATTGTTTTATTAACAAATCGTCTACCTGTGCACAGTTCTTACACCTATGTAACTTTACTTTTCCAACACCTTTTGCTTATCTTTCCTTTCTTGTCACCACTGATCTTTACACTCATTTGTACCTTATTTTTGTCTGTAAGCCCTTTTGTTGAGTTTTGCGTTTATTTTTACATCCCATCTGCATGGAAGGAGCCGTAGGGGCTTGATCTTGGTGTAATACACACAGCAACAAATAAAGAGGGAAAAAGAGGAGGAAGAAATGCCAAAACGATCTGCAGATCTTCTTTGCAAGTGAACCTCTTTGGTGAAGTGCATTTGTACGTGTCAGGAGCCTGGTGCCACCTTCACTGTATTGTTAATATTCTGGTTATCATGCAAGAAGTCATTGATGAACAAGTTTAAGCAGTGTGCAAACAACATTACCTGCTGAGAAGTGTTAAGGTACCTATCATACCATGTCAACTTGACAGGCTTCACGTTGTGTTTCTGATTATATTTAGTCATATAAAATTAACTTTTCCTAATGTAACGTGTTGGGTATGCAACGTGGACAAAACAATATTTATTTAGGCTAAAACCTATTTGTATTCAGATTTACTAATGAGAATCACAATATGATCAAAATCCCCGACTCATTTAACGCATTTATGGAGTGACAGGACTGGAGTGCCTCCAGCCTTAATTCACGTAAGAGGTGATAAAGCAGGAGGGTTTTGCAGATATTCGCGTTGTCCAACAGTGCCGGCTCCGGGCTCCGCACAGCTCCTGCCTGTCTGCGGCAAGACGGAAGCCGTCTCTGACTTGTTGGTGCTGTGCTCACTTCCATGCGGGTTTCTTTAGAGCTAGTTAGAGCATTTTTTAGGAAATGACAAAGGCTGCTGTCTCCCCTTCCTTTCTTTTCTTAATAGTCTTTTTTTAAATATTTTTTTCCCTTTTTTCCTTTTTTCTTTTTCTTATTTTTTTCCTTTTTTCTTTTTTATTTTTTTTCCTTTTTTCTTTTTTTCTTTTTCTTTTTTTTTTCTTTTTTTTTTTAATATTTTGATTGTTTTTCAGGTCAGCAATAACATTCATATACTTCTTGCAAGAAATAATAACCCAGCAACACAGGCCAAAGCAAAAACCATAGCTGTGGAGTTGGTAATCCACCTCCTTTGCCTGAATGCGGTGGTTAAACCAGCCTGACAGCCACCAAACCAGCTTTAATTAAGTTAAAAGGAGAAAAATGTAAAATGCTGAAACCAACCAGCAAAAGATATCAGCAGTCGCAGGCAGAAGCTTTGGTTTCCTTTGGTTCTTTGCCATTGCAAATGTAAGGTTCAGTGACCCATTCCTACCCCACTGGCTGTTGGGCAAAGGATCAGAATTTATTAATTATTATAAAAGCCTGGGAGGGGGTCTTCATAATTAAAATCTCAGAATGTAACTCCTCATTTTCAACTGCTTTCAAGCTTGCGGTACCTATTTCTGCTCAGATGAAATTCAACCCTTTGCATGAATGTGAATTCTTAGAAGAATTTGAGGGGCAAAAATGCAAAACAAAAACCCTCGGTATTCTGTGCAGAAAAAGGAAAGGTAAAAGGAGTGCAACTAGCCAATTCAGTAAAAAGTAGGGGAAGACACAAAAATGCCTGTTTTATTAATGCTCCTGCCAGCAAAAGTGTTGAGGCTTAAAAGCTGAAATTTGGCATGGAACGACTCCTAAACCTTATATTAAAGGAAACAAAATGACTGATTTATGGGCACTTGAAAATTGCTTCCCACAGTAGCCCATTAATGGCTGAATTGCGCTTAGTCCTTGGGCAGCAACACTCTGTTGGTGTGGGATGTTCTTGCCGTCCTGCCACGCGGCCCCTCCGAATTTCCACCGCCGCCCAAGGCTGTGATCAAACTCATAATTATTAAGAAAAAAGATATATTTAAATACATTACAAGAACATTACTATTGTGAGATGTAGGTAGCATAAGTGAGCCTGGGAGTTGATGAGGGACTATGGCAGATAACATTTTTCTTTATGGCCAAGACCTCCAGCACCAGTTTTCTAAGAAAAAGTTCTATTTCTTCTTATCGTTGGATTGCAGTGACAGCAAAATGACTGGGTTTTGTCACTTGAAATGATTTTGGTATTAAGTAATCCCCAGTTTACATAAGTTTGAAATATAATTGGGAACAAAAGGTTCTGCTGTTAAATTAAAATGTGCTTCATGGATTGAAGTCAGCATGCCAAGCGCCGAGAACTCACAACAGCAGCGACATACAAGTTTGTGTTTTGTGTTGCGATTACTGCGTACAACTCTGCTTTCAGCGTGGCTTGTGATGTTGCAGGGAACGGGCTGGAAATTAAATCCATGCCTAATACGCTTAACTTCTGAAGTCAACACGCTGTATTCTCCAGTCAGTGCTACCCCGCAGTAGCCGCGTGCTGCCAAGGAGCGTGCGCGTGTGAGCTGCACCGTTGTGCTCAGGGCAGACAAAAAAAAAAGCTTATTTTAACTTCCAATGGATCTAATTTGCCCCGAATAGAAGAAATTCTGAACAGGTGAGAGAAAAGGGGAAGGGGAAGGGGAAGGGGAAGGGGAAGGGGAAGGGGAAGGGGAAGGGGAAGGGGAAGGGGAAGGGGAAGGGGAAGGGAGGGGGAAGGAGAGGGGAGGGGGAAGGAGAGGGGAGGGGAGGGGAGGGGAGGGGAGGGGAGGGGAGGGGAGGGGAGGGGAGGGGAGGGAAGGGAAGGGAAGGGAAGGGAAGGGAAGGGAAGGGAAGGGAAGGGAAGGGAAGGGAAGGGAAGGGAAGGGAAGGGAAGGGAAGGGAAGGGAAGGGAAGGGAAGGGAAGGGAAGGGAAGGGAAGGGAAGGGAAGGGAAGGGAAGGGAAGGGAAGGGAAGGGAAGGGAAGGGAAGGGAAGGGAAGGGAAGGGAAGGGAAGGGAAGGGAAGGGAAGGGAAGGGAAGGGAAGGGAAGGGAAGGGAAGGGAAGGGAAGGGAAGGGAAGGGAAGGGAAGGGAAGGGGAAGGGGAAGGGGGAAGGGGGAAGGGGGAAGGGGGAAGGGGGAAGGGGGAAGGGGGAAGGGGGAAGGGGGAAGGGGGAAGGGGGAAGGGGGAAGGGGGAAGGGGGAAGGGGGAAGGGGGAAGGGGGAAGGGGGAAGGAAAAGAAAAGAGGAAGAGAGGAGAGAAGGGACGTTAAAAATGAGAGCAAACTTAAAATATATCAAGAGAAACTGATAACAGTATTGCTGTTAGTGCTGAGGAGAACTTGGCTTCTCCATAGGCCTTGACTAGCGCACCTCTCTCCAGCCCTGCAATAAATTGAGTGCCCCATGCTTGAACCTCTCCAGATCAAAGTACTGATCAGTTTGGTTTAGTTTTGAAATGTTACAAGTTCTATGTTAAAGAAAAGCATTAAATAATTAAAGCTTTGCAAAGTAGGTTTTAGAAGTGTATAATGAGTGAAACAGACACTCTTCAAAGTTACCTATTTCTAGAAATAAAATAGAACTATGCCAATTAGAGTGTTTTGAGTAATATTGGGATAGGTGCATGGTAAGAGCAGAGATCTTCACTATCTGTCCTAACAGCTCATCAGGAGAGATACCATGGTTATGTTGTGATCTTGATTTCAGTCATGAGGAAAAAGATGATGTGACTCAGATTCACAGATGAGTAGAAAACTCATACCCTGTGTTACCATATTTAAGGAAGTGACCCACTAGTGGGAGTTAGGGCAATATCAATGGATAAGGAAAAGAATTCAGGGCTGCAGGACAATAGCAAACGAAAGCCATAAGACTATTGGCTTCTGTAGTCTCACGCCAGAGAGGGGGTGCTGTTAGAGCACTACTTCAAAGGACTTGGCTATTTAGCAAGTCAAATAAATAATTTTTTGAAACTTTCGGGTGGGAAGGTAGTGACTAGGAGCCCATCTGTATTCAGCTTACCTTCATCTTTGTTTGGCGTTTGGTGGAAGCATAGGAAAACACGCAGTGATATTACCTGTACTAATGTGAACAGAGCTCAATTCACAAGAGAATAGGTGCACAAATGTGGGTGCACACAAGTGTAAGCCCCAATTCGAGAATGTGTCCCTGGTTGCCTGAAGGAAAAAAAACCACTCCTGGCAAGTTGAGAATGCATTATCTCCGTATTATAGCTGGGAGATACCGGAGGAATTTTCAGTATCAAATATTTGTGCATGGGTCCAATTTATTAAAAGCAAATATTGACCATTCAGTTCTTAAATATTTTAAATAATTTATTCTAAATATTTTGATACCGGAGTAAATTAATGCTAAAGCATTTCTTTGTTTGTGCCAAATCAGTGCTTCCCAGTAGGAAGTTAGTCCATCTTTGCAAGCAAGCTTTCATTCTCAGTAGGCAGTCCATTTCTGTAGAGTGCCATTAAGTTAATTTCAAAAAGAACCAGTAAAGGTATATGGAGCAGGCAGTAATAGCATGGAAAATATCCAAAATTACTAGACCCCAGCAACAGAACTTAGATGCCATTTTCATGCACTAATAATTTGTAGTTTACATATTGAAGGTAACTATAAACTGACTACTTCCTTGGGTAAGTCTTGCAGGTAATTGCAAATATGTTGTTAGTGCTGTACCTTTCCCTGTCTGAGAACAGCATCCTTAGGAATAAGAACAGAAAGCACAATTTTCACGTTATTATCAAGAAGTGATATAGAGTTTCTGTGTCACCAAGAATATTAAATTTACTTGTGATCAAACTACAAAAGTGCAGCAATTTTTAAGATAGATTCCGTAACTAGATATTGTAACATTCTGCAGTCTTTGATTTAAGTCAAATCTTGTCTTAATAATGCATATTTGATAAATATGCTTAAGTACACACATGGAAAATCACATATTTCAAATCAGAAAAATCTTTCAGGACTACACTTTATTTTGGCTGAGAAATTTAGTGCATGGAAAGAACAGCATACACACGACGACATTATTTACTCTCGGGTGTAATCCGCAGTAATTTGTATGAGAAGTGGGACACAGACTTTCCTGTTGTTTCAAAGGTTTTCATGAAAAATTCTGTATTTTTACATTACTACTGCCCCAAGAGCTGCTGGTTGGATTGCTCTCATATGAAAACCGGTTGCAGCAAGTAGGCTGGATTTAAACAGAAGGTTAAACAAGGCAGCTCTTCATTACCCCTGAGGCTACCTAAAGCCTAGTGCTCAAACCACTGGTACTGTTCAATCTGGTAATGGTGGTGGACTTCCAGACCACGCACCCAGCAGTTTTGCTCCAGTGAAGCCAGGGGAGAGCCAGCTGCCTTGGAAGTAAAGGAAGGACATCGTCCCACCTTGTTAAAGCCAAAGGAAAGATTCCTGCTGGTTTCACTGCTCTTTGCATCAAGATCTACATTTGGGACAGAGTTTTCTAACAGAAAATCCTGGTGAAGGCTTCCAACCACAAAAGTTGACCTAATACATTTATACCAATCAGCTGGTGCTGTCTTTGCTCACAGAATCGACATTTCACAGTTAAACTCATAATTTAAGAATTTTCGTGATTTGAGTCTGCAATGTTCTTTAAACTTATCCATCTATGTGCTGGTGGACATCGAGGTGCCCTGGAATCACTTCTGTTGCAAATCACTCACAATGTTTATTGCAAAAAATTACCATGCCTCCTCTAAGGGACCACAATAATTTTTTCTGATAGACACAATCATGAACCAAGATCAACAACAAAACGTCTTAGTTTTTCACCTTTTGTAGAAGCCATTGTGTTCTGGTAAAACAAAAAAACTGCCTCAGGACCAATGAAGTGGCATTGCTTGGAATATTTGGAAAGAAAAGTTAGAAAGTGTGTGAGACTGAGATCACCACTTGCAAAACGAGCAGTTTCCACCCATTTAACTGTAGTCCAGGTTTCACCAGTCATGCCAAGTGGAGATCTTACAGTTGGCGTAACAGGCAGGTGGTGGTAATTGCAACGTCGGGCCAGCTCGCCTGCTAGGAACATTACAAACTCAATTTTTGTCATGAGAGCAGGAGCCAGCACAACAAATTAGGAAATGTGGTCTGTAAACCACAGGACAGCATTGCTGCCCTCAAAAAAAGACATCCGGTGAGAAGATTATTCAGTGAGAACAGAGGATATTAATAAACAAATCCATTTGTCCACTGACCATCTAAGGAGAGTTCACAACAAAAGGCACTTTTTGCCCAATATTCTAATAAGCCAGACAAATTAACTTGCAGTGGGCAAAAGGTTTATATCAAGGATCTCAAACTGCGTAACTCCCTTTGTTCACCTTCCCATATAGCAGCTGGGATGATCTCAATATATCTGGGCATCACAAGGAAGTTAAGGGCTCTTCACTTTTGAAGGTATCTAATGCCTTTGTATTTAATGCCCAGTTAGAGAAAAGCTCACTCCTTTCCAAACCCAAGGAAAGGGTTTTTTGCAGCTGGACAGTGGACACTTCCTGCTTCCGTGAAGGCAAGGAAAGGTGTACCTGTGCCCCCCTGCGGGTACCCTGTCCCACCCTGACCCTGCTCCTCCCCAGCTCCGGCTGCCTCTCCCCAGTGCACAGGGAGGGTGAAAGGATGTAAAGGCCGAGAACAGAAGCACGAAGTCATAACCCTCCCGTAGGGATGCCCTGTAGGCAGGGGAGGAAATGTAGTAAGTACAACTAAAATTGGATTTAATAATTGCCACTAATAAAGGGGCAAGCGCATACAGCCAGTTACTATGCCGTCGGCAAAATTAATTGCTCAAGGCACATTAACAGTGTATTAGTTGACATATACACAGTGAGTAAATTGTAATTAAACTAACTAAATAGTAAATATGTAGACTGTGTATGACAATTGCTCCTTTTAAAAATCCTTTACATACTAGTGATAATTATTGACTTACACAGTTTAAACAGAAAATCAAAACTAATGTATATATCTTTTGGTCTTTAAAATGTTTTTGATTGGTCGTTTTATTTTTTCTATTGGTAAATGAAAGAATGATGTCATACAGCAGCATTAAGTACTATTAAACAAACCATAACTAACATTAGCTGCATAAATTATACATAAGCTGACACTTTTATGCATTTTGTGAAGCATTGCTTCATGGGTTATACAATCTTTTCCAAAACAAGTTCCAAAGAATAACATCACTAGTTATGTTTCATAGCTACAAATTGGTAACTGAATTAACATTCATTTATTAAGTTTACATGGAGAACTCCTCTAATTCAAATGCTTGCAGATTATAATTTATTTTTATCTGAGGTATAATTTTTCATATCTTGTTTTTGCCAAAGTCAATATAACCTGAGCCAAACTCTGTTTCCAGTTCTCCATTTGTACCCTCCTGTTCTTGGCTACTTACCTAGATGAGTCTTTTCTAGCTGGGAAGGTAAATAAATGAGCTTGCTTCACCACACAAGTCTTCTGCAAAATTCTGATTTTCAGACTATGATTCTTGAGTTAATATTGACAGCTTTAGGATCCTACCCTTGCAACTTAAAAAAAAAAAAAAAAAAAAAAAAAAAAAAGAAGGGAAAAAATAGAAAAAAGAATCACTTTTGTACATATGGAAGTTGAGAAACTTATCTGTCAGGAGAGAGAGGTTAAATGCAGTATTTTTTAATAATTTGGTTTATTTTTCCTATCTCAGTATAATCTGCAAGTGAAATACTGGAGCAGGTGTTGAGTGGGACAATATGGAAAGATTCTTTTCCATGAATAGACTCCATGAAAGTACCAAAAACCCACTTGCCGCCTTGGACACAGGCTGCTGTAGCTCTTGAAAAGTTTACAGTAACATAGAGGAGACTATAAAAGACTATCATAATCACATGTAATGTTAATAAACAGGAAAAAGAAAGTGAGGGAGAATGTAGATAAAGAGATAAAAGGGCAGTAGACAGGATAACAAATGTTGTGGTGGACCTTGTGCAAACCAGAAGACATTTAGGGAAGAAGGAACCACTGGGGTAACCAAGGGACTTGCTGCAGGCACAACAGTCAAATTTAGGCAAGGATTCAACGGTTTAATGATGATAGAGAAACATTACTGTAAGCAAATGTGGAAACCTTTACATTCCTGGCTCAAAAAGAAATACTACTACTAACAGACGGAGTAAGAGAAAGAAGTTCTCACTAGATAGAGGGTGAAACAATAGGAGGTGACACAAATGTAAATCTGTCCTTGAGTGATGGTTAGGTTAAAGACTTCATAGAACTAGTCATAGAAAATAACCTCAGATCGAGCTGATTCATTTCGAATTAAATGGAAAGACAAATAAAGTCATGTAAGTTTAGATTTCCTATTACAAAAGAGGAAATGTTATTAAATGCCAAGGCATGAATTTAGCTGGACTGCAGAGGTCAGAGACCAGGACGTTACACCACCTACACCATTGGCAATGTGGACAAGTTCGGTGGAGTGGGATAGGGACGGGGACGCCCCTGAGGCAGTGTTCCCCAGGGATCCCGCTGTCCCAGGGTCCTACAAGGTACATACACAGATTGTTCTGATGCAAGATTATACAATCAGTCATATTGAACAATCCTTCCTTGCACAGGGCTGCATAGTCCATTGTCAACTTGTTCTAGCTTCTTCCAGATGCTTTAACTTGCATCTGAAAATTAATTATCTGAAAATTAATTCTTTCCTAAAATTGGAGGAAAAAATGTATTGGAGAACAAATCCATCCTGTCTCATTGCAAAAGCATTTAACCAATTCTTTTTCTTTGTCCGCGAGTCTATCTAACTGTATTTCATGTGTCTTCGTGCTGATTCATGAAAGCCTTGAACAAGGTTAGAGCGAGTAAGACCGAGGTGCAGAAATACCCAGGTGAGGTTCTTTGACCTGTGGTATGCGGGAAGCCAGGCTGGATAACCAGGAATGGTCAAACACTTTGGATCTATTAAATCTGTTCAACACGGCTGAAGTTTGAACTTCACTGATAAAACCATTACAGAGTATGCCTTGCATGGATTGAAGGGAGAGGGAAATGAAACAGATAAAAAAACCATCATGACTCAAATTATTCTTTAACCTCCATAGCTTTTAAAGTTTTTCACAAAGCCTAATGATACCTCACCCTTTCTCTGATTTAATGCACATTCGCTCAGACTGGCCTGGGCCAGGGAGGTTCTGCTTCTTCACGGACTATTTCCATAAACGGGATAAGGAGGTTTCAATCAAATCCAGGCAGCTTTCTCCTAAGTAACGTACTTAGCAGTAGAGAAAGAAGAAATTTGCAAGTTTAGAAAACTTAATTTTTAAAAATACATACCTTAGCCTAAAAACACTGGAGTTTTTATATAAAAAGTTGATTTCTTGCCTTCTCTGTTGATTTTTACCTTCTTTCCATTGCAAAATCAGACCTGTCACAGTAAAGATGTGTTGATGCTTTTTAGGCTGTTGCTGGAAAAAATAATTATAAATCTGCCAAATACCACAAAAAGCTGAATTTAACTATTCTGCTCCTCTGTTTCACTAATTCAGGGTTGAACTTCAAAACCTTGTGGGACTATTTATAGAAGGCAGTAGGAATTTTTTTCCTTCAAAAAGAAAACCAGGGGCATAAAATATAACAAAGTTATGTTGAAAGGACTTCAAGATATGAGATGGAAAAAGCTAAATAATACTGCTCCAGAAATGAGTACTTGTAAAAAGGGGGGTTGAGATTTTTTTTTTTTTTTTCACATTGTCTCTTGTAGCTGCCATCTAATCCAATGGATTAGATCATTCAGGGCTCTAAATGAAACACAGAAATTCTTCTCTTTGTCAGCGCTGGAGAACATACCACGCAGGGTCCCAGCTGGGTCTGTGCTGGATCCGATGTTATTCAATATTTCATTAACAACTTGGATGACACAATAGAGAGTATACTTTGGATGACACCAAACTGGGAAAGATCGCAAGTATTAAAATTCCAAATTATTTTGGAGCAAGCATCCTAATGATGACATTTAATAAAGATGAGTGTAAGGCACTATATATGGGAAGAAAAATCTAATCCACATACATACGATGACAGAAGTATGCAGAAAGTGACCTGGAGGCTACAGAAGACCTCAAAGTGTTTATGAGTCAACAAACACAGTGCTGTTACAAAAAGACAAATAAATTTCTGGGATCTCTGCAGAGCACCATTAAAGCCTTAAGAAAAATAAAGTGTCTATTTCTTGGCATTAGTCTTTAAAAAAGAGATGAAGAAAAACTGGAAAAAAGTGCAGAGGAACATAATAGGAAATTATAAACATTGTAGAAATGTTGTGGTGAGTTTGCTTAGTCTAGAAAGAGGAAGGGGACACTCAGTACTGTTTTTATTTTAAATATATTTATGTGCATATGTATGGAAGCATATATACGTAAATCATTATTTTAAATAAGGTGACAAGCACTTCTTTTCCATGTCCAAACAGAGCTGGACAAGAAGTAACAGGTTTTAACTTGCAGGAAGGGAGGTTTTCAATCTGAAAGGATAATTAGGCACTGGAGCAAATTACCAAGGGAGGTTGTGAAACTCACTGGCAATTTTTAAGAACAGATTAGACATACATCTGCCAACACTCATGTAATTTTAGTTGGTCCAGGTCCAGGGCACAGGAGGAAAAGGGCACAGATCCATCTTGCCTGATGGGAGAGACACCTAACTCTGGGAACTGACTGTCCTGGGAACCTCTGAAGAGCCATTGGAGGGGCAGAGGTGATAACTTCTGCATAATGCAGAGCCAGAGGTGATCGCATCCCTCATCTACACACTGGAGTTAGCTGGAATCAATCTGGACATCGCTATCTTCCAGCACAGGATGATCCAACCTAACATCCCCTCCACCCCACCAGCTTCTCAGAGCTCCTCTGTGTACTGAATCATATATCCTGAATGGGAATCAACCCCCAACACAGAACGTAAGGCGGACATCCAGAATATACAGGTCTTAATTTTACCTCAACGCACTGCTTCTGCACCCAAAAGCACGAGTCCCAGGCCTGTAGAGTCAAATAGGCCACAGTTTAAAAATCAAGACTTTCGGGTTCAATCTCAGCCGTCAGCACAATATTCAGCAATCAACTAAAAATAGCATATAAAAAATAAAAGTGGTTATATACCTGAAAATATGGGGTTTGTCACAGCAGCTGTATCGAGGTACCTACACCATCTACAGTCACCCAGCAACACCACCGCCAAGCCATGCCCATTGCATTCCGTGGCAGGATGCCACCAAGGAACAGAAATTTTCAAATTTTCCTCCTTCTTTTCTAATGTTATGCCTCCTGCCCTGCAACCCAAAATAGCGTGCGTCAGGGGCATATCCCCTAAACAACAGCCTGGGCTTAAAACGTCTGTCCAGGAATTCTGCCCTTTGCTAAGAGACTAAATGCTCCTACACGGCCTCCTCTCTGGCCAGGCTCGCGCCCATCTGCTCGCATGGCGTGGTGCCTGCGGCAGGTCGGCGTGCCAGCTTCACTGGGTCAGGGATGCCAAGCTACGACAGCAGTAGATGGACAACCTGCCTCGTACTGCCACGCTCTCCTTTCCAAAATCAGCCCTCTTCACCCTGGTTTCGTGCATCGCGTATCAGGTAGCAAACGGAAAGTACCTGAAGGATGGAGAATGGAAAACATAAAAGGTTTGGGGATATTTGCTCTTTCCAAAAAATGAGGCTTCTAGGAAACATATAAAGCCCATTTGGGATATAAGGTATTATAAAAATATTGCCCACAGGAACTCTATGAAAGCAAACCTTTGGCAGTGTTTCAGTAGCTGCATTAGGCAACTCTTAGGCGAAAGTATTACTCCCAGCTCTTCCGGGCATCTGTGTGTCAAGTGCCTCTCTTCCTTTAGGCTAATTAATAAACAAACAGTATCGACAAACAGATCATAACGCCCAGACTGGGGTCAACGCCTGGAGGTCCACCACATGGAAAGGACGTGTTCGTGGTTGAGGATGCCCACCTCCGTCTGGCTCCGGGCACAGCTCCGGCTGCCCCGAGGACAGGTGAGAGGGCAGGGATGCTGCCAGAGGTGGGATGGGTGCTTCAGCTTTTGCGCAAAACCTGGTACCTCAGAGTGTGTTTGGACATGAATCTGGGGGCAACCTCACATGAGTGAGGTTAACAAGGGTGAAGTGAACCTCTCTCAGACAAAACCGCCTCAGAAAAACTCCATCCCTGCTGTGAGACGGGGTGGGTGAGAAGGAGGAGGTCTCCTGTCCGGGCCCCCTCGTCCTTTCCTCTCCAGAGACCTCCTGCCAGTCGTGAAGCCACAAAATATGCAGCCACTGCTGGGGCTCACCTGGGATTTCAGGGGGGGATGGAGGAACAGAAGCATTTTTTCCTTAACACCTAAGTAGGGAGAGAAAAACCACGTGTGGTGTGAGTGGTCTTCACCAGGATGGAAAGGGGCACTCGGTATCAGCGTGAGCATAAATAGCCCTGGCTGGGAGCACAATAGCTCTGCCTGCGCTATCAGAAAAGAGTGCCAATAAAGACATTTTGAGATTTCAGAGCATAAATCACTGTCAGGAAGCAAGGCCATGTTTTCTTGGTGTAAACACCAGGAGTAGTTTAGTGTTCTGCTCCTACACATGAAAATCAGCTGATTTTACATGCTAAATGCTATTGATAAGAGAAGATTTCAGGCTGACAGAGCAGCTCAGACACTAGTGGTTTTACCTCCAGGACAAAACATGCAAATGTGGGAGTCTTGGAGGAGGTACCAGAGATGGAATGGGCACGTGGACCAAACGCTGCAAAGCATTTATCAGTTGTAGAGGCGGTGCGTCCGCAGACAACTCCGGGAAGGCAGAGCCTTTCCCCCCACCCAGCTGTTTTCTGCATATAAATGAAGCGGTTTAGTCTGTCATTCAAAGCTTTTCCACCAGTATTAAAAGCTGATGCTCATTAAAGGCAAGTCATAATGATGAAAAAAAAAAAAGATATTTTTCTCACTGATGTGAAATTCATGTCCCTAGAAAAGGAGCCAAGGAGGTGGCATTTTACTGGGTGCTCATTTGGTCGAGATAATGGGTAGCTGGCAAAGTCAGAAAGTTAGGGATAACTTAATTGATACAATAAAGAAGAAATGAACCAAAAAGTACTTGTTTCTCTTTGTTGTGATGCTATTGCAAAAGCCTGAGACAAGTACAATATCCATTGTCAAGCTATGAGAAATACCCAAAGATTTCCTGGTAAAGAACAAGGGAAAAAAACTGTATAAATTTAAAGAAGGAATTGTCATAAATGGTATCTGAATACATGGTCTCTAGTGACCAAATAAAGATGAAGAGGGCAAGGAAGCAGACATGTTTTAAAAGCCCACAGCTCTCCACAAAAAGATGCTCTTCGCTAGATGCAGCACCTGGTGCCTTCCCATCCATGTCACCTCCATGACAAGTCATGCCACCGAAAGTCAAACTGAATTCAGTTGACTGTTTCACTGCTGAAAATGGACAGGACATGGATCCATTAGAGCGAGTCTAGGGGAGGCCAGGAAGATGATCAGAGGGCTGGAGCGCCTCTGCTTTGAAGACAGGCTGAGATAGTTGGGGTTGTTCAGCCTGGAGAAGGCTCCGGGGAGACCTCAGAGCCCCTTCCAGTCCCTAAAGGGGCTCCAGGAAAGCTGGGGTGGGACTCTTGATCAGGGAGTGGAGTGATAGGAGGAGCAGTAATGGTTTCAAACCGAAAGAGGGGAGATTTAGATATTAGGAAGAATTGTTTACCCTGAGGGTGGTGAGCCCCTGGTGCAGGTTGCCCTGAGAAGCTGTGGCTGCCCCATCCCTGGAGATGTTCAAGGCCAGGTTGGACGGGGCTTGGAGCAACCTGGGCTGGGGGGAGGTGGCCCTGCCCAGGGCAGGGCGGGGGGGAACTGGATGATCTTCAAGGTCCCTTCCAACCTAAACCATTCTATGACTCTATGATCCTATGATTCTAAAATGCCAGCTCTTGGCCTGCGTTTGCTCCCCAAGCCAAGGGGAGGCACAGCAAGGGTCATCACGTCCCTTCCCATTTGAACTCCAAAAACTCTCACACTTGCCCCTGGCAGTGGCAGCTCTTCTGCAGGACACCAATCTTCCCCCCAAAAAAGAAAAGAATGGTAAATCAGACCAAGACAAGTCATGCTGAAATAGTGTTAATATCTTCTCCAGGAGGGAATGCCTTCCTGAGGAACCACGTCACAAATGCACCTGGTGTAGGACCACAAGGCACAGGCTGTGCTTCCGTCCTAAAGACTGCACGTGCGCATTCTCAGCCATGTAGAAAATTATCCCGAGCAAAGCTGGTCACGTATTACACACCACACTCCTTGCTGTTTTCAGGAGTCGGCTCACAGCGCCTGACGTGCGGGAAGGTGGACACGTGGAGAGACAGAACGAGTGTAGATCATTACAGGAACCACAAAGGGCGAAACGGTGAGTGATAGCACCGTAATGGAAAGCGGGGAGTGTGACAGCAGGGACGCCACTCGTCTGATCCACAGCTTTGAACGATCCTGCACAACTTACGGAACCAAAGTCATCTGAAAATTCATCATTGATCCCATTTTTGATTCAGCCCCTGAACGCGTCTGCTTACATTTTAGGTTCATCACCTGTGACATTCATTGAAAATTAAGGGGCCAAGGGAAAGTGTAAGCCAACAACAACTAAATAGGGATTGAATATACCCCCCTATGTTTCTTGCATCTATATTCATCTCCCCCTGCAATCGCCCCTGTTTATGCCATTGGTTATTGTCTATATTTCCATAGCACAAGAGCTTGAAGTTGGCATCAAAGCATCACTGTGCCAAACTCTGGCTCAGCACCATCGCAGGAGCCAACCGCTGCCTCCAAGGGAAACAAAACCAGGGGCGAGGGAGAAATGTGGGGACAGGGGTGCGCAGTCCAAGGGGACATCCGTGGCCAGGCGCCTGGTCCCGTGAGTCTCCATCCAGCCAGGTCTGGACGGCACTGCGGCTGAGGGCACAGTAATGGTTTCAATTCTTTTCAGCGATACAAGTAAAGCAAGCCATCCTGCTTTATTTTATTAAAGTCATATGTTATTCTGGAATTCTGTGTTGCTGTTATTCTGCCTGCTTAGTCTGGCAGTCTAAGTATATTTGAAAACCAATAAAATAAAATATTACCAAAAAACATAATACTCTAGAAATCCACTCCCTTCTGTAATTACAGTTTAACGTCTAACATACTTTGTGCTTCACGTTCAGCAAACTTTGATACAGTACTTAGACTGAAATTATGGTGCACCAGAGTAACATACATTTGCTGGCAATGAAAATGGGAAATAATTTCTCTTTTATAATTAGGGGATGTCTGCAGGATGGAGGTGCTATTTGTTTGTCATCACAGAATATGCCTGCCTTGTGTCAGGCAATCAGTTTGACATGTGGAGTTAACTTTAGGTTATCCAGACCAGGCACAGGCATTTATTCTCCATTTTCCCTACTGTCTCCCAGCAAGTCAAAACGCAAACGTTTCCTAGGCATGCTATATAGAAGGGCAGCATTTTCTTGTAAGGAATGTTTGTTTGTTATTTTTTTAGTCTCTTATTCTCAAAATACTCTGTTAGCAAAACCACAGAGAGACATATTCCTTATCCGCATGAACTAGGAGACCGCAAGCTTTAAGAATCAAAATAATAAAAAATGCTAAAAAGGCATGTGCTGCTGTATAATGATGGGGAAATACTTGGGGTTTGCTCTTTTGCCAGCATTTGTGGCATATTTCTAGACATGATGTGAGTAATATAGACCGTGTGAACAAAGTTTGGAAAGCAACATCTTTTAATTGAACGGCTCCAGCAGTAATTATTATTTGCTCTCTTGTTAATTAACGATTTACAAATGGCAGCCAGAACAGTATGGTTAAATTACTTCTTCAAGATGACTTAAAGCTGGAAACGGGTTGCAATTACCTTCTATCAGAATTTTGCCTTTTTTTACCGGCAATTTCTCTTTGACCCTGCAAGAGAAGTCAGAGATTGAACTGGGAAAAAAAAAGAAATAGTGTAATCTATGTCCTTCTCGCCAAAGTTTCCCAGTCTGTTCACAGGCAATTTTCTATCTCCAGGAGCAGACGCTGATCACAGCTGAACAGTGTTTTACAATCCAGTCTCCCTCACTTGTTCAGGTCCAGAAAAATAAGTTTAACTCTCATGCTGGGGGGGTTTCTCTTCCTTCCACGACCCGGGTAGATAGCGCGCACCTTCCTTCAATGTAGCCATTCTTATCGATTTCAATAAAATACCAGTACCAGCACAGCTGGTCAATCCCCAGCTCTTACCCTGCTGAATTCAGTCAACAATTCAATTACAAATTCAGCAGATGTCTCAGCTCTTCGGGCCACCGGGAATTTCTCAGCTCTAGCGCTCCGGTGAGGCCAAATTTTCAAAAGTGGCCTCAAAAGTGGAAGGGGCTCTCCAGGGACACGGTGGAAGAACCACTGCTTGGGACATTTAAAACCGGAGACAAAACAGTGGTAATTATCCATCAGGGAGCACTCTTTCTGGGAAGGCAAGGTATAGGGGACGTAGTAGGTCTTATTCATCTCAAGTTGCTGTGATCATAGGAAAACCAAGCACGAAGAACTGGAGCTCGCTGTCTACTTATGTATGCAAATTGTCTTCTTTGTGCCTACATTAAACAACAGCCCGTGCAGGAGTAAACCGGATAGGTAATTATCTAGTCTGAATGTGCACATGGTCTTGCACATGGAGATGTGATGAGATGAGATGAGAACATGCACATATTTAGTATGCACCCTTTTACGGGCTGCTTTTGAAAACTTGATCCTTTAGACAGGTATACAAAGAGATTCTCACGATTATCTGGCATTTCCTCAAGATCAAGAAATACAGTCACGGGAATCATACATTCACCCTCGTAATTTAGGGGTATGATCATAACTCAAATGTCACTTAACAAAGTAATACAAAAAGCAGAACACACTCCTGCCATCGCGCCGCGCATCCGCAGAGCGGGAGAGCACTGCCTGAGCACCGCTTCTCTCCCAAAGTCATTTTAACCTATCAAGCTCTACACAAACTTTTATGTAGGAAAATAAAAACCGTTTTATTTTCCAAACGATCTCATTAATTCCTATGCAGGTTATTTTCTATTTCACACAATGTACTGAAAATTCCTGCCCAAGGAAAAGAAGGGGCTGGCAAGCAGAGGCCACCACTCCGGTCAGGGTGCAGCTGCAGTTCACTGCTCCTTTCTGAAAGCGTGTCCTGCAATTTTACCCATTTTTCCCTGAAGATTAAAGTGAAAAATAATACATGTCCTCACCATTGTCACAAACCCAGAAGGAAATAAGTCATGGTGGGAGCTGAGACGAAGTGGTTTATGTGTCCTACCTCGAAAGGTAGGGCCAGGCTGCGAGGACTTCTCAACAAGGACTCCAGTCTTCGGTTTACTTGGGACTGACCAAATTTAGTCATTTACTTATTTATTGAATTTTTATAAACGTGCTGGAACTAGCTACGCTCTCCTGGAAAATTGGTACAGTTAATCCTGGCAGTGGTGTCCCACATGCTGGTGACAGTGGCTTGTCTCCGTAAAGCAGCATCCTAACCTGGGTCTAGTTCAACTGGAAAAGAAAACATTTGAGAGTGGCAATTTTTTTGCAGATGATACAGTATTATTATGTGCTAGCAACAGCAATCCAAGCAACAGAGCTTGGGGCAATAACCAAAATGACTAGCAAAGGGAGTACATATATTTCATTGATCCTAGCATCTTAAAATCAGGTTCTAACTCAACGAATTCCAGCAAAAGCAAACGATGGACAGAAAGATCACGGTGAACAGCCGAGCTGAGAATACCACACCATACCCCTGACTTTGGGGGTGAGGGCTCCAATTATTTAAGGCAAGTTTTGGGTGAAGTCCTGTGTGGTGAAGAAGAGTCCATCCCCCCCTGTTCAGCCACAGCATGTAGCCCCAAATGCCAGCTAAGCATCTCCTCGAGGTCCTCTGCTGAGGGATGCAGGTGTTCAGGCTCCCTCTCTTCCTGCCGTCCACTTTCCAGCATGTGAACAGCCTGGGAAAAGCGTTAGACTGACAATACTGAAAGGCGAAGTTGTCACTTTTTTCTCCTGCACAGTAGTGAAATAAGAAATCAGGCTTCCATAAATCGCCCTGACAGCCTCCCTGATTCGAGACACACTGTCCATTTTCAGTCTCGGGTTACTCTGCGCCGGGTGATAACAAGGGGTACAAATAAATGCCAACGGTCGCCTTGACTTTCATGGTATCAGTGCAATCAAACCGGCAGGAGGGCAAGCCCCCCGCTTCCCAAGAAACTCCCAGGGACACTTGAGCAGTGGCTTGAAGCACAGCTGGACACAGCTGGAGCCACCCCCATGGGGACAGGCTGGGCACCCCTTTGGCAGACTTTCCCCTCAGCCCAACGGTTCTCAGATCCTGTTGATCAGCTCATTATTTTGTTTTTTTTTTTTTTTTAATTAAAGCCATTTTTTTTTTTTTTTTTTTTTACATGGCTACCAGTATGATCTAGCCAATGACATTTGGGACGCTGTAGGACATATTCAGCCATTGAGGTGTGCAGAATATGTCCCATCTTCTCGTAGGATCGCAAGAGAGACATCCCTGGATACAGGTGTTGTAGCAAAGGTGTGAAATACAGACAATGAAACTCCCAGCCCTCAGCTAAAGCAAAGGGCAAGGTGTCATTTGGTTCAGCCTGGGCTCGCCGAGAGCAAACTAAAAGACTTCACGGCAGCAAACGACATTTAAAGCTTCACTATCCGGTAGAGGGTTAAATACTCGCCGTGCTGTCCAAGAGCTTCTCTGCCTGCCCACATCCCACTCCGCGGAGCAGTGGGCAGACCCCGCACCTCTCGCGCCCGGCAGCGATGCGCACAGCGGTCCTTCCACCAGCCCGCCCCTGCGTGAACTATTGAGTTGCACGGCAAAAACCAGCCAAGGCAACGGCGGTCCCTCAAAACATCACTCGGTGCCGAGGAACCGTGGGCAAGGGGAGAACGCTTAGAAATTCACAGTAGGGTCTCATGTTTTATTTTTACTGAGGAGCGCGGAGTGGCCGCACCGGAGGAGATCAGTGATGGAGCCCGCGCCGCGCCGGTGGGCAGCACCCGCCTCTTCAAAGGAAGGTGAAGCCCCCCGTGAGGCCCCGTCCGGCTCGTTCGTGGCGGCACAGGGGGCAAGGCTCCTTCCCCGTGCCTCCGACCATCCCCTCGCAGGCTGCGGCATGGGGTTTGATTACCCTTATCATTATCTGAGCTTCCAGGGCTGCGTATTTTAATAACCGTCATAAAATTACCCAGTCCGCTCTGAAACCCAGCCACAGCATTTGTTTCAATGACCCCCTGTGGTAGTGAATTCGGCAGATTGACTATGTATTGTATGAAGAAGGATTTCCTTTTGTTTGTTCACAAAGCATTGCCCTTTAATTTAATCACATGTCCCTTTGCTCTTGTACAGTTAGCTGTACTCTAACCCATTTCCCCCCCTCTCCCCTTTTTTTTTTTTTTTTTTATACAATCTGGACATCTCCGACCCATTCCAGTGCTGGCTATAATTATTTCTCTTAATTCAGTTATTAAAAAATGTCTGCTTGTGGCAGAGGCATTGCGGATCTTTAGTAAAATTGATACAAATATTTTATTAGGATAATTAACAACGTTCAGCGCAAGCTTGTTTGGGAGAGCATTTGAGAAACTGAACGGGTCTGAAATTTGAAACAGATGCAAGACATATTCATAAATAAAACCAGACCAAGTCAAACTGTGGCCTGCATAATAAGACATCACTCACTCTGTTTGCTATATATTTGCAGACATGTTGTTAGCTGCATTTATTACAAAAGTTAGGTGCTTATTTGGAAGCTTTCACTTCTGTGAGCTTGTGATACTTTCTGTAAAACAAGAACCATAAATCATAGCGCGCCAGTTTGAAAACCATGTACCTCCAGATAACCGGCACTTGTCATTAGATTGTCTAAAACAGAGGATTAGCCCAAATACAGATGGAGAGGAAACACAGACTGTTTACGTTGAGTATTTTGGACAAGAGCCCAAAGAAATTACAATCGATATGGATATTGTATTTCTGAAGAGTTATGCAGCAAAAAGTGCAAGAAAATACTCTGGCAGAGAAAATAAATAAAGCTGACAGAGGTTTGATTCTCTAGATCCTGTACTGTGGATGAAAATTAGAAACATTAAGCCATTAAATCATTTCACCGGTGCTTTAAACAATAGGAGCGGACTTGCATGTCACTGTACAAGTTTAGAACCGTCTCTTTTGTAGACTAGATAAATATTCAGCATTGTAACTCTAACACTTTTCACACTTCCCATACACTGTGTGACCTATTTCCCAGTCCTTTTTCATGTGGGACGGGTTTTAAATAAAATAGAAATTCCTCTTGCTTCTTACAGATTGGAGTTGATTAAATATTCTACTGATAAAGGGTAAGCAAATGTCAGATTCAATATAATAAAAAGAGAAATGAGAGTTCATACAAGCAGCAAAGCAAACAATCCATTTTCATACTTTATTAGAAACATTTATTGCCATAATGACTGCATTATACTAAGCAAGCAGGTGGAAAGGTGCTCTGTGCAAGATATTCTCAAATATCTTTATTTTGAGGATTTTATATCTCCAATATTTAGACAGATGTTTTATTCCCTATAATATAGTCAGAGTATGAAATGCTGTAATTTCAGTTACTACATAAGGATCAAAATTGTACTTGAAGATCATGGCCTGTCATTGTGATTTCAACAATAATGGTAGACCATTAAATGCTCAATTTTTCTGCTTTGACTTTATATTCCCAATGGTGAGTTGCTTTAGATATAGATGGTAGAGCTCCGTGTGCACCGGCAAATGCTCTGCCCAAATTTGCGGAACGCATTGCGAGTGCACTTCTCAGTTATTTTGCTCCCTGTACAATTTTATAGACACGCAAGTCTGATCCAGGGCCTAAATGGAAATGACAAAGATAGCCAGTTTTTCCTTCTGCGGGCTCCACCGCTATCAAACAGCTGGCACTCGTTATCTTAACAAACAGTGGGAACTGTAATTAAGCAGATCTGTGTTCAATAAGACACCAGTGCCACCAGTGCTACCCTTCGTAACAAGAATGGTCACTTGTTTCAGAGCTTGACTTTCTCTTAATTTACCAAACCGGGAAGCCCAGTCAGCAAATAATGTAACAAAAGATTTCATTATTATCCTTCATTTAATTTAAGAAAGAATTTAACCTATGTTCAGTGCTCAGGGCTTGGCCTTGCATTCCTCCTGCAGCCAAACTTCCTATTAAAGTCAGTGGGAGCTTTGGCTGCGTAAGTAACGCAGCGCTCACTTCACTCTTAAGATTTTCATTACTATATTTTGTTTGCAAGGATTCTTCTACTTCGCAACAAATTTTGAAATATGCGTCAGTTCGAGTTTAGGATGAAAAAAAGAGAAAAAAAGGAAAAGCCCGACATCTTAACCAAGAAAATTTACTACCGAGTTTCTTCTTTTTATTAACAAAGATCATTAAGACATGGGTTTTTCTTTTACTGGCAGCATTCCACAGCCAGAGTGTTCACAATGTCTAGGACACTTTCATTTTGTAATCTGGAGGATACAGTATATTAATTTTCAGGATTTATCACAAGAAAAGTGCAGTCATACTAAGTACAGTAGGTGTAACTAACTTTCATGTCAAAAAAGCTGTAAAGAGTGCCAGAAGCTCTGCTGGGCTAATAATAAGCTAAAAGGATATAAACTTGATTAGTCTCACTTAAGAAGCAAGAAGATAAAGTAAGCTTGAAAAGGCCTTTGCTCTTCCTTCAACTTCAGTGGGTTGAAGAGAATCACGAAGCTTATCACCACGAGATACTCGCTATAATGCCTCTATAGTTATTACTTCTATGTTAATTTATACTGTACTGCACCCATCCGCAGCCACACCAGCAGAATTTGTAATTCCGTCCAAAGCACCAAAATCTTTGCAGCATCTCAGTGCTGTCACACCGTGTCACATTCCCTTAAGTGCACCTTGCGCGCTGATATAAAACCTCCTTATTAACAATTTCCAGCTGCTAGAGGAAAATTGTTCCCCAAATGGAGGATCAGGAATGTCCTTTCCTTGCTCTTGCAGGCTGCGGACACGCTGGTGCTACGTGCCCTCCACCCTCCCTTCTCCTAGGACAGGTGCTTGGAGGTTCTTCGTTGCCTTCTGCCATTGCGGGGTTCCGGGGGGACATCTGAAATGGGACCTGGGGCTGAGCGAATGCTTTGAGTTCAGCAGTACCATGGTGTCTTTGCCCCTGCCGTGGCATCCACCCCCTTCAGTAAAATCAGCTGCAGTGTGGACTGTGCCCAGGCCAAAAAATGCAGCGTGTCAGGTCCAGCTACCAGGAACATCTCAGAAGGGTAAAGCAAGAGTGGGAGAGCAGGTTTGTTGCGACGACGCTTTTCTAATGGGAAAATGCACCAAAATCCCCATATTAGCAATCACATTTTAGTAAATTGTGGTCACATGCCGGTCCTGGCTTTACCCCTTACTCTCGTGGAATATTCTATGTGTGCCTTTTCCAAAAGTCTTTGAACTTGAGATAGAAAATTATGTCTGGAAATACTTGAGCGCGTGGCTCCGACAATTGCTTGCATTTCCACACCGTTACACACCCATACTTCTTTTAACCCTTGAGAATTAAGGCTAGTTAAGGAATAATAATTCTTAGTGTTTTTTATTAACTCTTCTCACTGTGTTTTCACTATCCTCACTTAACCTTTGCTCCCCAAACACCTATTGCCTCTTGAAGTTGGTGATGACTGCCAGTTAACCAGCTCCTTTCTCATCATTTTCCCAGAAATCACGAGTCTCATTTACCCCCAGGTAATCAGCAGTAACTTGACTGAAAAATGACTTCTGGTCATTCAAGAAGAAAATCAGTCCTGCCTGCCATCCGAGCCCAGACAAGGGGACATAGACTGGGGGTTGGCCTCAAGGAGGAATAAGTTGGACCACAGCTTTGTGTCACCGAGCGTTTCCCCAGGCAAGCACGTCCTGACGGGAGCGGTACCCTAATGAAGAAAAACAGTATATTATCAAATGTAAATTGTAGTTAATGGTGCATATGGTTCTGCATGCTGATATTGATTATTACAGATTAAGACAAGTTTCGGGATGGAATATAGCTGCTGTATGCGGTGACATCTGCAAATCGGGATTCTCCATCAGGTGCCACGTCAGCGTGGCACCGCGTGCGCTGACGGGGTGTGTGGAAGAAGCACCAGGAGGGAGGAAGGAAATGGGAACCAGTGCAGGAAACGCTCCCAAACCTGATGGGCAGGGGAGGGGGGAAGGAGAAGGGAAGGAGGTTGAGGATGGGAGCGGAGAGAGCAATGAGTGTGAGAGGCGATGGGGCAAATGGAACAAAGTGTGCAGAGATGGGGTGAGACCCACACCGGGGTGAGCCGCAGTCTGTATGTAACAGATGCTGTTTTCCTTAAAAAGTGGAAAATATATTTAAAGCCATCAACAGAGTGACATTAAGGCAGGTCCCACCCCAGAGACCACCAGGGCTTGGGATGTCCCAGGGAAGGCAGAGAGGAGGGCACGTCCCCGCAAGACCTGCACAGGCAGATTAACAAGTTTGGGGGGCCAAAAATCTCAGTGCTGTTCAAAGTTACAGGCACAGGTCCAACATCGAAGATTTTTTCTCCCCTCCCTCCCCTTCCTCCTATTAGATCCTTCATTATCACATTGCATCCAATTATTATATTTATATTTTTGCTAGAACGAGGTAAAGTTGCTGGTGTGAATTAAGGCATGATCTGTAGAACAAGGCAAAGATCTAGGGTTTGAGGGATATTTGGGTTTGTTTCCTGGTTTTGGCCGGAATGTAGAAATTATGTTTCCATAATAAATTACTCACTGCATAAACCACAAAACATTAAAAAATTGTAAGAACAGCGGAACTTGGCAATTACCAGATCAAATGAGTTTCAATAAAATGGTATACACATTCCAAAGGTTTAGGCAGTTATCTATGCAAATGAAACAGCTAAAACAGTTTTAAAAGCTTTCCTCTAGGTATTGATTTTAATGCAGCCATCAACAATTTCTTTTTTCCTTATTTATTTTATAACCCAAATATCTTGACCAGAGACCCCTGACAACCCATATGCAGAGCAGCCAGGAGGCGCAGCAGCTCCCTGAACCCCAAGAACCTTGAGCAGCTCGCCTCCAAAATTTCCTTTGACGGAAGGTCAGAGAGTGATTTGCACTCACAGCCCAACTCGCAAAGGGCTGTAACGCTGGATCCAGCCCATCTCTGCAACGAGAGGGACCAGCGCAGGACATCTAACCACCAGGACCCTCAAAAGGCTTCAGCCAGATCCAGCCTTCAAACCACCCAATTCAGGAATGATGAAGACAACGGCTGTAGCTCCGACTCGTAGCTTACAAGGGAGGAATGAGGTTGCAGCACTTGCTCCAAAGAGCGGGCGGTGCATGCGATGAAAAGGCTGTGCCCACTTCAGCGAGAAACCTCCTAGGAGAGCACAAAACCCCTAGAAGCTCAAGTTTCAAGAGGCCAGACATGCAAAAGGTTTAATAGTTATAATCATCTGGAGTTTTCGCCAGGCAGTGATGTGCGTACTTTCACACTGCCATCAGCCCTCTCACCACCCAGTTCCGAGTTCCGTGTACCTTTCAAATTCAAACGTGCTTCGGCTGGAAGGACGTTGGAGGAAGGAAGCCTCAGTCAACACCGCGGTGCACGTGGCTTGTAAAGTTTTTTTTTTGTGGTTGGCTTGGTCCTAATTTGTCAGAAAAACAAAGTAGGTCAGGTAAGGGGGAAGGGTAAGTCCCCACTCCAGAGAGCTGGAAAATCTCAGCTTTGAAAAAGTTTAATACGGGAAGCTCCCAGGTTTGTCTGGATCTCCTGAAAACACTGTTTGGGGATGCCGTGCCGCACGCCCCACCGAGAGCAGCCAAACCCAGCTGACCCTCAGTACTTTGGAAACCAAGTCATGATCTGGCCTTTGGTGATCGAGTCCTGACAGTCCGCTCCCTACCTGTCCCCAACATGTCATAATGATTTAAGCACAAAAACCCAGCCACATAATTAGAAGAAGAAACTGAGGGTTTCTGCTGTAAAGCTGTGATTAAATTAGCCATTTATAGATTTCTGAAAGAAAGGGGACTAAAATGTTTTATAGTGTAGTTAAAAGAACCAGGGAATGATTCCCTCATGTTGAACATTTCCTAATGTCAGAAAGCAGGGTGGATGACATAGAAATCATAAATCCAATTGAGAAGTGTTAAAAATCACTTTAGTCTGCCAACTTACTAGAAATTCAATAAAACGGTATGGGAGGATTTATTTGTGTATGTGCAATAGATATGTGTGAAATTAAACCAGCGGAGGTGTCCGTGTGCAACACACGCACGACAGGGTGGGGTTCTCCATCCGCCCACGTATCGCAACCAGGGTGGAAAAGGGCTTCAGGAACACAGTCCCAGACTTTGGGAGGCGAGAAGGGACGGCGCGGGGTGGTGGGACGGGGGTGGTTTCTTTGGGGCCAATTCTGCTCTCCGGCTGGTGGCCCCATTGCACCCACACGCCGGGGATGGCCCCGGTGCTTCCAGTGAGGTTGCTATTTATTTTTACGTTTCTTTTTTTTACTTCGCTCATACCCTTTAACGTTTATTAACTCACGTTTTGCCTTCATGGAGTGGGACTTTTGAGAGGCACGAAATGACAAAGACAGGGCTTTGTTTTCCAGCCGGATTCCCTCCACGTACTCTCCTCCGGTGTCTGCCTCGGCTTCCAGCTCCATCATCACATCCAACAGAGCCTGGGGCAAAGCTGGAGAAAAACACCCAGCGCATTCAATTTACAAACAGAAATAAACACCTTTTCGGCAGGTTCTACATAATCACTAAACAAAACCAGGGGAGAAAAAACAAAAAGAAAAAAAACAAAAAACACCCTCAACACAACATTTTTTATGTAGTTTGTGTGTGGCGGTGACCCGTTATTTTCTTGAGGAAATAACACTATTATGGAAAGATGTCTAGCACTGGGATCTCGAACGGCATCGCAATCTCCTGTCTTGTTTACTAAGGCGCTGGCGGTTTGGCTGCCGTGTCGCACCTCGGCAGATTGCCTGGCCGTGCCGGCGCGGCTGCTCTCTCCCCCGGCGACGCCGGCGCCGTGCCCCCAGACCAAAGCCATTCCGCTCCGGCCGCCCAGACGCGCAACTGCGCCGAGACGCGGCGGAGCGGGCGAAAATGAATCAGATATGAAAATGTCTGAAGCAATAAATTAACACACAGCAGGGGGGTGATAGCTTAATCCTTTCTAGTCCAAACAGTACCTGACACCCATTACTGCCATAGGAGGTGGGACACCGTAGCGGTACTGGAGCGAAAATGATCATTCCCAACTGATTCGAGGCATTGCAATAGGTATGTAATGCGGTTCTGGGAGGGAACCTGCGCGGGGTTTTATGGTGTTTGTACACTGAATCCAGGTTAAGCTGGCAGTGTGTTTCCCTGGGCTTCCTTCTTTTGATTAACCTAGAAAGCGGGCGTTTTAAGTTTAAGCAGAAGTTTACTATTTTAAGTCTTTGTTGAACATCTTACAATAACTGCTCATTATTCACGTAAAGGCTAATAATGTATAGCTAACACTCCCATAACATGAAACATTACCATCCTGACTGCATACATTTATCTGTAGAATGATTAAACAACTAAGATAAAATCAACATTAGCAGTCAGCATCTAGCAGTAAGCATCTTTAGAGTAATTTAATATTTACTGTGAAGAACTGTAATTCCTATTTGAAACTAATATAGTGGAAGTTTCGAAACACATTTTTTAATACAACTGACATATATTTCTGCAATACTTTCTTCCAGGAAAATAACATCAGCCTGGTTTTTAGCATTGATGGCAGATAAACAGAAATGTTGTTGCCAAGAACTGTATTGCAAAATTAAATGTCCTGGGAAACATATTTAATTTGCTGCTTTCCCTAATACTACGCTAAGCGCTCCTTTCAGGTACACCCATGTAAACCTACACTGACTGGAGGTTTTACTAGAAGGCTGGGTTTTCTTACTTTCTGTTGCATATATATTGAAACTAAAGAAACGTATGAGCTCATGGACAAATTGAGAGAGCACTTAGATACTTCTTTCCCCTTTCTTCCCCTTCTTGGCTGAAATGCAGAAATATGAACACTAGATGAAAAGACAGAATTAACAATTTGAGCACGCTTCACGCATCCCGCAGTCGTCTTCTCAGTGCCTTGCTAATTTCACCAGCCACTTGTGAGCCAAAGACCTTCTGACTCCTTCAGAAGGATAATAAATAATTACGATATGAAATACACAGGCCTGTGGGTCAGCTGATAGCGTTGGTCACCAAATTTGTTGCAAGCAGCCACAGCCTGCCCACAGTACACTGGTTTGGGGAGAAATGGATTTGGTGCCAGTGCCCAAGCAAATACAACATAAACCCATGGCATGGGTGAAACGTCAGGTTGCAAATTTATTTTTTCCCAGGTATGAAATAACCATAACTATGTTCAACCCTGTCCTCCCATGCAGATGTGGTGTTGATAACTCACAGGCTGTGCAACCCAGAATCACTCGAGGCATTTCAGGGCAAGAAGTGAGGATGTGGAGCCTACCAGACCTGCAGATGTTGGCACTGCTTCTAAAGCTCAAAGTCCACTTGAGCACGAGCTTCCCATGGCTGATTCTTGCCGATGGCGTGGGGTCAGCTCTGCCCATCTCATTGACCGCTGAGGGCTGGACTGTGGTTCTGTTGACTGGGACTCATCATGCTCCCTGGGAGCTGCTTAGAGATTGAGTAAAGCATTGGTGATACCCAAAGGGTTTCCATCTCCTAAACCTTATGGAAAAATACAAAAATATGAATGTTTTGTCCAGCAGCATTTCTGCTCTCCGAGGACAGCCGAGGAGGGGTGGGCACCGGCGCAGCCCCGCTGCTGTGCGCAGGCAGCCCCGACCCTGCTCCGGCAGGGCACGCCGCTGCGAAAGCACCATTCATCTCCCGGTGATGGACACTTTAGAGCAGTGTTTCTCAACTCTTTAAAGTTGAAAGAGCATCAAACCCTTTTGAAGAAAACCTACAGATCACCTTGGAAAGTGTCACCACAACTGTCTCCCTCTGCAATCCAGGGCCAAAACTTTGTGCGCTCACTGATTGCCTTCGCTCCCTTCTCAAGCCGTTCGGCTTTTGCATGTGTGAGAGCACATGGGTGCATTTGGTCACCCCAAACAGCATCCTGGATCACTTCTCAATGTCATCTGGCTCACTGGTGGCTCCAGGACCGCAAGAAAATAAAAGTAGGCTGCAGTATTGAAGAAATGATGTACGTCCACATTTATACCTAACGAAATCTTAGGCATAACAGACCTGATTCTTCACCTTTTTGCAGCGCAAACATAGTGGTTCGCACTTGCGAAAATCCAGAACAAACTCGACATTAATGCTACCTCTCTGACAAGGTAGTTTTATATACTCAATTACCACTGCATTATCTTTCATCTCTACTATATGTGAAAACAGTAAGAACCAAATATATTTCACTTACAGTTCCTTCATTCAAAAGAGTTTGCCTTTGTCTTCCTTTACTCTATTCACTGACAGCAAACTTCATGAATTAACTGGCTCATGGTATAACTCATGCATGGAAATCCAATATAACCTCTCGGCTATAAGCAGTAACACTTCGCTTATCGTACACTAAAAGAATTTTTACTAGTTAATTAAGATTTGTTTGCTTAATTTTTTTTTTTCAGGCAGTTGGGGATGTTGCTGTTCTGTCATTTGGCTGGGAAAATCGTGATGTATACGTTGTATAAAAGTGCCAAAATAAGAAATGTTAGGCTGCAGTGTCTGCGGTAGTAAATCTTTTTTGTAATCCTAACTTCATATTTCCATTGAATTGTTCCTCTCGAGCTGTGCAGACAGTTGAAGTATTTGAGCATAGTCACATATGCTTTGCTGCTGCTAACAGCCTAAAGTTAGTAATCTGGAGGCACACATACAGCACAGAGTACGCTGCTGGCACTCCTCAGGCTGCAAAATATTACAGCACACCTTATATAGTGCTTGCTTTCGAAATTTCCTTTGCACTTTGTTTACTATATATTCCAATAGTGTAATATTAAACAAAAACAGTGTGTCCTGTGCCAGAATGATTGATTACTACACCGTGGCAAGGTCACCTCCTAGGAACAGGCTGAGTGCAGTAAGGGCTGTCTGACTCATACAGTTAACACTATATCCGCATTGTATGAATGTCACCAGCAATCCAGTGATTTATTGCTTGGAAGGCTCTGTTCAATTTTTTCTGCCTGACCAAATTGCACATTTTCTAGAAAAAGAAGCAAAAATATTTCAGCACATGGATTACCCCAAGTCCTCATTTCTCCCACTAGGTTCAACGAGTCTTTTCAAAGATGCTGATCATCAAAACCTCATATTTTTCACTTTTTTTCCACCCTCTTCTGCCAGATATTTGGCAAAAATGATTATTACACTAATGAAAAGGTGCAGCAGAAGATTAAGGGGTTTTTAATCAGATTTTGGTAACATCTGTGGGCCAGGAATAAGGGCAGCTGTATGTTCTGTTTCTTAATTTTAGTAAGATTTACTCTGGGTATAAAATGTTAGCCTCGGGCAAAATTTAACTGGCTTAAAAGAAAAGAAATGATAGTCTTACAGAAACTACCTAACTCAAACTGTTTGAAAACAGTGACTGAGATTAATCCCTTTTGCTCTAAGAAATTCCTACTTTCTGACAAAGAAGATATAATTATAGATTGAGAGAAATGACTTTCAAAATTAACATTCCAGCAGACCCCGACATAATAGATACATTCATTCCTGGTGTATCTGCATGGAAATCAAAGGAGATACATCATGTTTGAATCCGGGCTTTTATTTTTAGAACGTACATCACATTCGCTCCCACCCCGTCACCGGGGGAGGGATGTAGCTCAGCCCCGCACCCAGCCGGGCAACCGGACTGGGAGTCCGGCCACCTGGGCTCGGTTCTGGCTTCGGTAAACTGGGGCCAACAAAAGGGGGCCAGGGTTTGGGAAGGCATTTGGGTGCCTAGAAGTCCAGGCAGGTAGAGTAGAGGTGGGTGTTGTGGCATTTTCAAAAAACAGCTTTTTCCGTAGGCGTCTGCATCTTTAGGTGTTTTTTCCTTACCTTTAAAATCTGCTTACTGTTTCTCTTTCCATCTCGTGCCACCCGCGTATTATTAGGCCTCATAGGAAAAGAAAAAAAAAAATCAACAGGATATCTGGGGTTAATGCAACCCTTTATCTCAACAAACAATAAAAATAGCTAGGTAATGCGTGTTAACACATGCTACATAATGCATCAATTAATGCTGCATCTAGCGAACTGTATCTGACACAAGAACTGAGATATATCGGGTCTCTTGAACCCATTACAATTATTCTGTTTTTTCTATTATGACAATAAGCGTATCTGCACAATGAAACTCCCATTACCTACCTGCCCTTCAAAGCGCTCTCTGAACATCAGCTCTGAGACCGCGATTTAGGAAGCAATGACTGGAACCATCGTGAGACATTAAAGAGTGTCTTCCAGCTCTTTTAGTACGGTTTTTATGCCAGGACCAAAATTTCCCCCAGCAGTCTTCTCCCACTCTTGTTTATACCTGTGCACTAATTAAGTATTTTAATTCTAAATGAGAAAGAAATTAATTTGGGGTGAAAGAGAGCAAGGATCTAAGCACAGAAGGGTATGCCATACCTTTGGTCTATTAAGTCCAAAAATGTTCCGGCTCAACAAGGACGAGTTCATTGATTCAGCTCACTCCGATGAAACAAACATAAGAAAATGAAATGAAACAAAGCAAAAGTCAGCTGTACGAGCTGAACAAACCCCAAATGCCCACAGGAGAGGGTGGATTGCAGAGCCTCCCGAGCCTCCCACCCAGGGAGCCGCTGCCACCACGCCGCGGTGCCGCCAGGAGCTAATTCTACAGCAGCTCCATTACCACCTGCACGTGACTACAGTCATACTTCATCTTCTAATTGATATCTGCCATTGCCTCATAACTAACGATGACTAATGGTAATATCTAGAAAGACAAATAAAAGCTAATGCAAAGCCGTACTGTGGTGCAGTTCCCTTTGGAAAGCTCTGGGGCCATTAAGAAGCAATCCGAAGTGGAGATTGATGTGCCCTGGGGGTCGCTCCCAGGGATGCGGTGCTTCTCCAAACCCCTGGGGCCCAGGGGCATCTCACCCACCGCACTGCTCCGGAGGAGGGCACGCTCTCCAACCCTCTCCAGCTGTTCCAGTCGGTGCCACGCCGGAGCACAGCCAGGCCACGGCCCCTCGATGGCTCTGTCAGGAGATGTCTACAGCCCCAGACATCCCACTGGACCGAGATGTGGCCACCACTGTGCCCAAGGAGTTCAGCATCCCGCAGCGATGGCACCTTGCTTTCGCTGTTGTGGATATTTTTGCTTTTTTATCCACCAGGTGCTGTGCCACAGTGTGACTTCTTGGATGTAAGTTAGCAAGGAATTAAATCTCCAAGTGCTACAGATGGGCAATGACAATAAACACGGCTTGTTTTCAACAGGTAGCACCTCGTACACATGAAACCAGACCAGGTTTATAACAACGTAATGGCTTGATTAAACATGCTGATTTTTCACGAGAGTCATCTATACCGTTTTGGAAAAGTTATGCTCCTTTAATTACAAAGTTTATGTCACCCAGTGCAATTTTAATGTAATGAAACATTAAACTGGACCTTGTGCTTGATGTAAGATAAAATTATTCATTGAATATTAGACCACTAGGCCACCTACTGTTCTTTTACAAATGGTTGAACTATCACGGGGTTACAGAACTTAACATGTAAATTGCAGCAGAAGTTATAATTTCTGTTGCAAATCCCAAAAGACTGTCATTTAAGTCAAATATATGAGTGAAATTTTGCCTCTGTGCTGTAATAATGCAGGGAAAATGACCAAAATCTGAACATATCTGAAGTAATTATTAACCCAATAATAATGCACTTTTAGTTATTTAATCAAGAGCCTTAAAAATTATTAATGGCAAGTTCTTCGTATAAAAATGGAGTTTTAAACACTGGCATTTAATTTTAGGGATAACAATACTTGATCTAGCCCATTAGCGAGATCTTTTGTAAAGCCAAGCAGTCTGTGCGTTTCAGAGCAATTCCTGCTCGTCCTCGAGATCATTACTCTCGCATAAGCGAGAACAGCTTTATAAAATAATCTTTCTTAAAGTGAATTTAATATTTAACCACGCGCTGAAAATCTTGAGTAAGTTCAGTTAGATTAAAAAAATCGGGGACTGAAATCCCCGTGTAGAGCAGATTTGCATGGATCCTGCTCAGAAGCCCGTTAAAATCCACCGGATCGTTTCCCTTCATCCCCAAAGCCTTCGGATCGGGTGTATAAATAGGAGAGGGCAGTTGCAGGAAAATTATTCGCAGTGCCTGAGCTTGCCTCCCAGCCGCTGCCGAAGAGGAATCCGAGCAGTGACTGTGCATCACCCTGAATCTGTAATAATAGCACCTTTCCTGTCACTCTTTGTCCCTTCATTTTTAAACGCGGTTGGGTCAGGAACAGGCAATTTACATTTTTATATAATCTTTGCTCAGGTGATTCAGCCGCTCTGACGTTCTAGCATTTTGTGTGCAGCTTCGGGTCTCACCTACCCTCCTCGCGCATTTCCATGCGATGGGGGTCTGCCATCCTCGCAGCTGATACAGATCTATTTAGCTTCTCCCCCCTTGCCGTACCTGCAGCCTGTAGCAGGTTGTCAGGGAATGAATTTTCATTTTCTCCCCCGTGAGTCCATCACGTGGCTGTCACCAGAATTTGCTCTGTCTGAACTCCTCCATCCCCCTGATTTATGGCTGGTTGATGAGAGGTTGGAGGGCTCTCAGTCTAGCAATAATCTGCACCCTGGTCCGGCACCCATCTAAAGTTAGGATTTCCGATCTAAATATTTAGTCTCCGCGGTACGGCAATCATTTACGAAATTATTAAATAACTTTTCGTCGGACAGAACACCTTTGGGATATTTTTCCAGGTCAATATTCATCAGCAGACCCCGAATGTAAAGGTTAAGTGCACATTTCCTCTGCCAAATAAGAATGAATTTCAAACCTGATTGATTCTGGTCATGGAAACCGTAAATACTTACTCCAAATGGTAGATAGGTTACTAAGTCCACTCATTTCCACATCTGATATCGATAATACTCTGCTTCCCCCTTATCAGCCCCTCTCATATTTCACCGGCGCGAGCGGCGCGCGGGGAGCCGGCCGTGCCTGTCGGGGCTGGCTGATGGCCCCTGCCTTCCCCCGCGCCATTCTTCAGTGGTCCTTGAATCTTTCACCCCTGTCACTCCTCTTTCATCATTATCTGAGGTGATCGGTCAGCCCTGTGCCACCACCTGTCTCTTCGATCCGATGCCAACAGTGCTCCGGAAAACTGTCACTCCCGAGCTCCTTCCATTTATAGTGAGTCTCATTAACACCTCTCTTCCCTCTGGCCATGTGCCACTACAATTTAAGATGACTGTTGTTACTAAACACACACAAAAAAATATGTTAAAATAGCGTTAAGAGCCTGATTTAAATCTATTAAAGCCTGACAATTTGGAGCTAAAATCTCCCTCCGTGTCTGCGCACGGTTAGGGGGGCGCATATATTCCATAATAATGTATTTATACCTGTATAAATATATATATATGCATGTATTCCCCCTCCCGCCGTTTCCCCTCAGCCTCGGCATTGCACCTCGTCTGGGAACAAACGCCGCTGCCGGCCCCCAGACACAAAGCCCGAGTAAAGAGGATTTATGCCGGGGACATAAAGGCGGCCGAGGGAAGGAGAGGAGAGGTGGCGGCGGCACTCGGGGGTTCCCGGGGAGAGACGGGTCCGGGTCTGGGTCCAGGTCCGGGGCAGCTCTGCCGCGGCGGCCCTGATCCCGCCAAGCAACAAAGCCTGCTTTTATATTTAATCGTGTGGGCAATCCTCTTCAAGAGGACGGCTCGTACAGATTAACCCCCTGCGCGATGCTGCCTTCGTTTCTTTTTACCTTGATTTTTCTGCCTGCGAGGGAAGGGAGATAATAATACCTAGATAATAACTACAGTCTTAGAGGGCTTCCCGGGAAGGAGACCCTGAACGTACCCAAGTTACCATTAGAAAAAAATACTGGTTTTAAGCTTGTAGGCACCCAAAGATGCTTTAAATGATTGAAATGATATCAAGAGTATCAGGAGAGTGGACAACCTCTGAGCTGTGTGGGCGCGTGGGCAAACATTTTGCCACTCTGTTTATATCCTTTCAATCCCTTTCGTGGGCTACAAGAGCTATTAAAGATGACTCAGGTGGTTTTTAACTGACGACTGTTTTGCTTGCACTACCTTCACTGCTAAAATGAGTCAGGATTTTCTTCTCCCAAACCCTCCTACGACAGCGCTTGTTTAGAAGGCACAGATGAGAAAAGGGTATGAGCAACCACAAAGAGTGAAACCAAAGGGTTTCTCCCCTTTTGGCAGCTGAGGCCAGCAGAAAAAAAAAAACCTTTTGCAGGAGCAAACAGTACTGCCAGAGAGGCAGGGACGTGCTCCCATGTCCTTGCGGGAGGACCTTCCATGGCCACCGCTGCCACCGCCAGCCCTCCCGGTTAACGCGCTGCTGAGGATGCCCTGGAAATAGAGACGTAACCGCAGGCTGCTTCGGGATGACCTGGTGCTTACAGCTAAGTGCCTGCATAAGCCTCGACAAGGTCCGGGGCTTAAGGAGATTTCAGCCCTCGCAGGTTTGTTCTGCTGAGAAAACGGCGTTGGGAAAGCTAAAATTCGGTGGGGTGGGTGGCAGGGGGCTGTGCGTGGCCTCCTGCTCCCACGGGCCCACGGGCACATGCGTGTGGTTTCGCACATCTAAGTTATGCCAGTACAACCGACATTTAACACGCAAAATAGCGCTGGCACAATTTTAGTGGTTCTTTTTGAAAATACAGCCTAAAATGCGGTATGCTTTTTAGGAAAGCTCTATATTAAAATCAAGCGATGGGAAGGATTTGATCTTTTAGAAAGTCTCAGCATACGGAGAAGCATAAACATCTATATAGCAGCTTGCCAACTTAAAAATAAAACATAGCGCTTTTTATTGGGTTGGATGCAACCCAAAACCTCAGGTTTGACCACCCCAAAGGTACAGGAACCTGAATTTAGAGCCAAAGCCAAATGTCGCTACTGGTTCTTCTTTTAATACTGAGCAATGTTTTAATAGTGACCCCACTTTTGGACAGCAAAGCTTCAATTGGGCTTAAAACATGAAGGCGGCTCTCCAGCAGGCAGCTGCCTGCGAGCAGAGGGGCTGCCTGTACAGAGCTCTCTGCACATTAAGGTCTCAGTGAGAGAAGGGCAAGGAGCACCAAAAGGCAAGAAGAAAATAATATTTTATTTCTTTTTTTTTTCTTTGCAAATTGGAAACAGCTTTTTTTTTTTTTTTTAATCTATAGAACATTTACATACAGATTGAGACCTCGAATGCCAAGTCTGAGTGTGGAGTGAATTGTTTTTGCCAAGTGGAAAATAAACCTTTGTACCAGAAGCACTCCTACAAGCCACTGCATGAATGGGGCTGCCGTAGCACTCATCCTCCGCTTTTCCCAAGCTACATTCCCAATTTTCGGATGTTCTCTTCCTATACACGGTGTTTAACGAGGTAAGGTTATACCTAGCAACGCTGAGCTCCATCTCTGTGTTCAGGCTAAACCACTGGAATAAAGCATTTCCACTTCTTGCTATTTATTGTCTATCAAAATGCTTTCTCAAGTGTGGAGATAGGGACCACCTGTGCCCCCAAACCCAGTACAGCAAGGCGTGCATGCAATGGATGGAAATGAGAGATGAGTCGAACCACAGCTCTCAAAGCAGCACTCAAGCAATTCACATGAATTTCATCAACAGGCGGACATGCTCATTCATACCTTCGCGTGTCTCTCTGCAAATGATGAAACTCTAACCACCTCTGATGCCGGTTGTAGTGTCACCTACCTGTTTGCCTAGCGAAGCCTTGTGGAAGCAGATTGTGAAGTACATTGCATCATTCAAAACAATCTGATGCAGAAATTTAAAATGTGGACATCCAATGGCATGATTCATTTGTTTTTTCAATTATTTTCCTCTTTTTGATGACTTTTCTACATCTAAAGATTACAAATGTAAGTTCTGTTGGGTTCTGTTTTACCTCAAACCAGGAAAAATGTTTTCATCCTTTCATGTGAAACATGCCCTGACTCTGTACAAGCTGCAACCTTTCTTCTCCTGGCTATGAAACGACATCTCCAAAACATGTGGGTGTTACAGGTGATGTCAACATGGCCACTCAAGAGAGCAACGTGGTCAGATGGCACCTTATCTTCTGTTTCTGAGGGTACCATTCCCCACACATACACCTCTACGCTGCATTGTATCGCATGGAAGGACAAAACCAACTCTGAGATGAAACTGAAGCTCAGGACCCCAAAGCCTTGCAGACCTCTCAGCACAGTGTTGACGGTGTCTCTGCGCAGAGCCCTCCCTGTGCCGAATGTTTAGTGGCATCTTTCTGTCATGTCCATGTCGGGAATTGTATTTCTGGTCCTGAAGTTTGCTTGCAACATTATTGATCACGCAGTCTTGTTCTGTGACCTGGAACATGTCTGTCAACAGCGTTTCTTAGTCTTACAATGTCCAAAGTCGCAAAGGAAAGTCACTGTCATGAGCTCGGGGAGAAGTCATGCTGTATGGCTACTCCAGTGCATTAAAGTGCATTAGATTTGTCCATTTGCCAATCATCACTTATTTACTTTTGTGGCGTTAAATAATCTAAATGCGGCGACTGCAGATTGATTGTCAGGCTCAGGATTCCTCGTTATCATTTCCTTGGAGCAGCATGGGCGCCGTTGGGAAGCCCAGGGAGGTGTACCACTGACACCCAGGCTCGGTCCTGCCACCGCTCCGGCTGGCCTCGTCACCAAGGTCTGGCCCCGTGGAAATTAGGCATAAGAAAAAGGCTTGAATATTCTTATGCATTTTTTTTTATGCTTATAAAGAGCATAAAAAATGCTCTGTGCTTTTTGTCAACATTCACCCTGATGTTGCTTGTCTAATTATGAACAGCATCGGTTTTGCTATTTGTTATTCTTTTTCCTTCCATCCTACTTTCTTCATATTCCACCTTAAAGGAAACCTCTGTCATGATACTGCCACCAAAAGAAAAATCTGCAGTGCTGAAGAAGCTATTGTACTGGTAGTGCTGCTTATCCTGCTCCTGGGCAATGGTTGGTACTTTTTTGGTTCCCCTACCCAGGTCTTGAGCCCGTTTTCCCAGCGTGCAGGTTTGCATGGTGTTCAGAAGCAGGGCTCTGCCTTCCCTGTCGACATTCACAACACATAACGCAGCGAGATCCTCACTCCCAGCTCCACTAAGCACAAATAACATCCAAAGACAAGCCAACAGGCAGGTACTTTTCCCACTTTTCCTTTTTTTTTTTTTTTTTTCCTTCAGATACCATGAAAAGTTGTTAAAGCTAAAATTGCATGCACAAATCATTCTTCAGCAAGGAAGGAACAGCAACAGTATTTGAAGACGGTAATTTTAATTATGCATTTCTGTTGCACGGAGTTCATTTTTTAATCAAGTTTTCAAGTGGCTTCTAATTACATATGTCATGTTTTAGGTGTGTCTCAACCCAGAATGAGTTTGATATACTAGCCTTGCATATACCAATCCAAAACCTCACCTAAAATCTGTCCTTATATAGTCTGGGAACAGTATTTTTTACAGAAAACAAAATCCTCATTCAAATTCTCTGGTTAAACCATCAGCAACTGATCACCACGTACCAAAATTGAGCTCTTCTTAAATACACGTGAACACAAAGAGGATGGCATGAGGAGCAAGCTCCAGCTCTCCCGTGAACATTCACGCTTCTTGGTGTTTTGAGATTAAATGAGGCCTGGGGGAAGGTACCGCCCCACTTCTACAACCTCTTCACAGGTTTTAAATAAAAGCAAAAGAAAACGGTTATGCTCGGCTCAAAATCATCTGCTATCATAGGTCGAAGGGTTTCATGTCTGTTGGCACGCCAGGTTTGTACAGTCCCACCTATTTAGCTATAGGGGTTGCTACCATACAGTGGGAGTGACAAACGGCAATTCATTTCTTTCATTAAATGTTTTATCAAGACATTTTTCCATAATTTCAGAGAATGGAATTTTCCAGTAAGCATTTATTTGATGCTTAGTGTAATAAAGTTTTAGGTCCAATTGTACTACAAGTACGTACCAGCAATGGCAGTAAATAATAATAATATTCTCTGCACAGCAGCAAGATCCTACTCGCCTTGACAAAAAATGCTTATGCCGACCATAGCTCACCTATGGAGCATGAATTTATTGGGAACCAGGCACATGATGGGTTTGCAGCCCCTGGTACATGCACATGCACAAGCCCCACTCACCACACCAAAGTTTCAAGAAGATTCATAAGGTTTTCCTTTTTCTTTTATATTCTCTTTAAATCAGGGTGTCAGTAATGAAGGTAGGTCGAAAAAACCACAAACAGAGCCCAGATTTTTGCAGTTTCCCTCTGTCCATCTCAGCTTAGCATCCGTGATGTCTCCATCCAACTGTGCCCATAGACAAGGATCCCAGGAGGTGTTTGGGGAGCTTCAGGGTTGGGGGGAAAAAAAAAAAAAAAAAAAAAAAAAAAAGACGATGCTGCAAACTTGTAGCTCTAAATGGGAATTCAGAATACATGCAGCCACTTTGTTAATGGCAACATAACGTTATCCCAAGGTGTCCGAGGGTGCCGTGCACACCGTGACGCTGGGGGGACGAGCAGCCCTTCAGTCTTCATTTGGCCTTTCTTGCAGCTTCTGCCAGAGTCCCTGCTCCAAACGCGTTTGTTATCGCTGCGTTTGAGCCTCTGACCTGCTGATTTGTTTATTTTTGTTGTTGATTTGCCCATCTGCTAATGTTTGTTTTGTCATTTGTTTACTTCAAGTTAATGTTTCTTTGATTTTATTGTGGAGCACTATGAGGTCCTAAATGATACGGGCATGTATAAAAATAAATGATGGTTATTTATCATTATCATTATTGCACTTGGCCAGGCCTTTAGCTCACTAAAGATACTGCTGTCTTCAGAGGCCTCTGAGACTTTACTTTTAATCTTGGGGAGATTTCTAATTTCTAGGATATATCCCTAATAATGAGCTGCCTAAGAGAACTGTGATCTTCATTTTCCTGAGCATACGATGAGACACATTAATGATGACAGGTAGAAACAACCCAACCCCCTAAATCCCATTTTCCAATGCAGTGTTGGACTCTTTTTACCACCTCAACTATTAGGAGAAGGAAAAAAAAAAAAAAAAAAAGACAAAAGCAAAAATACACAAAATTTGGGAAAGGCTTGTAGAAATTCAAGCTGTCCCCAGCTAAAGTGAGAAATAACAGCATGGGTTAACGAGGAGGGAATACAGCAAGTAAAGTACTTGCCTGGCACAGGGAAATGGAAGAAGGTTAACCAAGTTAATCTTCCCCTATTTCCTCCCCTCCTGGAACAAGGCCTCCAGGCTGAACCGTCATTAGGAACCATATAATTGACTCATCCACAGGATTTCCTTTTTGTGTTCTGAATTATGGCAGATTTTCCACATTCTTCTTCTTTTTTTCTTTTTCTTTTTCTTTTTTTTTTCCCCTTAATTTTAAACATTTGAAGCATTAAAACAGCGGGAATCCTTCATCTACAGGTAGAAGATTTGTCCTATTAGTGAGAACACAGAGCCATTTCTAATTCAGGACACTGCTCCCACATATTCCCCAGCACCATTAAAATCTGCTGATTAACCAATGGACCAATGGATCTCCGTGTGCTATACAGCTGTCACATCAGATGTTTTCTCTGCTACAATTGGTGTGTAATTTTGCTGGGTTTAAGTGCAGAAGAGGGGAATTTCCTCGTGATGGTACAAATAATTCATCATGGGCTACGGCTCAAAATTGTTACGAGGGAAAGAAATATCTCACCGTTATACTGTAGTTCATCCTACACCTGACAAGAGAGTGTTTGGCACATACAGCGGAAGCCTGATAAAATGTTTTAAAATCAGACACCGAAAAAGAATTGCAAAAGAAATTCTTCTTCAAAATCATTTTGTGCTGAATTATTTCTTTTTACTCGAAAGCCCGGTTAATATACAGAGCGCATAGCAGGTCTGCTATTAAGCGCGCGCGAAAAACCGGCGTAATCACTCATTTCATAGAAAGACGCCTTCGTTTCTTGTTTTGTTTTCCAAACCGATTTTAAAACCGGAGAGAAGCGTGTCCTACAGCAAACAGTATAAAACAAATGTTGCTAGCTTTGCTTCATTATGTGGTACATTGTAGTTTTATGCATGTACGCTGTGTGAACAAGAGGGTTAAAAGTTAAACAGTAGCCTAGGGCTAACACACTTGCAAGCTGAACAGGTACAAAATAGGCTTTTGTTGCTTTCAAACTATTACTGTATGTCTTTAGCAGAAACTAACAGAACGGGCATCTGTGTGCAAAAATGTATTTCCTTACGGTTTCAGGTATTGTGAAATGGGACTGTTTTAATGGCTGAAATGCCCATATGACCTTTAAGCCAAAGTCGTAAATTTGTCAGTGTCTGAAACTGGCAGGATATCATTGCTAATGAGGCTAGTTTTTAGGAGTTTGTATATCACGAGTACCATCGGAGAGCGAGGCGGAAAGTAACCTCCCGTGAATTCGGGGGTACGGTATTGGTAAATCGTTAAAGGGAAATAAAAGGGAGAGCTGCGATGAGAGCGTCATTACAATTTCGCATAAAGTAATGAAGAAATAGCGAAACACGGCGAGCCCAGGTTATTCTATATTTCATAAAATGATAAATAACTACTAGTCATGTTTATGTATAATGAATTACAATCCCGCTACATTTACCTTAGTAACATTTTACAGAGGTTGTATTTTACTCCCAACTACCAATTATGTCATCATCCTGGCATTTACCTGGACGTAATGATACACAGCAAACCCATTCTTGTAACATAACTCATTGCTTAAAAGTGTTTGTAAAGCCATATGGCATCCTATATACTCATAATGACTTGGATATTGCTATTAAATTTTACAGATTAAAGTTTACTAAATCTTAAAGTCTTGCACCGGTTCCAATATTTCTTATTAATCCTAAAGGAAAAGATGCTCAGCCATTTAAATGTCAAAAACCATGGAGCCCTCTTTAAAAATAAAAAGGAACAACCCGGTCCAGGGAAAGGGTACCCCTTAAACAAAGACACGCGGCACCGTCACTGTCCCTGCGGCTTCAGTGTTCAGCTGCGCACGCATTTTAATGGTCCCTTTGACCCATCACGGGAAGTTCCTTGCTCCAGCGTCGTTGTTTCCGTGGAAAACAAGCTGGGAAGGGCTCAGCCACTTCCCAGCATCTCAGTGCGGGTTTCATTTCTGCAGGACTCAAAACCTCAGTCAGAAATATCTACTGTAACATTATCTTACATTTATTCAATTTAATTTCAGTTTGAGAAGGATAGCATATAGATCTTTTTATAAGCTTGTAAGGTCACCAAATTTAAATTAAAGTGACCTCTTTTAAAGCACATTAATAAAAGTACTATGTGGAGGGAAATTTAATATGAATGGTTAAAATGCATGGAATTCAGATTTTACTGTCAAACAGCTCAATTAAACAAATTGAATTTTTAAGCAACAAAAGGGAATTGAATCAAATTAGAAACAGAGTGGGATCTGAAATGTGGACATTTATGAGTGATGGTCACAGGGCCCTCCAGCAGTGAGTTTTCTTTATTTGTTGCCTCAGCAGTTAGAGGGGTTGGCAGGCTGCAACACAAAAGGATAAAAATGTGCACCATTGAAACACAGTTTTTGGCTCCCAATAAATCATCTGTCACTTCATCACAGCCCAGTAGATAATGAGCAATAAAGTTTTCACACTCAGGCAATGAGGAAGCAGGCACAAGAAATACAGCTAAAGCTGCTGTCTTTCTTTTCTGTAAACGCAAGGTGCTTTGTATAATAAATGACCTCTGGATTTCTGGAAAAGAATAATTCCAGGCTCAGTAAAATAAACCATTTGATACGCTAAAAAAAGAGAAATCTAATAACATTATTTAGTTCCTTTAACGAAAGAAATAATCACATTATATATATGAGCTACAACCGTCTGCAACAGGAAGAGATTCCAGGGTATTACCTCTGAAGTTGTCTCTCTACTGCCAGCAAAGCACATTGCTGAAAATACAATAAAGCCGCGCAATAATTTGAAGTGTGATTGTTTGCAGAGATTCAGGGGACATTTGTGTTTGGAGCCCGATGCTGAGAGGTTTCCCCCCGCCGTCCCTGCCAGGCGAGGCTGGCTGCCCCCGCTGCCCCGGGGCACGCCGCGCCACGAGGCTGTCCCAGCAAGAAGGGGCAATATCGTCAGGCCAAATCAATCGCAAACGGGTCTCGTTTTGACCTGCACATTTTACCTAAAAGCGTCATTTTTAGCACTATTTTACCTTACTTTGATAACTTCTAATTGCTGTTTGGGTGAATATTTTGCAGATGTTACGCCACGAGCCAAGCAAGAACTGTTGCTCCCGAGTTCGCAAACACCTTTTGGTCTTTAATCTGAAGTTTCCGCCCGCTTCAGCTTCCTCTGCTCATAATTCAAATTTCGCATCAAAGACATTTCAGCAAGGGTGCCTGGGATGGCCGCGTACAAAGTCTAGTTCGCGTGCAAAATGAACCACTCAAAAAGTAACGATGCGGCCCGTAAAACACATAAAATGCATTATACATTGATCCACATTTTACTTAGCAGCATTTGAAGTGACTTGAAGTAACATAATGTAAGATATTCTTGTCATATGCAAATGACAACTTAATATTTGCATAATATGTCAAGGTAAAAAAATGCAAATAAACTTTGGTAAAGTCTGTACCTTCGCCATTCTCTTATATGGCTAATTAGCAACTTGAAAGGAAATTGAAAGCTCCTCTTCTCTGAACTGTATGCCAGCTAAAAAAAGGCACTGCTTATTTCTAGACCACGCGAGATGAACAATTAACATATCCGTTTTATTGAACTGCTTACACCGATCCATAGCCGTAAAGGCTGTTTATCGCCTTCCGAAGTTGCATACGAAGGTACAGCCCTGTTAGAGTAAAGGTCACACAAATGTAAATGAAAAAGGCCGTATTCTACTATAAGAATGGTGTAAATCCGATCCACCTTCCCCGAGATAAATGAAACCTGGGATCTACCCCTATGTGCTATAAAGCAGAACCGGGCTCCAAAAAGCTCCACGGACGGAGCTTCGCAATGACAAATCTGTGAAAAAGGCTTCTCGGTAGCTCAAAACCTGTCTTAGTTCATTACAAGGTCTTCACACTCTGCGTGAAGGTTTATACTGTATTCTTTTTATAATATTAAGGATGTATTATTTATACCTACTGTAGCCATGCCATAGAATACATGAGTAGAGTTTGTTTAGCAACAGAGTGAAAAAATATTTGCTACAGGGGCAGTCTGGCAATATTGCTTGTTAAGGCATGCTATTTGTAAGCAAATTTATATGAAAAGTATGCAATGTCTAATACTAAACTACTCCAGCCCCAGACTGAAGGGTGATTTTACAAACGTCCTGCAGCACTCAATCATTCCTTCATTTTAATGTCTTTATTTTATGATTTTGTTGATGAAATACTACTTACCCAGTGCTCAAAATTCCTTTTAGGCTGCAGGCACTGGCTAGTTGACACGGCAAGCCATATTTTACAGCTATATATTTCAGCTTTCTCTGTCCAAGTTGGAGGACACAGTAGCCAAGATGGTTTTTCATAGTAGAAATATATTTTCATATTTATTTATTGATTTGACTAATGTATCTATTTTTCAATTCACATGCTTATGTTTCAATCCATTAAAGTGATTCATGGTCAAATAATATGTTATTGCAAGTACAAAGAGGAGATAAAACCACTGTACACTGGCTATAACACAAGAATAAAAATAATAAAAATCCATTGCATGATTAAATATAGTTTTTAATCCCCAAATGATCAAGAGTAAACTGATGTTTTTAATTATTTTTCTTTAAAATAAGTTTGGTTTTTCTCTAAGTAAAATGCAATTACCGATTAAATAAGTTCTCAGGAATAAATATTCTTACCCAATCTAAGTGCTCGGCGTAAAACTAACATAACGCATCGAGTTACTATCAAAATAAAAAGCTCAAAAGGCTTTTAATCAGTTGAAATGAGAACTAACTGGCAACTGGTAAAGGAATGTTGTGCCTGTCACCCCCAGGTCAGGGCTGTGGCGGTGGCCCGAAATTGCAGCTGCGATGGCTGGTGACTGCTCAGCATCTCCCCTGAAATCGCGGGGTTTGGTCCATTTTTTTGGAGACAGACAAAAAAAGTCCAAAACAAAGGGCAAAAACCTCCCCCACCGGGAGCGACAACACCCAGCCCCAGCCGTGGGACGTCTCCAGCCTCCAGCGCGGAGACCAGCCTCGCCCTCACACTACCGTGAGATATTTCTCACTGGTTTTCCCCAAAAAACGTCTTGCCTTTCCTCCTGTCCTTCGCTCCTGAGCTATGAAACTTTCTGGCGAGCGAAGCCAACGCCAGGAGAGCTGCATGGGGCCGGCCGCGGAGGGATGCCGCCTCTTCAAACAGAGGTGAGCGTGCCCGCTGCCCCGGCGCGGGGGGGCCGGGCTCAGCTGTGGGGACCGTCTGCAACGGGAACATGAATTTTTTCATGTCAGGGTCGGGAGGACAAAACCTTACCAATGACACGCTCTGCTCAGACCACCCGCTGCCGCCTGAAGAACGCGGCCACCGCAGGGTTCCGTGCTCAGCAAGGATCATTTATTCATGAAGGTGCACCTTCTCCAGAGCTAGAAAATACTTTGCTTTTTCTGGAAGAAAGGTATGTGGTTTTCCAACCAATACCTGGAATGAATTTATCAGCATAACTAGCGGATTTCACCCCCGAAAACCCTGAAAAACAACATTTCTTCCAGATTTAGGCAGATGCATTGCTGTTGATAAGGTCCGGCAACAAGAAACGTCGCACATGCCCATCTCTCATGTCCGCGTCTCACATGGAGAGTCACTTGCCTATAACAAAAAATACAACAATAAAGTGATGTACCTGTGCTGGGCTGCTGGATCCACTATCTCTATAATTTTATAAGAAAATCAAAGCCAAGGGATGAACGCCCACCATCAGGTTTCAGGCATGCAGACAGTAGCAGACTCTGGCTACAGCACCAGAGGAAAAACCCAAAGCATCATAGTTTCAGAAGAAACTAATAATTTTGGATGTTCTGAGCATGAGACACCTGAAAGGGGGCTCTGTTACTGAAAGGTGTTCGCTCAGCAGTCACTCAAAGCCTTCTGTCTCAAATCCAAGCTGCCAAAAATCTACCAATTATATATCAGTAATCACTTTTGGAAATAAATGTTCCAGATTCCAGGGGGAACAAAAGGAAAAAGAAAAGAAAAAGGAATCAAGGGAGAGAAAAGGGATTCTTTTCATTCTCTCTTCTGCTAGAAGTCTCCATTGAAAACAAAAGAAAAGCAAAAGCATACCAAATGAGTTTTAGGGAGTCATTTTGTCAGGGAGTACGGAACAAGCTGCTGCTAATGGCTCAGACAAAAAGGAACAAAAAAAAGCCAATAACCCTAAATATCATGAAATGGGGAAGACAATAAGCCAGACTACAGAGAGAGCTGAAGTTGAGATGCAAAGGACAGTCCCACAGAAGGGGAAGATTCGGAGCCCGTAGCAAACAAGTGGGGTGACATCCTCGTTTGTACTCCAACCCTTTTACACTTACCGCAAGGCCCGTGACGGCTTGGTAATTATAGATCAGCCGTGGGAAATGTCCCCCGTGCAGGAGCTTGAGGACACTACAGGAAGGACTGGCGAGGGGGAGGCGGGAGGGGGCAGCGTTGGGGAGGAGGGCAGTGCCCACCAAGGCTCGGGTGGGCGGGCAGCCCGGGCAAGCCGCCGTCATTCCGACAGACTTCCAGAGCCGGCTGAGCTGCGACGTTTCGTTTCTGCACCCTAACGCTGGGAGAATGAGAAGGTAGTTTAAAGTCACCTTAGCTCCCCCTGGGAAGCAGAAGCACAGAAGGCTGTCAATGTGTTGAGGTAGAGCAGCTGAGAGGCTCTGGAGAGAGAGAGCTAAATGAATAGAAACTTGTTAAATGATGTGAGTTAATGAGAGCATTTTGGAATTAACCAGCTTCCATGACTTTAAATAAAACCCCAATGTCATTTTAAATTAGATTTTGTACATTTTTAAACCATTATTTATTTATTTTTTGCGAGGTGCATTGGTGGGAAGATGGAAGCGTTAAAATTTAATCTCCTCAACCCACTAGTGGTCAAATACCGGTACTTCTTCTTCGCAATGAGTTCAGGAACACCGGGGACAGTGGCAACAGCCAAGAGGTTTACCAGGAGATGGAGGAGTCCCTACCCCATACACCCACTGTTTGTGGGTGCGAGGAGCTGAAGCCTACAGCTGGGAATAAGAACGTAGATGATGGGGCCACCATCCTCTGACCCCACAGTATCACACCGGTGACTCTAATCCTCACCTTGAGTGAGGTTTTTGCACAGTAGATCAGCACACGGTGGTTTGGCAGCCTTACATTGTGCCCTGCCCCGGTGCCGTGCCATCGTCTGGGACTGGAATGACTGCTCTGGGCATGAATAGACTTTGAGTGCCCATCACTTGCCTTGTCCTGCTTTTATGGCACTCAGGAGAGGGGAAGTGGCTGCAACTTCTTCCTCTTCTTCTATTATTATTATTATTGTTATTGTTGTTGCTGTTATTATTATTATTATTTCCGACTTCTTCACAGAGAGATTATTTTAAAAGAAAGCCTCCCACAGCCAACGAGTGGAAGAAGAGAGAACAGGCTTTGAAGGAAAATCAACTCAGGAAGCACCCAAGTGCTTCCCAGGTGAGCCTGGCTGATAAATGAAGTCAGTTCCTGCATCGTACCTGTGCTGTAAGCAGAAAGATTTCTAGATATATTTTGGAAGGTAATTTCCTGCACCAATTGTATATGAGCAGCAGCTATGCTTTCTTCACCTTAGAAGAAAAATGGTCCAGTGGGGTAGGCACCAACGTGGGACTCTGAGGCTAAGGACTAAGGCTCAATTGTTATTTTTCTTTGACACTTCCACAGAGAGCCTCAGATCTGATCACTTCTGAAATGCTTATGCAACTCCATTTAAAGATTTTCTAAATTTATTTTTTCTCGCTTTATTTGTATTGTACTTTCTGGCAGGTACAGACTGGGGATGCTGACACTGTCAGACTAACAAGACCAACGTGAAATTAAAAGCTACGATGACGTCCCTGGCACCACAGTAATAGACACTATAAAAATATTTTAGTCAAATATAATTGACGTTGTTCATGGTGCGGCCATTAGTTGCCCTTCCACGACACTTCACAGTCTGCAGGATTGCTTTGTTAGGAAAGAAAAAGGTGGTGGGTTAACGCAACCATTGCTGCAGTGGGGTGGTGCTCGCCCACAGCCACAGGCGAGAGGTGAGGGAGGCAGTTATGGCAGCAGACGCCCACCCAGGACAAGATACGACCCCCAGGGGTGGGCAGGGAGAGTCCCCTAAGGCATTTCTAAGTCATGGCTAGCTTTATGGTGTACACCCACCGAAAGCACAGGCGAGCCTGCAGTACCCAAAGAAACCGCTTTGGGCGAGAACCCGTTATTTTAAGTCAAGAGTCACCAAGGCCCGAGGCCAGAGCCTGGGTGGTGACGGCGAACAGGGCAACAAGAATATAAGACTGCAATACGTGCAGCTGGGACCGGGGAAAGAAGCCGTAAACTGGTCACGAAATGGAAGAAGAAAGAAAGGGGAAAGGAGAAGGATGGGGTGGGGGACACGCCGAGCCCCACGGCTGTCCCACACGCACCGCAGGCGGCTCCCCGCACCCACCGACACACAGCCACAGTAAACTTAACACCAAGTTGCAACTTAAAAATCCACAGAGCTTTTATATGATAATTACTGTTATTATAACTGGCCCATGAAATAAACACCTCTCCCAATTATACAAAAGGCACGAGGTCCTTAAGAGAGAGAAATCTCACAATAAGATCTGCTTCCCAGCATAACGACATAGAGGGAGAGGAGTGCAAGATGAATAATAATAATATTATGGTACATATAATGTATGTTTTAATTAGCTAAAGGTAATCAAATGAGGTTTGTCACGATTATATTAAGGTCAGGTCTCCACATGGTTTCATCAACAACATATTAAGACAAGGGAGGTGATGCCAAATTGGGGTTTAAACCTAATCAACATAATTAAACAAAGCAAGAACATGTGTTTAGAGCTACACCCATTTTACTGATCTCTCTATTTTAATTACTCTTGTAGAGTAAATATTAGTACCAAAATAACTCTTAATTAAATTTTTCCCATACAAACAGAAAACACAATCTTCTTGGAATTTGCTATTTTTGCAAAAGGGATGTACAATATCTAGGTCTTTTGTAGTAGAAACCATTTCAGAAGTGTGCTCAAATTATGCTAAACAGCCTAATACATTCCAATGTATTGACATACCGACTTCTACTGTGTGGGAAACCGGAAACTACACTGGCCTAAAAAAGTCATGGGAAACCATAAAAACAAACTAAGCATAATTTAAACTGATTGGATGCTTCCTTGTAAGAAGTTCTTAGCTTCTAAATACAAAATGTGGACATTGAAATGTGGTCAAGTTATGACTTAATTTAGAAAAACATGTTTTCTTAGGTTTCTGTCTTGCAATATTTGGCACGAATCAGACACTGGGGGAAGAGTTATGTCAGCAACATTTTCGAAAGTGCCTAAGTGGCTTTGCCCTAGGTTAGGTTGCAATGGGACTTGGGTGCTCAGAAGGACAGGGGTTTGTAAGGGCTTACAAGGTTTTCCTGCGCCGGTCTCCAATGTAGCACGGCAAGAGTTAAAAATGTAAGAGCGCAAAGTTATTAAAGCCGCGCGTAACGCCACCTGCGTGGTGCTCAGCCAGAGTGAGCCCTTCGGAGCACAGCGCTGGCGAGCGCTGGCACGCAAAGGACCCCAAATGAGTTAAGAAGTCTTCCACTCCATCATGAAGAATTGTTCTCTAGAGTAACTACCAGTGGGGAAATGCTTAAAACACTTACCATATGTGGCTAAGAAGGGCCTAATTTGTCCATTTGGAAATTTTGCCTCTTTTGAAAGGATAGTTAATTTAAAGTAATTTATTTCATAGGTGAAGCTTTATTCAGAGTGGTTAATATATCACCCTTGGTTGCCTGAACAATTAGAAATTGTCACCAAAGAAAAATGTCGCAGTTCATGTAAATAACTATTTACCTAAAGGAAATGGGAATCCACAAGAGTCAGCATACTTTAATGAGCCATGACAATAGGAAAAAAAAAAAAAAAAAGCCAATGGTACACTGCATCTGCTAAAGCTGACATTGCTTATGGTAAAAATTGGCCAAAACAACTATTATTTGTTTTTTTCATGTCAGAAATAATGCAGCTTGAAATTTTCAACAGGCAACATGGGTCCAGACCATTTGTTACTTCTAATGGCCTAATTGTTCTCCTGGCAGAAATAAAAAATTAGGGCACTTATGTCATTTACCTAAATTTCTAATTAATGCAATGGTAATAGAGAAAATGGAACAGAAGAAAGAAAAAAAAAAAAAAGTTGGGTGAAAAATGTTTCTCCCGGCCTTTCTACCATTTGTCTTTGTTAACTTTCCTACAATCTTTCCCTCTCAAACAGCAGGTAGACTGATCTCCACAGAGATGTTTCACAGTTTTCCAACTGGACAAAAGTATGCCGGTCATTGAAAAATATGGCTTCTTCCACCTGGACCATTGAACAGGCGCAATAAAAGCGTCAACTGTAACACACTGTTCTTTATGCCGCCTCAAAGGAATGTGCCAGCAAAATGATGTAAGAAATATTCTTCAAAAATGGCTAGGAAATCTGCACTTTGGGCTGCAACTTTGCCACCGCTCCGTGCACAACCACCCAGTGCATCCTGCAAAGCAAACCGTGGCCAGTAAGCGCCCCTCGTTAGGATGCAGGACGAAGAGAAATTTGACTTTCACTCACTCTGCATTTCAAGCCGACACCTCCCGGAGGCTGGGGTTATTTCTCTGTGCTATTTTAGCAGAGCAGTAAACTGCAAAGATGCTTCCGAGTCACTCGATTTTAGCTTATGTCGCTTCACGTTGTTACAGAGGGAAATGCATCAAAATGCATCAACACACTTTGGAAACACCTCTAAAAGTGTCTCGAATTTACTTTGTCCTGCAGTACTGGCAAGTGTCCACCATCTTCTCAATATTTATTGTTGAAATGGCACGGAAGAGGCTCAAGGTGATCTACGTTTATGCCTACCATCAAGACATTAACATCTACTTCTTTGAAATGATGCCGTGCGTTGATCTTGACCAGCAATGCCATTAAAATATTGCCATCAGGAAACGCACAAAAGCAGAAAATTGAGGAAAATTTAAAAGGAGCCCTAGACAGGGTTTATCCCACAAGGTCTCCAGGAAAGGTCAGATGGAGACGGGCTCCCATTTCTCAGCTCTGCCTGAGGTACCAAGAGGGTACAATAAAAATGTTAAAAAAGTGATGGGTTTCCTGTTGCTTTACAAAACTCTTCATGTGGAAAAGATATTCAAGGAGATCTGTAATTAAGCTGTAAGCAAACTGCAAGTAAACCAAGTAAGCATGCACACGCATGCTAGTAAAGTATTCTCATTTTTCTATTAATGCTTGAGGTGCTTTCCTTAAGGACCAAATGGAAATGAAGAGAGGGGATACCAAGAAGGTCTGAGATTCAAACCTCCACCACACGTGAGCTCAGAGTCACAGGCAAATGTCAAAGTCTGCTGAGGGTTCCTGTGGGCACTTCACCCTGCCAGTGGGCGAAAAGGCTTCGCTGTTTCTGACCCATCTTCATCTGGGGACCCCCACCCCACCAAACGCATTCCCAGCCAGTCTTCCCCTGAATCATTGTTGGTTTAAAGCAATCTTTGCTTTAAAACAACGTGAATCCCTCACACTCTCCCATGACCTGGAGTATCGTGCCATAACCTGGAGTATCCCACCATGACTTGGAGCGTCCTGCCTGCGCCAAACCTTGATTACCATAAGATGCTCCCGCTAGAACCTGGGTGTGACATTGCAAGAGTTAATTGCAATTACTGATCCAGCAAACTTTTATTTTCTGCCATCAGTCTGGTCTAAGCCTGCATGGTGCCCACAGGAGGGGGTCTCTCTGCAGCCCCCCAGGACGATGCCCGAGGCCACCGCTGCCATGGTACCCAGCAGCGGGCGGGCAGGGATGCCAGCTGCCTCCCCAGCTCCCCTTTCCCACATGGCCCTTAACGTTTCCTCTGCAGTCTGGGAACCGCTTTGGCATGAGCGAGGTATCAACACAGGGCTTACAATAGCATCAGGAACTGGCAGGAGCTGAGCTCCGGCAGCACAAGCAAGTATTGCTAAAATAAACATGTTATAGGCAAAGGTCACGATGCCTGTTAATATAAAGACTGCGTCTTGTATAATGCATTCAAATGCCGGAGTGAGAGAGGGAGATAATATGATCCATTTGCCAGATTCCTCCTTTTAGTTGTAACACGAAGCCATTCTGGGCTGGAATGACCCAGAGATGATAATGAAGCGGATGATGATGCCATTGCCTGTGATAATGGCGTGACAGGGAGAATACCCTGGAAAACTGCACGAGCTGATAAGTGTAAAGGTATAAACAAACCAAAACAATATGGACTTATAGACATTAGCGCAGAACAAAAGAGACGAGAAAAATCGAAGCCAACTGATCAACATTAAAAAAAAAAAAAAAAGACTTTGCAAGGGTGACTTTTTCAGCAATTTTTGGTAGCGCAGCGCGTTTCATTCGCAAGCCCTTCAGCGGCAGCCTCCCGAAACCGAGCCCTTCCCAGCCGAAACAGCAGAAGGCAAAGCGTCTCATACTGTGGGGGGACCGGCTCTCCCTGCCCGGGAACAGTTTGTAGCAAACAGTCCACGATATGAAAATGTATTTAATGCAATTAATAATTTAAGAAGTGAGAGCATGTGCTCTTGGAGAGTTAAATGCTTGTCAGAGTGATAGATGCACGCTTCACCACCAATACATTTCGTATGAAGAGCAGAGGGATTTTGCAAACTTGTGTTGACCTTGGGTTGCGGTATATAGGAGGCAGATTGCAAAGGCAGGCCTGCTTATGGCAGGAGAGTGCGTCAGCTCTCAATTTACAGCCCTTTCCCCAATTAAAGGACTGTAAAAACATTAAAATTAATGCAGTCTTAACTCCAGAGCAGGCTCTACTTTCTTAATTAGTGCATAATTATTCAGTTTTTGATATCCTGGAAAATTATCACATGGAAATTATTTTAGGCACAGTAACAATAGCAAAAATCTCTCTACCCCCCCAACTCGATTAACATGTGGAAGTAATTAACACTTTATTACAGTGAAAATACTATTACTGCTAATGTTTAATGACTTTTGCCATTGCATCATAAGCAGGAAATTTAGAGCACTACAGAGCAACGGTCTGCTATAAATATAGTACAAAGATTACAAACCAGCGTCAGATGATTCGCACTAACAGCGTTTAAGACAGGGATATGACATACAATACGTTTCCAAAATGTCATACGCAGTAAATATAATTTTCTTGATAAAGTCCACTCCATACAGAAAAACAGCGAGTGCAATAACGTTGGATGCGTACAGTATAGGCAGCAGTGCTAGAGTCCTTGTAAAAGCCTGTTGTTAATCAAATTGAAACATAAAACCTGAAGCATAAAGTTATTTTCTCATAACGGTTTAATAGAAATTTCCAATCAAACAAAGGCCAAAAAGTGTTATTACGACATGAAGTTCCTTGTATAAACAACTTAAAATGAAGTAGGGGAAAGTTTCATGGGATTTATGGATTTCTTTATTTTTGTTATTTAGAGTAAATGTCTACTGTAGATCTCCTATAAGTGTCTTGAGAAATTATGCACCAGCTTTGGATGATTCACACTAACAGCAATTAAGATGCTGAGTCCACCTAAGTGTCGAAGAGGTCAGTGCTCAGGAAATATCATTTCATTTCAGCTGGTGCGATGGAGCCAAATGTGCCGGAGACAAAAGGAGACCAAAAGGCTCGGAGACAGCTTTGTCTCAAGCTGGGCCTCTCTGTGGCTGTGACAACGCTACCACAGATGAGTAGAACTAGGGTGATGTTTACTATAATGTTTCACTATTAAAATGTAAATAGAAAATCCTATTCCATATCCGGCACAGCCTTATGGAAATTCCCAAACAGACAACAATGTAAAGAAATGCAATACAAAAGCTTTGTAAAAAAAAAACAAAACCAAACATATATATGTATAAAAAGAAACAAACAAAAACCAAGGCTGACCCTACGCAACCTTGGGAAAGCTGCATAAAGTCGTACATTGCTGATTTGTTACCGCTTATGTTGTTGGACTGAGAATTAACGAAGATAAGCGCTAATCATGATTCAATGCATGGAATTATTTTAAACTTTATTCTTCTATGTGCATAGCTCATTGGGCTTTCCCCTTTTAGATATTTTTCTTGATGTTTTAAAATGCGTGCGTTGAACTGGACCAATTTCTATGGCTAGCTAATACTATCCATAAATTAAGGAACCTCTTGTTCTAGAGACATCTCCTTGATCCATTGGCCATGGCTACGGAAAGGAAGAATTTGGCACAAGGATGCTGAATATAAATTGCTCTTTTGGAAGCACCTCTTACCAGCCAACGTCTGGAGCCAGCATGCAAGAAGAATTCACCTGAAGTGGACATAGCTATTCGCTCTGGGATTAACTTGTTGCAGTTGCAAATGAATCACGAAACCAGCTTTGGCAAACCTGAGCCTGGACCCGCAGTGGAACTGAAATAATGTATGTGAAAAACCTGAACTGGATTACGAGGCCATCTGGAATGCATTCGCCTTATGCATTAGGAGTAGCAGTTTCCTTGACAGAGGTTGTGAAATATTAGAATTCCTAATGGAAGAAATATGGTAGTGCAAAATGACACAAAAATCACACAACCTCATTCCCTGACACGGAACAGTGAAAATGCGAATCTTTCTCTCAAGGGTACTCTATCAATCCTTTGCAAACAAGGCACTTCAGCAGGCAGAGGGGGGAGCTGACAGGGGTTAACCCTTCCGCACCACCACCGCCGCGCAGGGCAGGAGACAGCTTCCCTCTTTGGGGAGGCCAAAATTGGGAAGAAATGACGGCAATCGTAAATCCACATGGGGAACTCCTCTCAAGCAGGGGGTACCTCCAAGTGCAGGCGACCCAAGGAGCGGTAGACCCCAGGGACAGACTCCTGCCCCTCTTGCACCCCTCTGGGGTGATGTTTAGATGCCTCTAACCCCATTCCCTTGGCAAACGTTACTTCTGGATTATGCCAAAGGCAGGGGGGAACCACGCCAGTAAGCCTACAGAGAGCATCCACCAAATGCCATTGCAACTAACGGCAGCAAACGTTGTCATCATCTCCACGAAAATAACTTATTTCAATCACCTGTGGTGGTCGGTCAGGCTGGACTTTGGAAGACGTGACCCACAATAACAGTTTGCTGCACCGACATCTATGCCATTTCGGTATTTGCATTCAAGTGATGAATATTTTCCTGGTCATAATGATTTACCAGCAAAAAGCCTGTGCCTGGGACTCTCCCGAAACACATACTCACGTACGTCAGGCTGCCCCCGCAGCAGCTGTCGACCTCCACCTAGGAAGCAGCTCCAAATTCTTCATGTTTTTTTCTTAAAAATCACAGTGTCTCCCCAGGTCAGCCATCCTATACCACAGAAATGAGCATCTCCAGAGGTGCTGTAGTAACAGATGATACCTCACAGCACATGTGATGAAGTTGATATATATTATTTACTTTTTGTTTAATAACAAACTTTGTTAATTTTAGCTAATGACTGAGAGAGGCACCACAGATTATCGGATTTTGTGAGTTAGCTAGGAAATGATCAAACATTGAAAACAATAACAGATTATATTCTGAACAAAGTAATTTGGCCACCTCTTTTCGGCAAGCATCATTTAGTTTACAACAGTAGCTTATTCTATCTCCAGACAGAGAAAACCGGATAAATCAAAAACTACCGTTTTCACTGCTGCTTTCTGGAGATGGAGTTGCTGACGAGGAAGAGAAAACCACACCGGGGCTCTGTTCAAACCTGCAGACCCAGGACAGCTTTGGGAGGGAGGTGGCCAGGAGCGCAGGGCTGAGGTGGGAGGTGGCACGTGGACTACCCCTGCCGGCACTTGTAATAGCAGTCACCAAACCCTTGTATGATGGGTTTTGTTCAACGGATTGGTTGGGTGCCTTACACTCGTGTATTCCCAACCAGGGGCGTTTAAACCAGCAGGTTTCCCCACCAGACTTATGGATCACGTTTATATTCAATAGCTCTGAGCGAGTGCAATAGGACACTGTTTGGAAGGGGCTGCAGACATGGCCATATATAGGAGCAGATGTAGAAATTATCCACCATAAAATGAACCTCACTACCACAGAGGAAAGGTTAGAAAAACTTAGATGTCACGGCTACACTTCTGCCGGGGCATTATTGCAATGGCCAGCGATGCGCGCACTCGCCCTCCGAGTGGGTTCACTGGAGTCATCTCGGATAACATACATCTTTAGGAGCACCTAACTGATTTAGGAACCCCAACATTTTCGGTTTCAAGTACTTTTCGAAATCCCATCCCTAGTCTCCCTCATAGTCATTTATAAGACGCACAAAGCTACTGTTTATTGCTACTTCCCTGCAGAAAAGGGAATAACTCAAAGATAGATTTTCTGTTTAGGAAATAGATCTGGGCTGAATTATTCAAAAAGGCTAACAATATCCAGCCCCAGAAAACTAAGAAAAGGCATAGAAGACTCCAGAGCTAAGGGGCTTTTATACAGCAGCCAATTGTTATGACTCCTTTTAATTAAATACAAATGAATTAATTGATATGAAGTACTGCTAGGCAATTATTTTGCTGACATTTTGTCTCTTTTGAGACACACTTGTTTACTGCATCTATCATCTGCCAAAGCCTACCACCATTCTGCACTATTTTAAACATATATTTAAGGAGTTAAAACTAAGTTTGTACTGTCAGAAAGTTTTACATTAATTTCATATTTGTGTTAATGGTACGCACATTAGACCCAATAGTATTTACATTTTTTAATCCATCTCCCGTCCCTAGGCCATCATTGTACATGAGATATTGCATCTTAATGAATTTTTCTGGTTAAAGATTTTAAATAAATGAATAAATAAATAAGTAATGAAATACTGATTTTTATCTCACTGTACACAAGTTCACTGGTTGATTTTTTTTTTGCTTTCTGGTTTGCAATGAAATATTTTCATCATTTTCCAAAGATATGCATGAAAGTACAAAAATGATGGCTGGTTTCAGAGCAAACCTTCAGCAGCAGCGGCAGGCGGTATATTAGCCTTTAAACACTCGGTAGGTAAAATTGAAGGGCTATCTGGAAAACCACAACCGGCCAAAACAATTTTACATCCTTTGACTATTTTGGGGAATTGCTGTACTCGAGCTACTGCACGGCACATCCTCCAGTATGCGTGTGATCCATTTTCCTAAGTCAATGGCGCGTTCCCCGGTGATCCAAATGTGCAGGACAAGATCACATGTGACTCAAACCCTTTAGACAGAAGCAAGATATATTTAAATGCAAGGAGGAGGAAAGCATCCACAGGGCTTTTTAACTGGTTTTGGTGTGTCGTGGGCTTGCTTCTATGGTAGTGAGCAGCTCCTGGAAGCAGCAAGCCCTCAGAGAGCTGCTGGTGGCAAAGCGAGTAGTGGACATCCAGGACACTCAAGAAGTTGATCCCTACCTGCCAGGTCAGTAATAATGTAAGCTGCCTATCTATCTGGTACTTCTCTGTTGTGTGCATTAAAATACGTAGCAGACCGGAGAGTAATTAATTTACCATTGGTGAACTAAATTAGCCTACTGGAGCACAAAGAGCCTTCAGAGCCAAGTAACCTGAAACTGTGCGCGCACATTTAAAGAACAGAGTACTCAGAAACGCTGTCGCAATGTAAGTATTGAAATATCGGTTGACTAAAAGTCACTACATGAGTGTTGAACTCTATACATTAGGCTGAGTACCGACAAAGAAATAATTTCCACTACTGTAACTCTATTCCTAAACAAAAAGTGCCATGTGGTCTTCTACCCCAACATGGTCTTTCTTCTACTCCCAACACAGCACCATTAACAACTCAGTAGGATGTGCTGAAGACCTCCATATAACACATAAAAAATGAGACTATTCTTTACAGCATTGTAGCATTTATGCAATCAAAAGCAATGCATTATTTTGCTGATTTTTTAATCATAGCTACTATAGTATTCTCATCACCTCTGAAAAGCCATGAATCGGATTCTCTAAATCATGTAATTGCAGGAGATATGAATGTACTTGCTTTGGGTTGTACAAGTTTTTACAGAATGAGTCACATTTTTCAGCCTCTTCTCTTCAACCATTAAGGCTGCAGTCTTACTTTGTCTAGGAGAGAGGACTTTCATGTACTCATACGACACTACAACCTGGGACTTTGGTATGTCTTGAGTATGTCTGTTTTCTCTTAGTCAGCGTTCGGGCTATCAGCAAGCTCCTATAACCTTTCCTTCTGATCAAAGCACATGAATGGACAGGCCAAAATTGTCTTGAGGAGAGTGCCTCTGGTTTTCCTATTCACCTATTACCGGGCTAGACATTTTTCCACATTAATCATACTTAGAAGACTTAGCAAAAGCCATCAGTCACTTAACAAACTGTCCCATCTTTATCTGGAGGTAACAGATGACTGCCGACTATGTGTGCCTGCAAGCCAGACCAGGCAAAGTTCCTGATGAAAGGCAGCAGGCAACCGGCAACCAAAGTTACAGCATGAAAAAGTTGGCACCACTTTGAGCATCCCCCAAACAGTGCTGTAGGAAGAGATGGGTGAATGGAAACTACGCAGACATCCTCCCTCCACGTCTCCCCAGGGACCACTGACAATGACCAGATTTTTGGAAAATTCAGGCACTAGGGGTTCCTGCCACCACCTGAAGGACAGGGCAAAGCCGACTGTGCAGACAATGCCCCCCTGTTTGCACAGAACAGGGATAACTGCGCACAGAGCTCCACCCTGATGCATCAGAAAGAGTGCCACAGCGCAGCTCGGGGTGCAGAGCACGGCCCCATGGCCTGCTTTAAAACACAAGACCTTTCATGAGGTTGCCTTCTCCTGTCCTGACTGTGTCAAACACCAAGCCTTGCTAGATTACTTCCACTGGCTAAACTAGCAGAGCCGTTTCTTTGGCTCACCAGGAAAAAAGCTGGTGTTTCTGAAGCTGAAATTTCATAGCAAGTCTCCTGAGATCCGATGCATGAATAATGAAATAATTGTGTGTCCTCACTCATTGCTCCAGCGTGTTACCATCTCTGCTAGCGCTGCCGCTGCTCCCGTGTTCACGGAGGTAACATCAGCGTAGGCAATACCTGCTGGAGGATGAATCGTCGCGCAGCGCCAGTCCTGGCAACGCCGTCCGGAAACCGCCTAATAACGAATGACAAGGGGGCTGAAGTCAATCTCCCAGCAAGACATCAGGAAGATATTTCAGCCATTTCCTTTTCTTTTTTTTTTTTTTTTTTAAATTTAGTTCACATTTTCCCACTTTATGCTGCTTCCTAAAACCCTATGGGCCGGAAACAGAGCTGCCCCATTTATCCCAGCCGAGCCTCCGGCCCACGTGCCGCTATTGCGAAGTTACCTGCACGGGTTCACACGTGTGTGCAGGACGGGGTTTCTGCACCAGGATTTTCTTTGCAGACACCCCCCGCTTCCCCCCATGCATGTCACTGTCACACCAAAGAGCAAGACCGTCCCGTTAATCAATCGTACCTCAGCACTGCATCTTTATGCGTGAATTTCAGGGCTTTACAATACAATAAAATTTACAGCTCGTATAATTAAGAATATGCCAGATTAAACAAATTAAAGCTCAGCTTTGAAAGTAAAAGCTCTATCAGATCAAGACATTATGCATGAAAGAAATTTCAAATTCAAATCAACAACATCTGAAGGCTCGGAACACAAAAGCTGTATAGGAGTCGCGGGGAACTACTACGAGACCTATTTCCTAACCTCAAGGTACAATTCATGGCACGGGGCATTAGAAGGTCACGAAGATTAATTGAGTGCAAGGGTTAGTTGGAGATTTGTGGGGAAGCTGCACTGTTCCTGTGATTTTTTTATTTTTTTTTCTTTCTCCATGAAAGTAAAAAATAATAACTTCTACTGAAATTTGCATTCATGAAAGGCTCTTTGTCTCTCTGGTGTATTCCTGGGAGCAGGAGCGCGAGGCGGAGGAGAAGGGAAGCCCAAGCACCCATCCTGCGCAGGCAGCTCCTGGGAAGGAGCCCTCAGGAGGGATTGGAGAGTCCCCCCACCCAGAACGCTACACCCTGCTCGGCCCTCTGTGATGTTCGGCCGCGGGAGGGAACCTCAGTGCTCACAGGGGATGGCTTCCTCCACAGACAAACCCAACTTTTAGCCATTTCCCCGTTGATGCATGCTGGGGGTTGCCAGGGTGGCCCCAGCTGCGGGAGAGCAAAGTGGGGATGGAGGGGTCAAGGGGGGCCGGTACCTCTGCAGGAGCCAGCCCCAGAGAAGACCCTCCCATCCAGACATGCAAAGGAAATGTGTAGGTAAGGAGTAAGATTTTGGCGTGGTGACACGTACACGTGCTTGGAAAGAATATATCGTTTGGCAGGGGATACCATCAGCGACAACCGTTCCAGACAGGACGATGAAAACATTGAAGAAATACAATTTCTCAAGGTCCATGTCCCTGTTTTGCCTCTACCACGTTTTGCCAGTCTTCAGACAATAATAAATTACTTCTAGGACCCAGTTTCTCTTCTCCTACACCAGAAACTGATTTTTTTTAAAATGCAAAATATGAAGTTTTCAGGCTATTTCCTTATTAGATTCTTCACAAGATAAGAACATGGATGACAAACAATATGAACACCAAGTCTTGGAATTCAATACTGAGTATGATATTGCATATCACATCATATCAGACACTAAGAAAAAGAATCCTGCTCTGTAAAACAGGACACCGGTGACAAAAATAGAACACTGCAAACAGTGAGCACAATCCCGTACCCGTGCAGGAGATGTTCCCCTCCTATACACCATCATTCTTTGCACACAAAGTTCAATGAACAAAAAGTTATGCGCTACTGCAAAATGACTCTACTATAGATTTTTACAATCATCTGAGAAACTTATTTTAGAAAAGCTCTGAGGTCAGCAGCAATCTCCATTTTCCCATTTGTTTCAGAAAAGCTGTGTGTGACATTGGCATTAGGTATATATATTAGTGAGTATATATAAATATAAAAATATTTCTTTCAGTTTCGAAATCATGTCTCATATACAGTTTGTGCTAGATTTCAATAAGCATCTAATTAAGATAGATTTTTTTCATCCAGTGCTCTTGCAAATTTTATTTATCGGAGCTGCTTCAAGCACTGCAGACTATCAAAACAGCAGCCAAAGCTGCAACTTCAGCAGAAAGACATTTTCAAGCAAAAGGGGTAAAAGGGGGACCAACATAAATGCTGAATTAAGGTACAAAGCAAGAGTCTTGATGGCATTTAAAGATGCACATTGCCAGTAGGCGTTTGGCATATCTTCACCAGTGATGACACACCTAACTTTCATTTTTCATGGAAGCATTTTCATTAGCGTGGTGCCAAACTACTTCTGAAAACCCCACCGAACAGTATCAAAACAAAACTTTTCCCCATTTCTAGACCTAGTCCCTCATTTGGACCTTCAACAGACTTTTCCAGCCCTTTGATCCCTACCTGGGGGTGTGGAGGAGAAGCAGCAATGTGCAGGTGGCCACAAACCCAACAACTTAAACAACGTGATACGCAAATCACCAGTATGTTTGGAAAAAACCAACAAACAAACAAACAAACAAAAAAAACCACCCAGACCCGAATCTCGGATTTATGATGTTTTAGAATCAGCTTTTCTATTTTAGCTTGGGAATGGAGTTATGGAGATTTTGTGTTTGAACCTCTTAATATTTACATATGCCAAGTGTGAGTCACACAAAGAAAAAACCGAATTGCTAATATTAAGCACATTGTTGTCCTTATTGACAAAACAAGCCAGTCTACTAAATGTAGCTCAAGTTTTCAGAACTTCAAAAAACTCTGGACTACTAGTGTCTTTGTCATTTTATAACACTCAGGCTATTTTTCCCATCATTTAAACATAGAAAGAAAATGTCTTGCTTCCTTATTTAGCAGACTTGGAATACCATTATCAATCATCAAAAATATGTATTAGACACATTTATTCCCCTGACAAATTTATGCCAGAAAACTGATAGACTTATTATAGAACCTCTTCCCACAACAAAAAAAAATAAAATAATAATAATAAAAAATCCATGGTTTCATGTGCTTCTCTCTCAGTCTTAGAATTTGGGAAACAAAATCTTTATCCAACAGCACGCCCCTTGGAGCCAATATCTGGTAGTTTTCTGAGAAAAATCTTTCCTCTGCTAGGTTCACATACTGAAAATATCATAAAGGTATTATTATCCGCTCTGACTATCTAAAACTCTAAAAATGTAACTGTATTAAATGGATTTTTTAATCCCCGTATGTTCCAGTAATCAGTAAAGCTGATTTAAATCTATTTCTTCTCTCAGTATTAGAAGAGAGGGAGATTCATAAGACACACATTTTAAGGATATAATTTATTACAAAAGTTTCACTGCGGTTTTGTTTTGTGGGTTGTTTTTTTTTCTATCAGCAGCGAATCGGTGAATTTCTGCTCATCAGGATTTGTAATAATACACTTATTGTATGTGATGTTGGGAATCCATCCTTGGTAATACTTCTTGACATAATTGCAGCTTTTGACATACTCAATCGTGGGATCCTTCTAAACCATCTTGAAAAATATGTTGGTCTTTCAGGTTCGGTTATTCAGCAGTTCAAATCTTATTATAACCATCGACTACAGTTTGTTAATATAATTTCTTTCCATTCCTCCTCTTACATTGTCATCTGGAGTCATCTGTTACAATGTCATCTGCAGTCCCACAGGGAACTCCTCCTGGTTCCACGCGCGCCTTTATCTACCTGCTGCCTTTAGGAGCTACAAAACCTTCGCTACAGACACATGGGCTCTCTTATCACACTCCTGCTGACATTCGGCATTTTAATTTTCTATTCCTTGTGCTTATTTATTTGATCAATATTCTAATGCTTTTCCCTCCTGTTCAGCTATTTAGATGAGACCCAGTTAAAAAAAAAAAAAGGGGGGGGGGGGGGGGGGAAGGAAAAAGAATGTTTTTTAAACATTTTGAAATTATACCCCAGACAGATAGAGGCAAAACAAGTTTTTGATTACTTACCTTTTTCACAGCCAGGTGATTCATATTATTGTGCTTTTCAATTCCAGAATTGCTTTATTTATTTATAAATTCCCACATATTTGAGCATGTAAAAATGCCCAGCAATACCATAAAAACTCAACTATAAGCTATAAAAAAAGGCATGAAGTAAAGAAAAGGAGTGAAGCAAAGCAAAAGAAAAAAATCTTTACTGCGTTGCATCCAGATTTCGCCAGCCAGATTGCTATTTATGAGACTACCTGTGTAGTATGGTACCAGTCAATCTGAGTTACGGTACCAGAATCTGAACTTTAATAGACAATATTACTGCACATTCCCCATGAAATGCAACCAGGAGCTGATCTTTCAGAAATACTGGGTACCTGTAGCTCCCACAGAGTTTGGTGGGCTATACCAAACACCTGGCGCTTCAAAAATCCAACCCAATTCTCAATAACACAAATACCTCTCCTTCCTCTCCACCAGCAGTAAAAGCTTAGCAAGGGAAAATAAAATTATCCTAGGGAGTAAGAAAGAGAAGTGTCCGTCTCTTTTGCCCTGCAACAGCAAATGAGCAATTCCTGACTTTCAGAGAGGTAAATTGTTGTAACGTCGTATAGATTCCTCTTTCTGTTCATCCAGCTTTTATCTGGTATTCTCCAGTTGCCCTGATTAACTGAATCTCCCAGTCTGAAGCAAACAACTAGTATTGCCGACAAAAAAGTTTCTTCTTCTTAAATAAATCTAGTTCTACTTTTAAATCTATGAATTACATGAAAAACTAAAAAAAAAAAAAAATAAATCTAGTTCTACTTCTAAATCTATGAATTACATGAAAAACTAAAAAAAAAAAAAGTGGGCTTTTTTTTTTTTAAATAATGGTAATTCTTCTTGCCAAAATCTTACTTTGCTACCAAAATCACATGACAACATGCCCTTACCCAGGCAAAAGTGGCACACAGCTGTACAGTGAACCAGCCATCAGCTTTATTACTGCAGGAATGAAACCTCACTGCTGAGACAAAATATCTGTACAGTCTCTTGTGTCAAGTTTCTGTTCTATTCCTACAGAAGAGATGCGCACAAAAGGACACAGAAACTCTGCCTGAAACATGGTGCTGAATCCTGCTCCCAGAAATCTAACTCAAAGACAACTTTACTGAACTCAGCTGAAAGACATTTACACAATAACATTGAAATCAAGGCAATTAAGTTTAATAGGAAGGATCTTTAGCCATTTACTACTGACAGCTATTAATCCTCAGCTGTGGCCTTCCTATAGTCCATCTCTTCATAACCTCTTCTCCAGCATCTGTTTGAGAGACACTTCCTGTTATCCCCCTCAAACTCACAACTTGAATTACTTTATTCATCCGCTACTCATACTCATACTCTTCATCTCTAATACGGAGAATGCTGTTGCAAGGGCGTCAGCAGAGGAAGAGACCCGGTGTGGAAACAGAGGAGTTGAGGAGAAAGAGAAGATCACAAAGAAAGCAGAAGAGGACTGGACATCTTTATAAGATTTGGCATAATGAGTCTGGATAGAAAGATCACTAAGGAAATGTAAAACATTTCAGCAAATCATACTTTTGGTATAGTGGGAACCTCTTCTCTCTCTCTGGAGCAGCGCTGGCTGGCAACGTCATGCCCCACGTGCCGATGCCATGCCCTGGGCTGCTGTCTCGGGGGTGCCCATGGCCATTTCACACAACAGAGGAGGACAGTTCCCCGGCACCAAGTGTCTGGGGAGGCACAGACCTTCTGCTCCTCCAAACCTCCCATGCAGTTTCAATCTGTACCAGAAACCCTCTTACTTTCTTCTCCGAAGTAGTTCTGTTGTGTGGCTCCACGTGGCTGAACCACGGCTGGCTCCCACCTCGGGGATGTGTGAAATGGCTCCTGCATGTGAAGTGGTTTGCAGGAGTCTTTGGTGATGTTTTGAAACAAAGAGCACCGCATGCCCGCCAAATACGTACACTGCTATTAGCCAGTCTTCCTGTTTATTTGACCAGACGCTTTCAATTTAAGGAAACATATGGCAGTAAGATTAACTCCTACAGAACTAGAAATGGGCCAGAGTCCATGTTTCAGCTTTGCAAAACCAAACTCCAAATCAGAATTGCTCTGGACCACAACTATATTTTATTCAAACTAACAAACATTAGCAACAAGACAATTTGAGATAAAGGGCTCCAGCTCTGATCAGCTGAAGGAAGAAGCGACGACGGTTTCAGCAGTAAAACCTACATGGCGGCAGAGACAAGCCAGCACAACCTGACTTTGAAAATCCCAAACAAGGATTTACACAGACCGACAGGAACTCCAGAGCGGCTTCTGTTTGCTTTTAATTGCAATAATAATTGCAAATTATTATTTGCACTGACTCATATTAAGCCCTACGAAGCTCAGAAAGCTCTCGAGGACAAAACTGTTGTGACAGAGATGAAACGTTCACGGTCAGGCCAAAGAAGAGCTGTGGTAGACCGCGGAGGAAACCAATCCTTTGGCAAAAAACCTCCGACTCCTGAGCCCTCCATCACCTTTCCATGGCAAAGGGTGACCCATGCACCTCTACGAAACACAGCTCCGGTGGTGGGAGCCCGGTGCAGTGCAGGGAGGCTCGAGGGTTCCTTAATTTTCCCTGACTATAGCCAAGCATGGTAACAACAGCCATCCTTAATCCACGTAACAGGTGCTTCTATACCCCGACGTGTTGTTTAAAACCTGTTATGTTGAAATTAGTCTTTTGTCAGCTTTACTGTGTTGTTAGGAATATTTCCATATTTCACAGTTTAATGATTACATTTCATTTCTGCTGTCTTCTGCTGGGTACAAACTCAGTGGGACTCCAGGGAAGAATGGTATAAAGAGAAAAACTTATGGATCGGGTTGTTTTTCATAGGCAATTTTATAAATTCTGCAGTTCATCAAAATAAGAATGAGATAAACATTGGGGTGGGAAAGTAGGGAAAGGAAGAAACATCGGTAATATGCAGTAGTATTCTGATGTTATTTTCTTTTGTGTCACCAGATTCTCTCCTTATTTCAAATTCCCCAATGATCACCAGGTTTTGAAAGTTTCTTGGCAGAGCAAGACCTTTCTTTAGCTATATGCAAGATTTTCTGGATTCCATTTGACTACAATTCTAATATGCTTAATTTCTGTGTCTAACCGTGTCGTAGTAAGGAAGGTTAAAAATATCAGTGTAGTCACACACAATCTTCTTCAAGCTGCATTTTAAATTCTTTTCTTGTTGGTAGTGGTGGTGCTGTCACTGAGCAACCCTAATGCAAATTAAAAAATTAATGGATCAGGCATGAGAATAATTATTGTAGAAAAGGCCTGGAAAGTGCCGTTTCCAAATAGACTACATGGGATTGATGCACAAATGACCCAAGTGGGCCCTACTAGCTTATTCAATAAGGGTCCACTCAAATTCCATCTGTGAACATTTGGTCGGCCCTTTTATGGCGACGAGGCTGTTCCTCCAAGTTCATATTAATTTTTGTGCACATCTGCACACTCACCTAATCCCTACCCACATGCCACTTCAATTACAATTAAAAGAACGAGTTAAATCTTGGGCAAATTTTAATCACAATAAAGTCTGTAGGGTTATTTAAAAAAAAAAAATCAATGAAAAACTTTCAATTTTTTTTTTTCTTTTCACATCATTTCACGAAATAACCAGTCAAACTGGTGAACCTCCAACCATTGCCCTCATGGTTTCAATTTTGCCTTCGATGCAGAACAATAGGCAGATGTGTCTTTGGACTTTTGGAGCTATCTGAGTTCCAGGCGGCAGCATTCAACTGCGTGTGAGCGTGGTAAAGTATTTCATTGCCCAAATCTGGAGTTTACTCTGAGATCAACAAGTAAATTACCGTTTTCGTGCTATTATTATGATCCCTGAATGCATACAATCAGCGTCATTATTTTAAGCAAACAATTGCAAGGGCTTTAAATAAAAAATGCAGTACGCAAAGCATTTACATTTTCAGCATAGCATATTAATAGGAAGGAAGAAGAGAAAGATGACAACTAGAAATGTCAGCTGGTTTAATCATACTTAGCATGAAAAGACTGCTATAACTTTAAGAATGCAGCTTAGCTGACTTTGGAGCTTAGGTTTTTATTTTTCTACTTTATAGCATGCTTCAAAACTACTTGGACAAATACAAAACAAGAATTACAGTGCACCATAAGTTATTTTAATATCCTGTAGTGGTGTATACTTCCAATGAAATCCCAAGACTATTATTAAGGTTCTGTGTTTGTGTGAAAATGTCAAGTTGTTTCGAGTGACTACATACTCTAAATTATATATAACTGTTACTTTATAGCTAATAGGCACTAAAATTACTTTAAAACAGAAATGTAAAGTTATATTTTCATCCTTTTTGACAGATAATAAAGCTTATTTATGAGATACATTTTCTCAAGTATTAAAATATATAATGTTTACAAAAACATTAAAAATACCAATACTTGATATTTAAGCAAGAAAGAGAGCCATCATGGAGATATTTTCCTCGATATCTCCAGCATGAAGTCAAATAGATGATAACACAATAATTTCACTTGTGAAAGTCATTTGTTAAAACAGTAAAAAATAAAAAAGCTTGTGTCTCAAAATGAGATTTAGATGCTCTTTCTCTCCCTGCTCGTCATTAAACTGCAGGTATGAAATCCTCATGTATATCTGTTGGATGAAATGTTGCCACATGATATACTCCCAACCCTTTATTCTAAATTGCATCCACTAAGACACGTTGCTTAATTGCTTTGTTGTCGTGTCCCTACCCGAGGAGGCGGAAGGAAAAAAAGTTACTGCTTTTTACAAGCGCAATGGAAAGGGACATGAGCTCGAGAGTAATTCCTTCCCTTGTAAACTCCGGTTAGGATGGGGAATTTATGAAAGGGAAGATTGCAGTTGGCGTGACATACACTTAAGTGTATACACCATCGCTAACCCACCAATTATTCACGGTCTAAAATAAAGAGGCTTCACATGCAAATTATCGTTGTTTATTCCTCCCGAGCACTTAGTAAATAAAAACATGTAAACGTCGGGATCTATCTTGTTATCTGCGAAGTGTGAGGGATATCGGTCGGCATCAGCCCCGATGCATCCCAGTTTGATGGCAACCTTCACAGAAGGTTGCAGCGTGCTCGTCGCGGAGCGGGAGCTAATTGCTAACCCTCTGCTGTGATTAGGATTACCTCTTCTGCTGAGGGGCTGTGGCTAAATTTATGCTCCATAGTTCTGCCGCTCTGCTGTACAATATTATGCCAAAGCATGAACAAAAGAAAATTACCCTGAAGCAATGGAGTGCCACAATGCATTGTCGCTATTAATCTTTTAGTAATGGCAATGCTAATTTGACATGATGCATAGTAATTTATTAATAGAAATATTTGAAGTCCTAAACTTGAAATATTCTGTGCGAGAAAGGACGGCCCTGGCAGCGGGTAGGGGGATGCGAAGCCTTTCACCTCCAAAGCGCCGCCTCTTCCCCAAACCCCTCAGCACCGGCAGGAAGACGTGCCCCGACGCCAGGCAAGGGGACGAGACCCAAGCGTTTTGGGGGGAACGCAGACTACAGGGTTTGTAAGGTGAACCCAACCCATGAGCTACATGGGGCCAAGAGCCCCGTGTTGGGCATCAGCCTTGGCCAAGCTCGATGTTTCCGCAGTCAGGGTTAATGCCGGCTCCTTGGCAGAGGCAATTATTGCCCGGCGCTGGTCGGCAGGGGATGCTCCTGCATCAACCAGCTCATTGCTTTCTGGGAGAGGGGGGCAGCCGGGGCGCAGACCCCAGGGGCCCCCGGCCCCCCGCGCCGAGCCCGCTGCCCGGCCTTGGTCTCGGCAGGAGGGCACAGCAGGCTGCTCCCGGGCATCGGCGCTCCTACAAACTGTTTGGCCGTGTTTATAAAAGGGCTAATCCGTGTTCACATCGTACGGGCTTTGTTCCTTCTCCTGAGCCATCATTAACTATTAATCGAGGGTGGGTTTCTTCAAAGGTCTGCTCCATTTGTTGTTTGCTCTCGGAAAACAGGAGCCCATTTAGGATTCAGGAGAGCACTAGGAAGGCAGAGATATTTGTAAACACCATAATAGTCATATTAATAGACTAAATGTGTTTAAAAACCAACCAACCAACCAAACAAACAAACAGAAAAACAATAAAGGGAAAAGGAAGGTGTGGGGGGGTTTATATTGAACCTCATCAGCAAACTGCAAAAGAACTTCATGATTTTTTACAAAAGCAGCACTGGAAAATCTGGGGAAGCCTTAAATTTCACCTGTCTGATTAATGTCAAGGTTACGTTCGATCTACATTGGTAGCACACATGAATTTCATGTCCCAAGACCGTAGCAGGAGTCGATGTAACATGAGTCATTATTTATTGGCGATAATGGCCACTAGCCAAGGTAAAGCCTGGTACAATGCATTAATAGCATCACGTTGTCTTGGGAAAATGAGGCCATTAATGCAGGTCACCTGCACTATATAGCTCAGACCGGATTCAGGTGGAAGCCATCAAAAACTTCTTAAACTGGAAACAAGCAGAGTTCAAACCTTGCTGTATCAATTAAGAGAAAATACTTGCAGGTCTTCTGTGGCCCGCTGTTCCCAGCACCCTCTCAGAGTAATTTTGTCTTGACCGTACTTGCTTTCAGTTTTTGCAAGGTTGTAGTTTGTTTTCACATCTTCTACAAAATGGTAATCCTTGGTCTAGCTAGTTTGGGAGTGGGAGATGTTTAAGTACATTTTACAGTAAGACCTTTTGGTAATGTACCAATTCCTCCTCTATGAACCACAGAACTGAAAATATTTACTCACAATTATTTTTTACTGCAAATAACACTATTGAAATGCATTACTTCAGAATATTAATGGTATGACTCCAAGAACAGAATCTTACCCAACAGGTGCGAGTCAACTGCTGGCAATTTGCTTCCATTAAGAAGCCATAGCTCCCAACACCATCACAAATAGAGCACCATCAACACCCCCAAAAAAGAGTTGCTCTGTGCATTAGCATCACACATTGCACTGCGTGTTCCTGTGGCCAAAACCAGCGAAAAAATTCCCATTTACGTCCTGTCATACTCTTTGCATCTTCCCCAAAGGGTGGGGTAGGCTTCCGTACTTTGTACAGGACGTTGTTATCACCACCCTGTTGGGCGATTTATTTGTTTTTTAAGAAGTGTGAAGTGCCTGTGGGTACTTTTTAACTTCAATCACTGGAAGACTTCATTTATAACCTGATACCTTATTACTTGACTTTCCTAAACTCTCTTTTCCTTTTGTTGTTTCAATTTATCTTGTATCACCACTCAAGCTAGACAATGATAAAAAATAAAGGTGTTTTGTTTTGTCATGTAGAAAATGTGATTCATTCGTTGTCTTTAACAGGCCTTCAGACCACCAGACATATGTTCAATGTTTGGCAGCAATAAAAAAAAAAAAAAACACAACAGCAGCAGCTAAACAAATATATATATTTGTAAGGATTATAAATCAGTGCAAGTTATTCTGGCACTACTTTATATAAGACATTAGTGGGAGTATATTTGAAATATTGTGTGCAATTCGGGTCACTATATTACAGGCAGGACATTGTGGAGATTGAAAAGGTGCAGTGGAGGGCAACCAAAATGATTCAGGATTTGGGAGATATGAATGATGAAGACAAATTAGCCGGATTCAGGCTGTGTTACTTAAGGGCTCGGTTCTGCAGGATGCCGGGGGGACACCCTGCCTGGACACCCCTCCGAGGATGGCCGGCACCCTGGGCTTCGCCTGCCCCGGCGGCACAGAGGCAGCCCCCCAAGACAACGGGCGAAGGGGAGCTTCTCGCACGGCTACAGCTCAACGAAGACATAAGTGGACTCACAGCTACAAGTTGCGGGAGTAGTAAATAATTCAGAAGCATGAAAAAACTGACAGGGAGGAAATTATCCATCCATTCATGTACTGAATTTAAGATTAGAGGAGCTAAAAAACGCCGCACATAAAGTAGTGCTAAAAGCAAAATATTGCCTTTCAGTAAGGAAAGCGTATTTTTTCTAACTTTTTTCTTAAGATGGGGAAAATGAAAGGTTCCTTTTTGCACCTGCAAAAAATTACTTCGGATGCAGAAAAAAAAAAAAAAAATTAAGCTGTGTACAAGAGTGGAGGGGGATGTGAAGGTGAAAGGGTAAATTCTGTTCATCGCAAGACATGCTACTGACCTGGTGGTGGTTGGTACCACCTGGTCGCTGGACCAGGTGGTCCCCACGCTACGGGGACATCATGGCAGGTCTGCATGGAAGAACCAGAAAAGAAAACTTCTTCTGGAGAGGAAAACAGTCAGAGGCAATTCCTTCTTCTTAACTTACTGAAGAAAAGGCAGTAATCCCCTGAATTAGATGTGCTCTATATTTTTTCCCCCCTCTTTTGTTCTGGAGCTCTGGAGATAGATGTCTGAGCAGCAAGGGGAACACGGTTCAATTAAAATAGGGAAGGAAGGGAAAATGTTATCACAGAAATCTCTCCAGTTGTTATTGACCAGAGCAAAACTTCCCACCCTTCATCCTAAGTAAAGTATATTCACACCATCCACTCAGGTTACTCCTGAGGAAGCAACAGCTTTAGGGAAGGTGGCGGGTGGACGGAGTTCTTCTTAAATATCTTTATCCCATTTTTATTTTGCCCAAAAAATTAAGACATGGAAAATATGCATGAATATTTTTTCTGCCATGAGGTCTCAGTCTGGAAAAGCACTCACGGCTCTCCTTAATTAAGCACATTTATATGCCACGCATTGCTGTTTCTGACACCTGACATACTACAAAGTATTCCAATCCACCCTACACAGGGCAATCTCAGCATCTTGCTCGTGGAGTCAGATATTGCTAAGGCTAAATCAATCCTGTGACTGATATTCAGCAGAGGCTTAAGACATTTAAATATAATATCTGACTTCTGAGGGGATAAGTATTCCACGTCTCACTACCGTGCACTATTCAAAATGCAGAAAACAGCGATCCGTGTGCTGGGAAACGGGAGGCAGGAGCCTGAGAAAAAGAAAATGACTTCAAGGAGACAGGAGTGTGACCTCAGCGTTGGCCAGTTCAGGTAATTTTCACCCTCCAGCAGGACTGCACCATGTCAAAGGCCAAATTACAACCCATCTGGTCAGTGAGACTTGAAGCTCAGGAGATTTTGTGAAGAAGAGAAAGCTACAAGAGCTCTATATATCTGTCAAGGGCTAAATTACGTTATGGATGAGAATGGACTTCAGTTTGGGACAGTTCAGAGATCTTTAAGTGAAATTTTCCTACCTAGGCAACACCTGCTCAGCTCTGATTCTTTGGAGGAAACTAGAGCTACAATTTTGAAGGCAAACAAATCCCATTCTTGAATACCACTTTATTTCCTACTATTTTTTCCGTGCAAGACAAGCTAAATCCGTCATCCCAGCCATGCTCACTTAAGAACTTTGGATGTAAGACATCATTTATTTTCTTTAAGGGGAATTTTTCAGGAAGATGTATAAGGAATATTCATACCAACAGTAACAGGAGCTAATACCTTAATACATAGCCAGAAAGCAGCATGATGCAGCCCAGAAATTCCTGAAGTATTTACTATACCCCAGGGATGGATGATCCTACTAGGATAAAAATGTTTCCTTCTCAAAACCTGCATCATTCAGGAAGCTCAATGGGATTTTTTTTCTCCAAGATCTTTCATCCTACAGCTCACGTTCCTCCACACCAATAAGAAACACAAGGAAATAGTCCACAATATAGGAAGTGACCACTTGAGGGACTTTCTAGCCCAATTGGAAGCTTGCTTACAAGAAACATGGTGCAAAACACAGCAGTCCAGTCCATCAGAGCCCTAGGAAAGGATCCAGCCATAAGGTTGACCCCAGCGTGTTCGCTTCTCTCCGGATTCCTCTTCTTGCTTAGAAGAAACCTTGTCCCAACCACAGCTTAAAAGCTGCAGGACTTTCGCAGAAGGGATCAAAACAGTTGCAACAAGAGAAATTTGTTTCTTCAAGTGTCTTCAGAATCTCTAGTTGCGTCATGACTAAATACAATGCACTTATGCCAGCGTCTCATTCCTGCAATGCATCAAGTGAATTAGAAAAGCACAAAATAGGCTATAGGCGTCGGACCCACAATGTTGCTGTAGTCTCCACTTATGCAGCCAGGCAGCACGTTAGCCTTTGCCAGTCCTACAGCTTCCACCAGGAATCTCTTTTGACTTTGGTTTCCCTCTTCCAGGCCTATAAGCAGAATTACTATGTATGCCATGAGTGAGACCCTTGAATAGTTTAAACAAACCTGGCGCAATGTAAAAGTAAATCAGTAATCTCATGTGATATTTAAAAGCTAAACTATATTTAGGTAATGCTATTTAACTCATGTAATATGCCAAATATATTTGAAGAGTATATTTATACTGTAACTCCATTGATTTCCACAACAGGGATGAATTAGACTTGCCTCTCTTAAGCAAATAAAATAAACATTGTACTCAATCTTTAACTTTCAAGCTAAGTATGTTCCAGCTCAAACATTCCTGTTGCCTGAGCAGCCTAATAGATTTATTCTCTGATGTCATTTTTCTCATGTCATTTTGGAATTTGATTGCAGCATATTTAAAATGTTGGTTGCAATCATAACAAAGTGCAGCATTTAAAATGCATTCAACACACACATTGTCCTTGCGGAGAATGGTTATTTGTCTCTGTCCTCTGAGGAAGAACATGGTATGATGAGCAAAACCTGGCGTAATAAAGAAGAATGATGTGCAAAACCCCACAGAAAGAATGGCTCTTTATTTCTTAAATTAAATATGTTTGGGTGTGTTAAATATCTTATCGGATAGAGTTCGAACAAAACTGTTAGACAAATAAAGGCATGCTTGCCATTCCGTCCGACAAACTGTACAAATACAGAAAAACCTTCACGTATGAATAATTGATAAAGGATTAAAACTGTTAAAAGCATATATTTTCCATGCACCAAGGGTACTTGTCTAATAGGTTTCCACTGTGATAAACAAAGTACATCTCCTGCTTCATAATTTCAAGATAGTTTCCAAATATTAAGCTAAGATGCTTTATTGTTTGCTGTTATTTGCAGTAGGGCAACCATCACGATAGCATCCACGTTCTTTCTGCTAGGAGTGAAAACTGAGAGAGAAATAAGCCGTGGCTTTGGGAAGGGTGACAAGGTCAGAAAAAGAAACCACCCGTTGAGGGGCAGACACAGGGGGAGCACCGCAACTCCGCAAATAAGCCTTCACCGCTCCTCAGTAGTGTCTACTTGAATACAGCTCTTTGATAAAGCAACAAAGTTGTACATTTTGTCCTAAAGCGTTCATAAGACACTACCGTGTGGGTCCAATTTAATAAGAAAGAAAATAAGTTTGTGAAGAAAACCTATGATTAAGACAATGATGTGGTTAGTAATTATCATAATGCAGCAATAATGACACATTAAAAGCAAAGAAAATGAAAACTCTTCGGCAATCTCAGGTCAACACTGTTGAGAGAAATCCTGCTTCCCTTAACCACGTACGTACTAACCTGACCGTGTTCATGGGATTTAGCCACTATAATTGTTTTCCACCTTATTTTAAATTGGCTAAAACCAGAATCTTGTGCTTTATGTTTCCGGGTTATCAACCCTGACAGTCTCCTATGCCGGTGCCCACTGGTTTCCCAGTGCCACCAGTGGCAATTCTGCAGAGGGTATTTCTGTTCCCAGCCTTTGTGCAAGCACAACACGGGACAGTAATTATCACGAGACAGGCTGGCTGCTCTGCCATTGCAGAACATGCCTTATTGTATCTCCACTTCCTTACTGAAATTGTAATAGGAAATACTGCACCGGCCCCATAGTCCACTGGTACAGAATGTTTTTATTCTTTGGATACCAAAACATAACACGAAAATAGTTATTTTCTCATAACTATATTTGGAGACTGGTTTAGAATGGCAGTTCAGCCCCCAAAGGAAAAATCTTAAAGTTCTTGCTGTTGTTAGCAAGATATTCCTCTGATTTTTGTATCAATAGCTAACAGTAAAGAAGGGTCACAACGCTGATGGTGTCTTATTTAGTGGGTGCCAACAGTAAGTGTGTTTAACCATAAGAGGAGAACCAGAGGTCGCAACTGGACAAAGATTTCACTGAGTAGCTCTTCAGCTACAACTCATGGGGTCACCGTCACTGCTGACCATGCCTCTCATATTGCTTTATCTAAGACCACTTTACTATTCAAAGTAGCGCTGAGCACCCAGAGAGGGACAGCAAAGACGATAACAGCAGATTTGTTTCAAGAGCCCACAGAAGCCAAAAACTTTTTCCCAGGCTGCCATTAGTTTCATAAAAGGAGAATTCGGATGAACCAGAAATGTGCAGTGCGTTTTGAAAAGGAAGAAGGCAACAAAAATTTACAGTGCTCATTCATACAGCTTACGCTTTTAAGAAAAACTTCACTATGGTTTGAAATACGTAGAGAAAATAATTCTTGAGCCAATATTTTAATCGCTCATGTCTATAAAAATGGGTTAATGAGAATTTTCATGGGCTTTTGGAGTGGAGAACCTTTGAAGAACTAGCAGGGAGGTGTATCCTGGAGCTGGGAGGAGCTGGGCTCTGGTGGCCAGCTATGAAAATCATTGGAATAAGAAAGCCCTGACCTCGGCCCCTCAAGATTGCAAACTGGGAGGCAATGGCAAGCGCACCCCAACCAATTTTACCTGCACTGACAAAGTACGTCTGGAGAGAACCATGCTCTTAGGTGGCATGATCCCAGAACCAGGCAGTGCATCCAACATTGCATGCGGAAAGCCCAGCGTGAAAGGTCAGCGTGCAGGATACCGGCAATTCTGCAAAGCATGAGGAGTCAGCTTGCTGCTTTGCTTCCAGTTCATCTGAATTCCTCTTTTATGAAACTGAAAACTCAGTGAAATCTTTGTCCAGTTGTGACCTCTTCTTCCCTTCTTCTTACCCACTGCAAAGGAGGTTCTACCACCTCAGCCAGACCAACAGGACGTGAGCTCTGACACCCCTCGTCTGCTGGAAGCACCTCTGGATTTCGGGCATAGATTAAGTGCACAGTCCCTTTAAAAATCCCAACTTGCCTTCCTCCCTTCAAAAAAAAAAAAAAAAAAAAAAACACAAAAAACCACAGGAGCCTTCAACTATGAATCCATTTGTTGTGCACGAGTCATCCAACTCTCCTAAAAGAGAACTAATTTTTTTAGCATCCTTTGCTTTCAAAGCAACCAGCTAAATGCAGAAAAGTGGGCCCTCCCCAAGGGACCGCCTCCTCCCTGCGATGCAGATCGCCTGCAGCTACCATGCAAGTAGGACAGAAACAGAACTTGAAAATACCCAACCCTACAGATGACTCCATGAAAGACAAAGAAAAATGGCTATTTGGCATGCAAAAACTGGCTCCTCACAACCGCCGGCTACGGCACTGTGTCTGGGGGGGGCACTAACGATTCGTTAGTGGCAACGGCAAATAATTTGTAAATATAACTATAAAGATATCTGCAATGATATTAATATGTGTGCATCGAAACTGAATGACCTTAAGCACTGTATATTTCAAATGCCACGGAAAAGTGCGACACTTCACACATTACAGCGCGGCATTTTCTATTGGGCTTTCTCTTAACTGCTCACGCAAATACAGAGGAGGCAGAGTTTTACAAAGCCCTGTTTGTCTGTCCGCAACACATCTCATTTCCTCCTCGACATTAGATTGCATAACCACTAGCTACAAGGAGCGCTTTTAAAAAGGCAGGAAAGAGAGAAAAAGGGGAGAAAAAGAAAGAATATAAAAAGCCCTGGTACAAAATATATGCAGAATTTGTTTTCCAATGAAGGTCTAATAGGGCTACCTCTTAAGTCTGGATATGTAAAAAATTGCCCTTTTCACAGCTGATAAAATACAAATTAATCCTTAGAGGATTTAATATGTGCCTATTTATTACTTTCAAGTATGAAAGTACTGCTGCAATTAATATAGCCTACACCACTGTATGCCCTGGTCTGTAGCATTGTCTTTGAAACAAGAAATATATGCAAAGCTTTTATATACAGATACGTAGAGAAACACACACACACACAAAATGAATATATTTCTCCTTAAAATCTGCAAACATAGGTGTGATGCAGTTCTTTTTCAAAGGCTGAGCGTCCAGTGTGTCTCTGTTGTTCCACTGCTGCTGACGGAGTCAACGTGAACTCCAAAGCTTTAAATTAAGGTGTCTTACGGGTATGTGATAATGTTATTTGTTTACAACAGTAACTTAGCTTTGTTATGAGGAGTGCAAACATTTTAAAAATTAAAGAAACATTTTTCTCTCTCTTTGCAGATTAATATTTATTTAAACTCCTTATAAATAAAAATTAAAATACTGTTTCATTTATTTGCTTGTGTTTCCAAAATTGACTCTTGGAATTCCAGTACTTTCCAAATTCTCAAACAAGTGTGCCTGTCTTCAGTTGGCAAAGAGTTCTCATTTTAGAAATTTCTGACACTATTTGCAGAAAAAATATTCTTTACTTGCCTACCTCTATGCACATATATTTATTTTTTCCATCTGTTTAGCATATATTGGCCGGGTGACAAGTTTCTAGTACTTTGTACGCTTTAAATATCTGCTCACTTTGAAGTTCAAGTGAAAGTGATTCATATCCTAATATTTTTTGAAAGCAATATTCAAAAATTGTTATTGCTCACATAGATGTGCCTGTGCATGTGTGTCTCCCTCGTATATAAATATATATATAGGGGTGTGCACATATATGCATTTAAATAATAATAACAACCTTCAGGTTATTCATTTATCTGCCATGGCTTCAAAAATTTTTTGGCGGAAACGGAGAAATGAAAATGATTCCATTTTTATCCTTCAGTAATGAATCCCTCAAATTACCATAAGCCTTGTTCTTTAAGTTCAGGGTAATGAGTCAGATTTTATTCATATTTTTTGAAGGGTCGAATATCTGTGTGATAGCCTTCCTTTGTTTATTCATGGCCAAAGTCTATATAATTTCCTGCATGGTCGGCCGTTTATTTACAATCTCTCCAGCAGTATTTATTTAGGGGAAAAGACCACCTCGGCGGGAGTGGAGGAGAGCAGCGCTTGTGCATTACGCTGCCTCTTCTGTCCCATCTCAGCCCATGGAGCTCTTTTGACAGACAGCATGAAAAAAAATCTGCATAAGGAAAAGTAACTGACAGCTGGGGTCAGACTCTCTCTGTTTAATGACACTGCCAGTTACACATTTTGAATTGTTTAAATATGAGTCTACAGCTTCAACGATCATCATCTCACTGGTTCCACTTTTCATACCCAACAGCCAGGAAAGTGACACGTAATTACACACTTACTGATGGTATCGCCGGGGCCGATAATTAAAACTGCCACGGGAGGATTGCTATTGCTAGTCTACAGCTGGGATGTTGTCAAGAGGTAGAAACTCCAGCAGCTTTTAACGCTATCTTCGTACAGGTGGACCACGGGCGCCGGCGGTGAAGTAATAGAAAGGCCTCAGCACATCATTCACAATGTCTCGCACAAATGAAGAAAATCTATTAACAATCCAATAAGTGAAATACAAACACGCTGACCCAAGGGTTAAACTGTCTGGGTGGACGCACCGCTCGCCGCCGCTTCGCATTGTTCTTTTTTTTTTTTTTTTTCCCCTTTCGGACGTGTTTACAGAAAAAAGAAACAAAACGTTAGGAATGTTTTGCCACCTTTGGTAGCACAAAGGGATGCTGGGCGGGCAGCGCAGCACAGAAACAAGCCCTGTTTACTTCCGATGAGCTCATCGCTTCTCGATGAGTAACTAAAACTCAGGGACAAGGAACGAACTAGCTGCCAAATGTAAACGGTTGAGGAAACGCGGAACGATCTCATTTTGCACAGTAGGTTTTGTCAAATAACGACCTCTCGGGGCGTTGCACCAGAGATTCGCATCCTGCCTCGGCAAAGATGGGGCAGAGGAGGGCCGAACTAACAGTACAAAGCTGGAGAAATCAGCACAGCCAAGGTGATGGAGCACTCAACGGACAGCCAAACTGTGAGCCAAGTTTGTCATTGGTTTGATGCTTGACTGCTGCTAAACCACCCCAGGTTTTTCTCTTTTTCTCGTCTGATGAAGTGGAGATTAAAAAGGAGGTTGTAGAGAGGTGGGGGCAGGTCTCTTCTCCCAAGTAACAATTGATAGAACATGAGGAAATGGCCTCAAGTTGCACCAGGGGACGTTTAGATTGGATATTAGGGAAAAATTCTTCCTTGAAAGGGTTATCAAACATTGGCAGAGGCTGCTCAGGGCAGTGGTGGAGTTGCCATCCCTGGAGGTATTTAAAAGCCGGGTAGACGTGGTGCTGAGGGACATGGGTTAGTGGTTTGGCAGTGTTAAGTTGATGGTTGGACTTGATTTTAAAGGTCCTTTCCAACCTAGATCATTCTATGATTCTATGAAAATAAGACCAACTGATGAGGCAATTGGTATCTGCAGATTACTTGGTAGTTTCTTTATTTCAGATTTACACAATGCACTTACCAAGTTTTTCTAAACGATGTAGAAGACTAAAGGCAGCTAACTTCCTGACCTTGCAGTGTGATTACCAGCACCAAAGATCCCTGGCAGTGTTCTCACGTCAGCCCCATGGCACGCAGTCATGGACAGTCGGGATTCGCTGTGACCTCGGCTCTGAGCCACACTGGGTTGACGATGAGGTGTGTTTTGGCACAAGAGCAGCTCCACGTTTGCAGGTTTGATCCCCAGTCGCTGAACTCAACCATCTCAAGGGCTTCAGCTGGGCTGTGGCCAAGGCTGTCACAGCTCCAGGCTTTCCACTAAGCCCCCTCCCTGCCTTCAGAGGAGATGTAGACTATCGAATGCCATCCACAGGCAGCTCCTTTGTGCCCCCATAGCCACAACAACCCTCCTGGGTCACTGCGTGTGGTCTTTCATCCTGCTCATGGCCAGTGATGACTTTCTGACTGCTTGCATGAAATGTCCCTAGCAAATGTTGGAAGCAATAACGAGGACATGTATCCTCACACCACCTTAGCACACCTCTCATAGCTTGGCCTTGGTGAATTTTTATATGCACAGAAAGCCCAGAAGAGTGAAGCAACGAGTGGATGAATACTCAAATGCCAGAAGAGTCAGGCTGGTAAGAAGTTCTGTCTCCTGAGTCCAAAATGCATAACTTTCAACTGTTACTTTGCCTTAAAACATAAATACAGTGAGCATCACAACCAGCCAACAAACCAACCATTGCCCTTGCCTTTAAGCAACCTCTTTGACATATCAGGCCAAGGAATATCTATTAAATCTGGTCTCTTTACATCAAGCCATCTTGAAATGGAGACAACCTGCTCTAATTCCTTCTTTCCATCTCTACAACCATGCCTGGAAAGAAATGTCCCATACCATCCTATACTCACAACATGTCGTATAACAGAAAAAAAGAAAAAAAAGAAAAAAGAAAAAAGACTGCTGCTGCTGTATTGCTGCTAAATAACCCGTAACATTCTATTTTTGTTTTGGCACAATAAAAAATCTGAGATCTTACGACATACATCTTGCACAAAAGTCTGAGTGTAGAGTTGGACAAAACAGGCATTTCGGTAGCAGCTGCTGAGACCAGGGGGAGGAGGACGCCCACCAGGAAGCTCTCCTGAAGGTCTTCTCCTCCTCATTCAGGCATGCCAACCGCATTGCCTGCATTTCACAGGTGGATGTTGACTCTTGCTATGTTCAAGCATTTTCAAGACTGTTCCACTGCCCGCGCCCATAAATAAAGCATATAAGCTTCCCAAGACTTTGGAAATTAAGATCTTAAAAAACTGTTTAATTTCCCTGAGCTGATTTTTTTTTTTAAAGCATCAGCTTTATCTATTTAATTTTGGGAACTTATAAAATATTTCTACTAAAATCTTTGCTGGGAATTTCTAAGTTTCAGACCACTTTGGGTATTTTCGAAAATTAGATTAATAAAGAACCTTGAACAACTTAAGTGCTATAATTAGAAATTATGACAAAACCAAGCATAGAGTTCTCTGTGATTTGAATATTTGCCAGTGAACTAGTCACAGAAGTCAAGCTGTTATTAAGTAACATTAATGCTATGCTCTGCAAAGTACTGAAATTCAACATATATTTTTGCTGGACATTTTCCCTCTGGTTCTGAGTTTCAATTTCTTCTTTGATGACCAGTAAACTACCATTATACACTACTGAAATCATTTGAAGGAACAAATATTACCTTCGTTGAAGGCTCATACCTAAGATAAACCAGAATATAGCTATAAATAGTATCTATTAAATATTTTTCAATTACATGAACAAGGCAATACCCTAAAACAACAAGACAAGCAACGGTCAGATCATGTGTATTGCAATATGCGGATATATTTACTTAAAATGTTTCATTTTTCTTAGAAATTTAGTATCTGAAGTGCTATCCTGTTGAGGTGAATGAATGATTTACCATCAGCTTAAGCAGCATCATTATTTCACTCTACAACACCTTTGCTAACTTTACAAAACTTGTGGTTTCCTGATATGAAAGTTCTTCTCAGTTTTGTGTTTTAAACTCACTCAATTGATCAAAACCATTCTCTCTGAATCTTTGATAACCAACCTGTGTTGGCTACAGTTAAATGTTATTCTGCAGGACAAATGTTATTCTGCAGAATAAATGGGACAGATTTTCTACTCTGCAAGGACAGCGAGATGCCTGGATGCTTTCCCACACCTCGGTAGTGCGTAAACCTGTTCAATGTTGGAACAGATGAAATGAATGCGGACCCTGGACAAATCCAGGTATCACTGAAGCTCACATAGCCCCACCAGCTGCTTTAACATCCTCACCTGGATAAAACCATCAAAACCATTCACTGAAACCCAGAGCAAAGCCACCGTCAACTTTAAAAGGGGCAGGATTTGATCTGTATAAATGCCAGGCTGTTTGCACTGCATATGGAAAAATGTCATCAGCTGGTACCTTTCCAGGCCAGAAGAGTCAGAGAATAAAGAGATGCTTGCTCTGGCTGGCACCACTAATGCTCCTGGAAGAGGTAAAATTGAGCACCATCGCCCCTCTTCTTCATCATTGTTCCTTCACAGCACTGTATGTAAGAAATGACATTGAGAAAAAAGTTCAGATTGAGCTTTTTCAGTCTCAAATGCACCTAATTCACACTAGAACGAAGACTGACAGTGGCGAGCCGTTTCATGTAAGGCAGCGCTACGTGGTACCCTGTGGGTGCAGGTGAATCTGGAGACATCCCTGGGGACAGGCACAGCCACTCCTCCTGAGGAGCGGCATCGCTGCGTGTGCAGCTACGATAAAGTCTGGAAAGAGCCTAAATCACTGCGGTGGGAAAAGAGAGAGAAGGGAAGAGGAACCATGAAATCTTGGAATGGTTTAGGTTGGAAGGGACCTTTAAAGGTCATCTAGTCCAACCCCCATGCCACGGACAGGGACATCTTCAGCTCAGCACTGGTAAAGCCAAACCTGGAGTGCTGTGTCCTATTCTGGGCTGCTCAGTGCAAGAGAGACATGGACATACTGGAGAGAGTCCAGTGAAGAGAAGCGTTGATCAGTTGTGGGTAGAATGCGTGATAATTAACGATAAACTATGCAGGCTTCAACAAGCTTGAAAAAATGCTATCTAGATTTTTAAGTGGAAGCTTTAAGATAGTGTAAGCAAAACTATTTCAGACTGATATTTTATAGTACTCTTAACCAGTGAAATTTGAAAACTGATGAAAATACAGCTGTTGGAAATAAAGTGGAGCAGAGACAGAGAGGAAAAAAAAATCAACTTGGAGGGATGAGAAAGACATAGAAAGGAAACTCAGTGTGCCAGAGAGAGCATCTCGCTCCAGCCACAGATGAGAAACAAATTATGGATCGGTTTAATCTCTGAACCCACACTAGGTCAGTAGAAGAACTGAGGACAGACAGCTTTTAGCTCTCTGGTTTTGGGGAATGTGAAATCACAGCAAAGTCACCCAGGAGTTGCCTCTGGCAGCTGCTCCGACCTCTCCAGATGTGGCAGGAATGCTCTCAGCGGCAGCACGCACAGTGCTCCACAGCACCGTTCACAGAGCTCCTGGGCCACAAACGCGCAGCAGCTCAGCTGTGCCCAAATGGCACGAAAAAGGGGGATATTCTCTATGTGCAGACACAGGCACACATATAACGCAAGGACTCTACCGGACGCAAACCAACGCGGTACTGTTGGATAGCGCTTCCCTGGAGCAGTGCCAGTTTATAGGTCCGAATGACTCTGTTCAAACAGAGCACATATTTTGTTTTTGAGTCCAGAGCCACACACACAAATTCAATAATCTCTCCCGTAATTTGTGCGTCAAATAGGCACACGGCACAGAAAAGCCAACTTTTCTTCCAGTTGGGTTTATTCCGCAGCTGAAAGTGCCGGGATGGATAGCAGAGCAGGAAGGGAGCCAGGAGCATGTAAACAGTCGCTGGGTGAACTTCCACCCGTCCCTCTGCCAATACATCTTCATCTCAGCTGGCAAAGCCCAGTGCTCCACCCCAGCCTTGGAGCGCTTCTGAGCCGAATTGGCAGCCGTGCCCACCCGCCTAGCAGTTTTCATGATGGAAAGGCACAGGCGCTAAAATGAAGTTCCCGAATCCAATTTTCACTTGTGAATTGAGCCTCGGCTTGTACCCGGCTCCGCAGAGGCGAAAGGCTAACGCAGTGCCCCGCCGTGCCACCCAGGCTCTGCCGTCGCCTGCTAATGATGTTTTTGCACGCTGCAGGAGCCCGCTTCGGGGGGCCGGGAGGGAGCTCGGGCTGCCCTGGGGGAGAGATTCACAGCCGAGAGGAGACGGTGGACCAGCCTGACGGGGAACTCGGCACCTCGCGCGGGCGGCTCCGGCAGCCGCGGAGCGATGCTCACCACCCTTGCGCCGCAAACCGCGGCTTTCGGGGTACCCAGCGAGTTCGCGGGGAATTTGCCCTGGCAGAATTCACACCTACGTTTGGCGGCGGCAAACACCCACCCAAGACCAACCGCCGGTTATAGATACGCGACCCCCTCGTGTGCCTATATAAACATATCGATCTTGACGCAGGTTGAAGGCTCTTTAATGGGTGTCTCAAGGATTACTAAGCACCCGCACATTTCTAAAGGTTTATTTCCAAACCCGCGCAAGGGAAAGCCCAAGGCTTAAAACTCAGCATATTTTCCGCTTTCTTAATATAACAATTATTCTCTAGCTTGTCCACGAGGCTCAGTGGATGAGCAATAATAACCACACGCTCACCCTTCAGCCCATAAATATAGACTTCTTTCCAATCCCTGGCTCAGAAGTGTACCTCAAAAAGAGCAGGTAATTTTGCTTTACTGTCAGCTGTAACATAGCCACAACATGCCAAACATTGCAGAAGTACAAGAGGATATTTTATTAGCTGATAAGCTGGACTACTATTCACCGAGGAAGAAGATTATCAAACAAATTACACTGAGAACCAATAATAGGGGAAAGGTTAATGATTTCTGTAAGCCACCGAATTCACCCGCCCCTGTAGTTTACTAAGAAAATTAGGGTTTCTTCATGCTGAGCTTATGGGAACACTTTACCCATATTTCAAGCCTTCTTTCCTCACAGATCTTTGACACCACCGCTTTCTTGCTTGAGAATTTACATTAAGGACAATTATAAAACAAAAATATACCACCGTTCAGGAAAATATACAACTTCTTATCAGAGGGATGTGGATGTTCTTCTTGCCAGTCTACAGACATGGAGATTAAATTTCAGAGAGAGATTTATTTTGTGCTATTGTCCTGTTATTCACCAGAGGATTGTGCAATGCAAGTAATCTGATCAGAATAATGCATAGGGACATATTTCAGAAAACCAATAATTGTGGTCACGTTGAGCTCTGCAAGGTGCCAAAATAAAGTCCAAAATCACTCTCACTCTTTTCCACAATTCCTTAATCATGGCATCATAATGTGCTGCTCTGTTGTCCATTAAAGCCACAAGCTTGAAGTAATCAATGCTGGACATTTGGAGATTTATTGTAATTTTAGATCTACAGCACTTTTGCAGGCTGAAAAGCAAAATTATATTTTATAGGTGTGCCATATCTTACATTTTACAGCTTTTACTTCTTTAAGCCGGCTTGGTGCAGGCTTTTGTTGTTGGCTCGAGGTGTTTTTTTTTTTCTTTTAACCTGAGTGCTGCAGGCTTTTTTATGATGTTAGGAAGCAGTTAAGGCGAACAACAGAAAAAATTACTAAAACTGACTGTATTTAAATTCTGTTTACTTCCTTAACCTTTTGACTTACCTATACAAAAAGTAATCTTTCATAAACAAGTCCCAAACAAAATCATTGCCTATTTTACTTTCCTTAAACCCTTGTGGAATAAGCAGAAATTGTAACAAGATCCTTTTGACCGTTTTTTATTCCGCTCATATTTGCAATGATTTTATAACTGACGCTTGGTTTGCCTCTCCACATTATCACAATCAGTGCATCCTGGGATTAAAAACCATTTAGGGCCCAACTCTTAAAGAAACTCCCCACACAGCAGTATAATGAACACTGTTCCTTTTTATTGTCGCTGGGTTTATTGGTATGCCAAAGAGGCTGCAAAGCTCAATTCTCACTCTAAAAACAAAGGAGTGACCCACTTCCCAGCATGGCTCTGGCACAGAGGCAGCACAAAAGGTTTCGAGGAAGGTAACCCTGAGACCCCTATATGGCAAACATGCCATTAAAGTGGGGCTGGGTCACAAGTTTCACACCCCTCGAGACAAACGCTCGTGAGTTTTCTTTCATTTTTAAGAACGCGTTAGCACCTATTATCAGAAAGAAAACTCACCGTTCAGTACTGTTGGAGGGGTAGAGGGGCAAGGCAATGAAGCAGCATCCTAAGGAACCCACCTGCACGCTGCATCAGGGGCAGCCGCTGACGTCCCCCCACTCCCGCTCCAGCCCCGCTGCTGCAGATGTTGCCAGATGCGGTCCTTCAACTCACCGCTGAGAAAACATCCAACTTTGGGGCATTACTTCGCTATGCCCTAAACTTAAAGCACATTACACAAACTGCTAGAGGCCAATCTGAATAATAATGGATTCACCATGTGCTTGCGCAGAACAGACTTAAGCACGTGTTTAGGCATTTCCGCGAACTGGAGGCCAAAACGGGGCTCACGCGAGCAGGGCAGTTGGCATTCGATGGTCCCAAACTTGTGCTTACGGACGTGCCAAGGCTCGCTCATCATGAAGCATGGCAAAGATTATAATCCAATATTTTAGCTAATACTGTGTAAACATGCAGCCCCTTACTTCTAACAGCACCTTTCAGCCAAGTGGAGCTGAAATCCATACGAATGAGGATTCCGTACCGACTACTGAAATATTAGAATTCATGTGAAATATAGCAGTGCTGGCACAGAAAATAAATATGTGAGTCCTTGTTAGGAAACAGAGTGCAGAAAATATATTTGATTAATGTATTTTAGAGGGGTGAATTATAGCTTAGCCACGTTGAAATGTGACCAGACACTTTGAAACTGTCGCTGGATCCTGTTAGAGAGCACAAATGGTCACGTTTTACATTTCATGGGAAAGGCAGGCACTCCAACCAGCAAAGTTACTGAGAAAATATGTTACCCACCAAACGACAAATGCCATTCCCTGCAGCAACTCCTATTTCTGCGGAAGACCCCATTTCTATAACCCACCTGGCAAAAGTGACGCTTAGTTTTCATGGAGGGAAGGGATCTTAGCTCAAGTAACAGATCTCCCAAGCCAACAGGAACAAGACTAGAAACTCTGTAATTGGATAACCTACAAAGACAAATTCCGAAGTAATTGCCTGCGCAAGCACGAAAGTGTGTGTCACAAGACAAGAATATCAGATAGACTAGATCCAGCTAACGACTGATATTCACAAAACAGATGCAAAAGCACCCAAAAACAAAGCCAGGAGGTCTTTGTATTCTCAGAGCGACCTGCAGGCTCTGATCTCGCTCTCTTGCAGGGAAGGGAACACGGCCATTGATTTCAATGAGTGCAGGATCAAGACCATAATGCTTATAGCAGCCATACACATCAGTGTAAACCTATTTGTAACAGAACCTAAGGGCACATTTCATGTATGGCTGTGAGGAAAACCCACTCACAATGGAGGGCAAGAGTGTTCATGTAGAATTTATACTACAAAAGAAAAAGGAAAAACTTTCCTCTATGCCTCTATGTGAATTCATCAATTTAACTTACACTTAAATGGAAAATCGCTATACAGAGACCATAAAAACGTATTATGTTATCAATTGAATGGTTTACACTGCTGGCAAGCTCAGGGAAAACATACCTTTTCACTATCACCAGCCTGAGTGAACCACATTATGAAGGATCCCATATATATCTTTAACTTTTGTACATGGCAATTCTCTTCGCATGTGCTCTCCTTACCTTAAATCAAGTGAGTGATGAGAAGAAGGATGAGCATGGGTAGAGAAAGGAAGAAGATGTAAAGAAAAAGAAAAGCTGAGAAGGAAAATAAAGAGAAAATAAAGTTAGGGATGAAGAAGAGAACAGAAATGGAAAATAGAGCAAGAAAAGGGCAAGGTGCTTCTCGGGAGTCCAGGATAAGAAATGCATCTCAATAAAGGCAAGTTGCTCTAAAAGGAAAACAATTCACACATCTTTCCTTCCTAACGTATATTCTAGTTCCACAATGTCAGGAGGCAGAAGGTCAAGAAGAGACCAGAAAATAGGGAAAAGAAGACATGGTGCTGGGCAGTTCTGTGGCTTAGCCAAATATTCTCCACAATAAATCCAGTGTTGATTCGTGCTAAGAGGCAGTATTTTCTGCCTATCTCCACTCTGCGACTGCCACAGACAACAGATGACAGTGCCGGGGGGGGGGGGGGGGTCTGCTCTGGGCCAGAGCACAGCAAAGCAGTAAAAACTCTGTGAAGGGACGTTCAAGAGTTGTCTCATTTTGCTGCTTTCCCGTACATTGGTGGGGAGGCAAACACAGAGCGCTCTCTCTCAGTGTGGCCGTGCATCCCTCAGAGGCCAATGTCGGCAAAGTTGGTTGTGGTGCACCTATGGCTGTGTCACCAAATTGCAGCTCTGACAGCCGAATAACAGCTTTTCCATGCAGATACATGCAGATACATGTACGTGTACAAAATATTTTATGTATTCACGTATAGATATATGTAGGAAGTGGTTTCTGAAAACTGAAGTGTCTCAAATCATTTTGGATTATTCCTTTTCCCCGAGTCAATCTGCCGCACCCCAAAGGGTAGCGTTGGGCCACAATGACGTGCGGCGTGGGAGCAAGTCCTGCACATTGCCTCACCCTCTCCCATCCCTCCGCCCCACCTCGGTCAGTGGGGCCCGGCAGAAACAGTCACTGTTTGGACGTCACCTTGACTCAGATTCCTGCCAAAAGCCCTCATAATTAGCAGAAGTGATGGTGATATGCAGTATCCCAACGGGGGACCACTCTTGGGCAGTGCGAAGGGCCCTTGGCACGAAGGAGAGTTTCCCCAGCCCCATCCTCTCCCCCCACGAGTCAGCCGGGTCCAACCCCTCCAACGTGTCGAGTTTCAGTCCGCTCTAAAAATTTTTATAGCCCAAAAGCGCAAAGGGAGTAATGAAAGTCTCACCCTTAGTGCTGCGCTCCCAGGCGGGAGAGCCGGCGCGGGGTTGCTGAGGTGGGCAGGGGGCTGCTTAGGTGGTTTTCTCCAACTGACCATCCCTCGTGGTCCCCCTCCCTCTCCCTTCCTCTCTCATTACCATGTAAAAATCCACTAATGCAAAAAACAACATTCCTCCCAGTCTAGGCACAGGAAAAAATGAAACTTGGAAGATTTGGAAGGTACCGTTATTTTTGTTTTAAATCCTTTGTGGAAAGTTTGATGGTCTTTACTCATGAACAATCCAAGAATGATTTTACTTTTTATTTCTCTTTTCTCTACTCTTCCCCCATAGAGTAGTTCAGTGGTTATTGAACAACTCTGTCACAGGGATTACTGATGCTAATCAGGACCACACAGTCACATTAGACAGAAGTTTCTGTAGGAACTATCCTAAAGACTATAAATTAATGATGGAGATTGCTCTGGACTGCTGACTGCAGTGTTGGTTGCTTCGTGTTAGGAAAACAGCATTGTACAAATCCCAGAAGCTCAGAGAATGATGACGGGAACTGGAAACCTATTTATCAATGGAATATAAAGAGATTGGTAGATAACAATTATACCTTAGAAGGAAGCACATAAGAGAAGATGTGATGCAGTATAAAAAATACTGATCAGCACAGATGAGCCAGATCAAGAGCTTCTGACTCAAAGCACACGATCAATTAAACGCTCACAAATTCAAAGCAGATGAGAAGAAGTTCTGTGTTGCCCAACCTGAAACTCAGACAAATGAACATTGCCAGGATCGACATCGCAGGGATATTCCAGTACGGACATTTATGTATCATAAAGGAGCAGAATCACTAATTACAAACTCTGGAAGGGGCATTACACGTCATTCTTCTGGCTGGATGCCCATTTCCAACACTGTAACCAGAATAAGATTTAAAGAGAAGACAGTTCCCAAAATCCATTACTTCATATGTCAGTGGTGGCCACGGTAGGACACCGAGCAGTGGACTGGGTGAGCAAGGCAAGGCGTTGGAGGTCTCTGATGCAGTGTCTCGTAGACACTTTTACTGTGCGATCACGTCTCCGCATTTTATGAAACCCTTGCTGTCTGACAACGACATGCTAAAATCACATTGAAAAAAAAAAAAACACATTAATTGTGCTGGAAGACTGTGCTTATAATTATGACCCACCTGATCTCATTGACCACAAAAATCATTCTGGTGGTAAAAGTCCGTGGCAGCATTGGAAACCAGTGCGCATTGGGGTTTATTCAACTGAAGCCGCCTGAAGAAGAGTCACATAAAAATGTTGTTAAAATAAACTTTGGTAGACAGAGACCTGGTGTAAACCAAGTGTAAACTCTGAGTGGATTTTTACTACAGACCCATAAACCTATGAAAATAAAAGTTTGTAGTGGAAGCCGAGAGACATCGATCATGGGAACACTGGGTGCTCCCACTGTTTGCAGGTACTGACTCCCCATGCAAATCTCACCTTCTTTCCCAAAGCTGTGCCTATAAATGACACTCCCACACCTCCACCGTTGCCGGCTCTATCACAAAATTATTTCAGCGCTGGCACCCTTCCAGTCTCGGGCCACAGCCGGCGAGGCAATTCCTTTCCTCCACTTCTTTTTTCACATCCCACAGGAAAACTTCACGGAAAAGACACAGCTTTTGTTGATTGTAGTACATCAAGACCCCAAAGTTGCTCCTAATTGTAATGTTTGTAATTATTTCTAGCTTTTAATTTTTATAATGACTCTTCATGGTTCTGTTGACCAGAGGGAAATTTTAATCCCAAACATGCCCAAGTGTCAAAATTGCCATTACACTTCAGGAAAAAAAAAATGGCTTCTAAGAAGTCATAAAGTTTGCTTATTGAAAATTAGAAATTAATATTTATTGTCAGATTTCCATCAGAGATTGAAACCTTTTATTTAACACTGGCTGGAAGTGTAAATTATTCAAATGTTTACATTTGAATGCTGCCGTACTCTAATGACTCCGTTTTCTGCAGTGTATTAGTGGTAAGATAATGAAAAGCTTCATCAGAGTGTTAAACAAACAGCTTAGCTACAACTTTTCACGGCAATGGAAGAGGCTCGCTGGTGCAGTCGTTGACAGCAGCCTTGTGCTCCTGCAGCAGTTGGTCCGGTGAAATGACGCTCTCCAGCCATAGCCCTCTGCTTGGCCACAGTGACGACCCACACGGACAAAACAATAACATACTCATTTCTTGTTCTGTAGCATCAATATGACCACGTGCTCTTAAAACATGAGGTTTTTTTCCCCACTTTCCCGACGCAGGTGCACTTAATATCTGCCTAGGCTTCATCTTGGCCAGCAAAGGGGTTATGCAGCTATGAAGGCTTTAACTATGATGTTTTGGGGTTTGTTTTAAGGAGATGAAGGACCTGAATGGAGAAAGCCATTAAGCTTGGAAAAGCACTGGTTGGCTTTTTATTTTACTTGAGAAAAGGAAATGTTTATCACCATTCTTCTTTAGGATACCTCCATCTCTACCTAGTTTGTTCTCAGTCTTTTATGAAAAAAGACAGGAGCTTTCACTCCTGGAGAAACCCCTCCTGGAAAATGCCCTTGCACCAGTCAGCAGAGCAGGATTAAAAGGCACCAACAAACGCCAGGAAAGACTGGAGGTCACCACATCCCTTGTGCCAGCCCCGGGCACTGGTGCCCATCCCATCCCCACCCATGGGCACATGCAAGTACCCCAACCCCAACCCCAACCAGAGAGGAAGAGTGGGTCTGAGTTGACACACAGGTAATATTTTCTGCCTTAACTGAGATTTTTCTGAACTTCAGCAGTTGCTTTAGATGGTTAATTTTTTCCCCTCCCCAGGGTTTTCATGGGATATCCTGTTCATGCGCCCAGAGCCTAGTATACAGGTGACCAGAGTTTCTCGTATTTAAAGAAAAAACAAAAAACACACGCACGCAAGGAGAAAAATGTTTTTTAAACCGTTAAGACAATTTTTTCTACCTCATAAAGAACCAAAAAGGGGCAAAAGCCCAATTTTCCCACCATTACAACCTTAATTCCAGCCCTCACCTGTGTCACTTCTGTTACACACAGTCCAAAGCACTGCAGCTGCCCTTGTATTTTCTGCCAGTATAATTTTTTAAATGCGCAAATATTATACTCCAGGGCATGTTTTCTTGGGCCAACAATACATGCCTCACTTTTATTGTGAGGCACAAGCCCTTCGGTTTCATGTCTTTTGACCTCCCAAGAAATGTATTAATGACCCTATAAAGCTCTCTCTGGCACGTATTCATATTAATACAATATACTTCTTTGTTTTTATATTACATAGTAAAAGGGGGGAGGGGGAAAGAGAAAGAAAAAAAAAAAAAAAGACAGTTGTTTCAATATCCTTCCACCACAAAACATAGTTCAGAGGGAACAAAACCACCAGACATGTGAAGAGGGATAGCGGGCATTATTTAAGCTGTGTTTTAGCCTGGATTATTTCTATTTCTACTTATTTCTCCGTTACCTTCTGTTATGACTCTACGCAGTCCAGTAACAAAGTCCAGCTGCTGCTTTCCGCAGCCGCCGGCAGCGAGCTGCCTCCTGCCCACCAAAGGGGCAGCCTTGAAGAAGGGGGCGGGAGAGTATTTTTAAATAACACCTTTCCCCTCCCTCCGCCTCGCTCGCGCTCCCAGGCACAGCACTCAACAAGTTGCTTTCAACCTGGAGCTAGCAGACGGCCAAACACAGCTCTGAAGGCTTAGGGTGGAGGACAGTAAAAGATTTGAACACAAGCTCAACTTGGGTCCCCCGATGGCTGCATGTTTTGTGCCTTAAAAAATAAACAAATTACAAAGACAACAAAAATGCCGGGGAAGTAACTTCTGCCACTGTCTCCTCTAGTGATTTTTTATTCAAAAAACAGTTAAAATAAATTTACTAGAGGCTTCGTTCAATACTTGGGCTGCTCCTCGATCCTAGTGAGCACACTGGGACCAAGTTTTGCCGTAACTGATTCATTTAACCCCCTATACACACATTAGCAAACGATGCTAGTGATAAACAGCTTGCTCAACATCGGTGTAGGATCCACATAGTGTAGTGTAGTGTAGTGTAGTGTAGTGTAGTGTAGTGTAGTATATCTACGGACATTTTCTAGTGCTCCAATTTTGCTTTTTGATATAGTGGCTATATTAAAATCCCTATCAAAAACTCGTATCTAATATTGCCATGCCATTATCAGTCTCTCATTTGCACAGTAGACATAAATATGTATCACCCCTTACAGATGGCAAAATAGGCTCAGCTAGGAAAATGGTGTGCTATCATCATTTACGTCTAACTGATTCGGACAGAATATGTTTTAACTGACCTTTTAATTAAATCAAATACTTGATAAATTCAAGTATAAAACTCAAAATGAGTACACCAAAGCATGTCCAAGGCTTCTGAAGTAGACCGCAGTGCTCCAAAACCACAAAACAACGAGAGCAATTATTTTTGATTACTTATGAGACAAATCAAGCAAACCCTAATTTCGAGTACAGTGACCTCAGCTCTGCTACGTACATGGGAAAGGAGGGCGAATCTGGTCTTGCTCCTACTTAAGGCTGGGAATTTTTCCTCCTACTTTGAAGGGGAAAACATCACAGTTCATAAAGTCTGTCCTTTTTGTTAACGCAGAACTACTTTTTTTCCTTCTAACACTTCCAAAAAACACTTCAAAAGTTAATAGAAGCGAGTTAGCCAACAGCTCTTTCAAAAGGAAGTCTCCAAGCTGATCTCCACATTTTGATAAAGTGGAGAAAGTGTCACCCGCAGAAAAAAATAGAAAACACTCTACAAACCCCATGCACATAACAGGGGTAGGGCATTTGCCAGTATTTTTAACTTCCTAGCAGCATCTTAGCTTTTGTTTATCTTTGATATTTAAGGCAGAATAGATGGAAATATTCATAATTAATAATGACTAAACCAAAAGTTTATTCTTTTTATTAATTTTTAAATTTAGAAAAATATTAAAAAACATGAAGCTGAACTTATTTGGCAAGCTCCTTGCAACGCACATAAATAAATCTCTTTCAGCAAGTCTCCAAGGGTTTTAGGCAAAACTTTGTGAATGCCAAGGAGGAAATCTAAAAACAATTTCTGGCTTGTTTGTTGAGCCAAAAAAGTGGACATCGTGTCCAAAGTACAATTTGAAATATTATTTTTTGTACTAAAGAATGAAGTGATGCATGTTTTCAGATCAGGAGTGTCTAAGGAGCTTTCCAGTGAACCAGTGTCACAAAGATTTTAACTCTTAATACCAGCCTCGCCTGAGGGCTTTTATTACGGTTCTTGGGAGGGAGCAGCAGACCGCAAGGCAGACTGGGTTTGTTTCTTTGGTTTTGGTGGGCAAAACATTTTTTCAGAACTACTCCAGCCATTTTTAATATAGGTTAATAGATGGAAAGGCAACGGTGGTCTATAGCTGCTTCACCAGTAGCCTGGTTTACATTAAATTGTCCATAGAGGATATCCAGCTCACTCCAACCAGATCTTACTGAAATCTTGAAATTGCCTTCTCTAGCACGAACAAGTCAAATTTCAGGGCAAACTGAGAAAACAGTTAGTAAACGGCTCTATGATGAAGACCCCACAGTGCATCTGTAAATGGGGGGGAGTTTGGTAACAATCATGAAAAGTTTGGGACATTAAAAATCTCTTCCTTGTTTGTGATACTCAGAACAAAGTCACCAGGGTGGAGCTGGGGAGACTCCTGACATGGTTGATCTGTTGCTCTTTTGCCTTGCACAAGCCGCACACCGAGGACGTGCAGACCAGCCAGCATGTCCCCCAGGATCGTTACCGTGCAAGCTGCCTCCTCAAAATTTTGCAGAAGTCTAAACTTTGCATGGAGGGATATCAGGGGCTTGGTCTAACAGAGAAAGCCTTCGTGGGCTTTGTATCAACTGGGGCACCGCAGGCTGTTGGAACACCTACGCGAGAGAAAGTTCTCCAAATGAAGGTTGCATTGAAGGGAGGGAGGCTGAGGGGAGACCTTATTATGGCACACAAGTATCTAAAGGGTGGGCTGAAGGAGGATGGAGCCAGGCTCTTCTCAATGGTTCCCAGTGACAGGACGAGGGGCAATGGGCACAAGTTAGAACATAGGAAGTTCCTTCAAATACACGGAAACAGTTCTTTACGGTTCAGGTGACAGAGCACGGGCACAGGCTGCCCAGGGAGGGGGGGGAGTCCCCTTCTCTGGAGATGTTCAAGACCCGCCTGGATGCAGTCCTGAGTAATGTGCTCCGGGCAATCCTGCTTTGGCAGGGGAGTGGGGCTGGGTGATCTCTAGAGGTCCCTTCCAACTCTGATAATTCTGTGATTCTGTGATTTTTGTTAACAGCGTTGACTGTCCTTTTTCGTGAAGAGTTGCTCTGGTTTGTCTCAGCTGATGGCAACTTGTAGTTACTAATAAAACAGAACTGGATGTCTTAACATGCTGTCACTTGAATTTCCACCCTGTGCTCCTGCCCGTGCCCTTCCCTTCAGCCCCTTTGCCCCAAGCACGGGCACACGGGGGAGTGCGTTGGAAGGGGCTGGGGCCAGCCAGAAGGCAAGCCAGGGCGACTGCCAGAGTTGGTGTCAAAGAATCATCTTCTACACAATTTTCACAGATATCTGATCCAAAAAAGCGTTCACTGAGCGAGCGCAAAGCCCGCAAATACTTTTAAGAACGCCCATACTTGTGCGGCTGTTTCCCCTGATGCAGAAGAGCGGTGGTTTCCTGAACACAAATATAAAAACTGAGATATTTTACAGCCCACCACTCTTGCCGTTCCCCTTGCACAATAAGCTGTAGTTATGAGAGGGACGTACTTGCAGGAATCACGTGCAGACTTCAACTGTCTGTGCGTATGGGTTGTCTGCAGTATCTGCCCCTGCAACGAAATTTGCATCTTCAATCAAAACATCAGCAGAAATGACACATTCTTTGTTTAAATAAGGTTCACTTCGGCTCTGAGATTTCTACCTATTGTTATCAACAACCCAAGTGCAGGTTTATGTAAAGCAGATATATTAATTCATTCCTTCCCGTGATTAAAAATATTGTACCGTTCACTGAAAATCTGAGAGTTGTGATTTTTAAATTCCTGTAGACATCAGCTTCTAGCACACTGTTCTTTTATGCATCGCGTCACTTCCCAGTTGCCTTTTGCTGAAAATGAATATAACAAAATCATATACACCAGCTAAAAATTCAACTTTAAATATTCCTTCGTCGTAGCTGGTTTTCAAGTGAGTGATTCTCAGGAAAAAATGGAGGTGTATTTTTGAAAAGGGCGCACATTTGTATTGCCCAGGTTGTATGACGGCATATTAAAAATCCTTGCCAATGTTTCTCTGCTGACAATGAAAAGTTAAAAACCTTTCCCAAGCTGGCCGTGCGTCAGCATCTAAACCAGAGTCCTCTGAGCCGTGCTCTCATCTTCCTACCACTGAAATTATCGCAAACTTTAATCTCTCTTCATCAGAGAACCTGGTTTGTTCAAATCAGTGGGATTGGTCAAGATCTTTTCTAACAGAAGCCTTAGGGCAGGGTTCAGGAGACGCGTGTGATCACGTTGACACCAGCAGGATACACTCTGTATACATGACAATTGTCTAATTAGAACAAGGACCTACTGATTTTTTTGAGTCAATGGACAAAACTCATTCATTTATTCAAACTGCAGTCAAAAGTCCATTTATTTACTCAACCAAAAGACAGCACTGATTACCATACATTGACCAATGGAAAATTTTGACTAGAATTCAGCTCTTCTGAAAAGTTAGCAGAAACCATTACCACCTCACCTCCTTCTTGTCCCTTGGGCTTCCACAAACAGTTGCTTGGCAAAAGGTTGGGTTTGGTTTTTTTCCCCCATAGCCACAAGTCCACAAATTCACTGTGATTCAAATAAAAAATTGCATCTTTCTGGTTCGTTCAGCATCACCAGGAGAGATACGTTTCTCTACGAGATAGCAGGAGACTTCAGAGAGGTTTGTTATTGCAGAAAGTAAGATACTTCCCACAACCACGGACAAGCTCAGGTGTTGAAGCAGTCGCTGCTCAAGCTGTCTTTGGCAGAAAGCAAATCAGGGCTGTCGCTGTGACCAAAATGTGCCTGCCACCAGGTCACCGGACAAGGTGAACTAATTACCGTCATTGGCACAGCCAGTAGAGAACCTGGTTGACTGGGGGTGATACGCACAGAATAATACAAATTTACGCACACGCTCGACTCGCCGTCATGCGAGGAAAGAGCTGAAAGCACAGGGCCAGAAAGAAGAGGCTTATTTCAAAACGTTACAGGAGAGAGAACTGCACAAGAACTGAACTGGCTGCTCTCCCTGCTGAAGGCTTTTGATCAAACTGAAATACTGGTCCGGTTCAAGTGATTCCTGCCTCCTTTCAAAGCTATTAATTCCTTTTATGTGTAAACATGTGTTTTATAATAAGGCACGTTGGTGCTTCTCAGAGTAAAATGCAGACAATAAGGCACGGCAACTGGATTTAGGAAATGTACTGGTTTCCCATGTCACCGTGAATCCTCAGCCAAGAGTTAAGTGCCATGGCTGCTACTTGCATTTTCAGGATATGCTATTTTTCCCAGCAAAAAACATCCTTTCTCCAGATTGTATTATGTCATAGCAATGTATTGCAGTCTTACGTGATACTTTTGCAGAGAAATTACCTAAATTAGTGAGTTATGAGAGTATTCTCCCTTGAGAGAGGACAGATAACGTCATTGGAGAAAACAGTTCACATCTCTCAAGCTTGCTACTGGTATCCTACAAGGCCCCTCTGAACCTTTTGGATGACTTAGATGAGCCTGCAGAGGCCCTGCACCCTCTCCTTGCCTTGGCAGCACCTCCCAGGATGTGAGACACGTCCAGTAGCACCCCCCGGCTTCACAGCTGCAGCTTCTCCTGAGGGAATTCAAACCACAAAGGGCAAGAAGATAGGAAGGGATTCACAGGCGAACTGCAGGACTAATATGGACTATCTCCAGAGCAGTGCCTCCAAGACAGGACTTCAGTGCCCTTTCTTCTGCAGAGT